>NC_065594.1:81867747-82174890 GCF_024542745.1 Macaca thibetana thibetana | reverse complement strand
GTTTTAGATGCATTCTATGCTGCTTTTGAAAATGTGAAGGTGGAACTAATTTTGGCTGGGTGGAGAAGTATTAAACCCCTGTTTCTCTTTATTTCCCTCCCTCCTCACCTCCAACCTCCCAACATGCATTTTCTAAGGTTTACTCATTGTAATTTTTAATTTTTACTTTTCAAAATTCACTTTTAACACAAGGCTGTTAGATTGGCTCCAAGAGCAAACAGCAGGCCGACTGGTGCTTGCCGGAGGAGGGAGAGGGTCGCGCATTGGGTCTGGGTTTGGGGCTGGGGCTGGGGCTGGGGCTGGAGCTGGCGTGTGGGGAGACTTCAGGAGGGGCCCTAGCAGAGAGACTGCAGTGACACTGCCCTCCCTGGGCTGGTTGAAGCATCTCACTGGTGACGGGTCTGAAAGCACGTGGCTACGTCATGGAAAGCCAGTCTTTTCAATGCAAACTTCAACTCCTCCTCCTCCTCCCTCTAATGCCTGTAACTCACATCCGAGGCTGGGCGAGGAATCCGGAGGGGAGATTTTCCTCATGCTCACGGTTGTTGGAAACTGGAAGAGTGAGAGGAAGGAGGAAGGGGATTTGTGGCGCTCTCTACCTACTACAAGACTGACAAGGGGAGGGGGCACCTAAATTTGCATCTTTTCTTCATGGTGATTGAGAACTGCAGGTTCAAACCGATCCCACTGAGCACTGGCGATTGATTATAAAAAAAAATCGACACTGGGAGAAGGGAGGCTCTGTCTTCGGCTGTCAGACTCAATCTCGGAGGTGGTATTGGTGTGTGAGTGTGTGTGGTGGTTTTTTTTTTTTTTTTTTTTTTTTTTTTTTTTTTTTTCTTTCTTTCTTTCCTGTTTTTTTTTTTTTTTTTTCCTTCTCTCCTAGGGGCTACACAATGGCAGTCTTCTCTCAGTAAGATGAATCCTGCTTTGCCTTCTGCAGATCCACCCATCCTCATAGCGATCAAGTAAAAAGGCTATGGTTTTCTCTTTGGGGATCTTTTGTGCATTACTGTTCTCCCTGATTAGTTTTGATCTCAGTTGGGATCTCTTTGCTTTTTTGTTTGGTTTCATGCTGAAAAAGGATTTTTTCTCCGACCCTTTGGTAATAATCCGGTGGTGATCGAGGGGGGATAAATCATTCACCCTGGCCGAAAAAAAACAATCACTGAGAAGTCTCAAAGAAATATACCACGTGAGGGGAAAAAACTGGGAGAAGATCCGGAATATTATCGTTTTTCCTATGGTAAAACCGGTGCCCCTCTTCAGGAGAACTGATTTCAAATTATTATTATGCAACCACAAGGATCTCTTCTTTCTCAGGGTGTCTAAGCTGCTGGATTGCTTTTCGCCCAAATCAATGTGGTTTCTTTGGAACATTTTCAGCAAAGGAACGCATATGCTGCAGTGTCTTTGTGGCAAGAGTCTTAAGAAAAACAAGAACCCAACTGGTAAGCAAAACATGCATCATGTTATGTTTTTCCTCATAATAACCTGTCTGTTGCTCATCGAGCTAGATCTGCAGTTCTGCTATGCAGGAAGGCAGGGGAAACAACAAGGAACCAGGACAGTGTTGCATATAGAGGTGTTGCATGAATAAACAAGTAACAGCTGGATCGGCGTCTACGAACCCCAAAACCATTATCGGCGTCTCTTGGCTGTGACACAATCCATCACTAGGAGGGAGGAGGAAACTTTTTTTTTTTTTAAATGTATTTGGTTGCCTATGTTTGGTGGAATAGTGAAGGGCTCTGGCTTAAGGTTGTACCCCAGGCAGCTGAAGCTTCGGTAGTTGCCAGGAAAAAGAACCCCAAGCTCCCCTGACTTCTGCAGCAGGTTCGGGGGACGTAGCTGGGTTCCGAGAACCTGCTCTAGACTTTCTGATTAGCTTGCACAATATTCGCCACCACGATCACCTTTACCAAAGTACAAGAGGCCCCCTCCCTCGCGGCCCCGCTCCTCCGTCAGCCCCCGCGCCCTCCCCCGTCCAGCTCCGGGCGCCCCAGTATTAACTCATTCCCCCTGTCTGCCTCTGACACATCCTGCCACTGGGAATACTTGACCAAGGCTTGCGCCTGGAGGGAA
This sequence comes from Macaca thibetana thibetana, assembly GCF_024542745.1. Classification (NCBI taxonomy): domain Eukaryota; kingdom Metazoa; phylum Chordata; class Mammalia; order Primates; family Cercopithecidae; genus Macaca; species Macaca thibetana. Next base: position 82,172,805 of record NC_065594.1, on the reverse strand, counting down.
CTCCAGGCTGAGAAGACAAGCCCAGCCCCTCTAATATTTGTAATTTAATTCCCCCCCTTCAGAAAGCAGTGTCAAAGCCCTGTGTCGGGATCCCACGGGGCAGGGGGTAGGGATGAGCCAGGCCGTGGGTTCCTGCTTTTAAGCCTACTGGTGATCATGCGCCCCGATTCCAACGGGCTCCAACAGGGGAACTTGCAGTACATTACATAAGAAATGCAAATGCATCTGATTTGGGGAGTCGGATCCCAGGGGTTCCCGTCCCCGCATCTCAGTCTGAGGCGATTGGGGGCGGCCGCGGAGCTGTGGGCGAACAACCCAGGGGAGGCCGGCCGGAGGGCTGCATGGTGGTGGTGGCGGCGCTGGCGAGGAGGCTGGGCGCAGCCTTTCCGGGAACCGCTCACGCTCGCAGCCGGGAGTGTGTGGTGTCCCCTGGCTCCATTCAGGGTGGGGAGGGACCTGGGACCGGCTGTTTGTGTCTGGGGTTGTGTTTGAAGCGGGGAGCAGGGAGATCGCCCGTCCCGCAGTGGCGGCCCGGGCTCTGGAAGCTCCTGACACTGGCACTGCGGTGCAGTAGATCATGGCTCTTCACGGCCTCCCTGACACCCTGGGCTCTGCTGGGGCCGCACTGGCACCCAGAGCCCCGGCGACTGGGGCAGCAAGTGGCTGGTGCCCTCCAGTCTCCGAACCTTGCCAATGCAATGTAGCTGGGGTGGCGCGCTCCGAGGGGGCTGCCGCCTGCGGGTGCAGCGGGAGGCGGAGGAGGAGGAGGTGTGGGTGGGCGGGGACGGAGGCGGTGGGTGTGGAGGCTGAGACAGCTTGCGGCCACCATTCCTGCAGCAAAGGAGAAACTGCGAGTTGTTACACAGTTCAAAAGGGCAGAGGCTTCTGTGCTGGGGTCGAGAAGGTTGCCCCCACTTGGTACTTTGGGGTGGCAATTGAGGCTCTGGTAGTAGCCTCTGGATGCTCCTTGGACTTGGTGCTGCAGTGGGCTCTGGGCTCTGCCCTGAGTTCTCCTCCCTGTGTTCTAGTTCTTACACCCTTTCTATTCACCCCCTCTGTTTCCTCCTCCTCCGTCCTTTTACCCTTCTTTCTTCTCAACTCCTCAGCTTTTAGCAACTCTGAAACGACACACCAACCTGAGAATTGCCCAAGGAGAAAACAGTGTTGTCACCTTTCCACCCGTATGTCTAATTCAGCTATGAAGTGTACCCCAAGATGTACTCCAAACCCCCCACATCAAACCTAAAACTTGCTGATGCTTGGTTCATACAAAACCAACTTACGACTGCAACACTATCTCACAGTCTAATATGAAGACCCTTTTTACAAGACTTCTCAAAGTGAGACAGACCAAGGGCTGCAGTGGGAAGGGGAGGGGTGTGACTGCTTTACACGGTAAAAAACAGTGGTCTTTTGAATCCTTCTTGTGTCCTTCTGTGAAAAGATTTAACTCTCTTCTGAGAAAGGAATACTGTAAAAACATTTTTTATTTAGATGTGACCATTTGTCTTAGGGACCTTGAAGTTAGTCCTTCCATAGAACTGGAGAGTGGGAAATAATTTAGCACAGAACAGTAAGTTTCTTTGTAGGCTTTTATAATTTTTTTTTGTATACAATTTTACCAGAAACACTAAATTTCTCCCTATACACAATTCACAATCTTTTTATTACACGTCCTCCATCCCACCCACTTTCATCTCTCTGGAATAGTTTTTTCCCCCCTTCCAAGGCATTTTTGGAAACTGTCGAACAAATGACTATTTTTAGAGCAATGTATTTTGCACCTTATGAATGCTAAAGTATTTTGGTATGAATTGATGGGTTAACACAAAGTGTATCTAAGAACATTACCAACTATTCTAACGGATAATTTAGTCTTAGATATCCAGGGATATGAGTTCCAACCTGGGAGTTAGAGCATTTAGTATATATATATAATATATATATAAAATATATATATTTAAATGGGACATTAATGTGCCACATTATTTATCTTACCTTCTAAAAGTTTTAGTCTGTTAAGCTTGAATCAAACCCATGCCAAGCCATTCCCTTTCAGTATTGTACTTGGTGAGTTCCATTCTCCTGCTATTAACATGAAGCCTAAAATCTTTTGCAGGTTTTTGATCCCAAAATAGCAGTAGAACTAAAAAGTTAATTGGGTAATTAAAATGAAACAAACACTAAAATTCTTGTAACTGTTACAGCCAAAAGGAACAGATTGACTACTACCTATTATGTTATGTTAAATTTAAAAAGAGTACAATTAACTGGTTTCAAACTAAGAAACTTGGGAGAATACTGCCAAATACCAGTGAATTTGGTATAAAGCACCTATTATTATTTCAGAGATAAATATTAGGTTAATTTTGCTTCCTACGTCTTTGGAAGTTATGAAATAATTTACTGATTATTTCCAATTCTTTACACTGTCAACAAGTGTAGGTAGTTCGGTCAAGGGTTCGTGGAATTTCAGAGCACTGCTATATAATCGAGTTGGTGTGAAAATAAGCAGATAATAGAGTTACGAATTTAAGGACAAAGTTATTCATCTACCCAAAAGTTATTGATTAGCTCATTATTAATACTTAAATAAGAGGCATTCATTGAATAGTGTTTTGGGCTTATTTTATGTAAAATTTAACTGGAAGAGAACATGAAAAATGTGTTTGCACAATACATGCTTTTTAAAATAAATTCCAATAGCTTAAAAGTCCTGGATATAAAGTAAATTTGCTATCTTCATAAAAACACCCAGTCTAACAACTATTGTCATAGAACACACACACACATACACACACACACACACACACGCACACACACTTAAATGTCCTACTTTCTTAGCGGAGCAACAGCTATGCATTTAGAATAAATGTTACCTGCTTCAGCTTTCACTGTATGAGTCATGCAAGGTGACTGTATTTTAGTCAAATCATTAAATAGGGAATACTAAGTCCAATGCATTTATTTTGCCTGAAGGAGGCTTCATAGCTTTCTTTAAACCAGTATCATAGTTTGGATTGACCAATGTATATAATAGGCCCATTCTGGAAATAATCTAGGTCACTGCACTTTAAGCTAAGGGTACTAAGGAAAGAAGTGTGGTTGAAAAAAGAAAATCCACAATAAAGATAAATACTAAGGTCATGTCATTGCTGTCTCTTCAGACACATAAATGTAAAACAAGCAAAGGAAGCCACAGACCCTCACATAGATACAGCCACTCAACCATACACAGGATACACCCAAACTTCCACGGCTTGGTAGGATTTTGGAAAACACAGATTTTAAGATAAGTCATAATCTAAGAGGATTTTATTGAGTACAAATGTCAGTGCCAAGTGTTAGTACGAAGCAGATGCCCTAGACCTAGTTCTGCACAGCACACTGAGAACATTCCATCAATTCTCTTTTTCTGAACTCATTCTCCCACTCTGTCATATAACTTCGAGATGGAACACGCAGGGCTTGGTGGGACCAATGATTATGTCCTATTTCCTACTTGTCTGGCTGCCTTTCAGCTCTGCTTTTACCTTTCACTAAGCTGTTTTAGGTGCCAAAACACCTGGTATGCCACTGTTACTCATTTAAATAGACGTTATTTTTAAAAGCTACTTGCTTTACATCTAGGGCTGTCATGGTGTTTGGAAGTGAGAAAATACCAAGAGAGGGAAGAAGAGTGAGCACTTTTTACTCCTCCTCCTTCTCAGCCTACCAACTCATCCTAGGTTCCAGTAGAGCCGGTTGAGCCACAAATGGGCCACAACCTCTGCATGTCTAAACACTGAGTATATTTCAAATGAAAACATCAAATTCAGACTGCATGACTGGAACACCAAACAGATGTAAGTTTCTTCTAACACGCTTGGCTTTAGAGTGGGATTCAATGTAGTATGAGTTGGCCTTGGACTCCATCCAGGAAGCTTTAGTTACTGAGGTAACAAAATGGGTTTTGTAGAGCAGTGCCACTCCATGAACCAAAGGATGGCATTTTAGGTAGGCTCCCGAGTACTGCCTTGTTGGGAGAGTATATTTTTCTTTTTTGAAATGCATATCCCAGTTAATAAGTGTAAAATTCAATGCATGATAATCTAAACTTAGTTTTAACAATGAAGATGACTTTGGCTGTACAACTTGTTCTAATTGTAGACAGCATCCATAACTGAGAAAATTTGTTCAAATGATGCATTGCTTTCTGAAGGTGCTAAAGCTAATTCTATACTATACTTCACATTTCCTACAATGAACCATTCCTTTAAAATGTTCGAACCCAGTCTTCCATGTTTTAGCAACACAAACATTGGAGACTTTTGTGAAGTGTTTTTATACATATGGTAACAAGGACAACAACCAATGTTTTCACTCCTTTGCACATTTTGGCATCATACCTCACTCAAATTGACTCATATGCTTTCTATAAATACCATGTAGATGTCTCAAAATGGAAGCATTTATTCAAAATAGTTTCTTTTGCCTTAAGGGGAAACAGTTGGGATATTTGAACAGTCTAACAGGAGCTCTTCTATTCAGTGTTAAGTCATTGCACTGTGCCTATATTTTTAATAAAATCTTTGAGCCCAACTCGGTATTACCTCCAGGAGGGACTGTGGGACAGGGAAACAGCTATTTACATGTCCGCCTGCTCAGTGCCACAGTCTGTGTGGTCTTCCTTAGGACTTGTGTACCAGGTACAAGGTTTAGTTATGTGTTGAACCTGGGTACTGAAGGGCATGGAGTTTTCTGAGGGAGACTTATTAGTTCCCCGGATACCTCTAGAGATGCAAGAGCTCTTTCGTATCAGGACCGGCTATGTCCTGATGCTTTCCCTGTGTAGTTCTCTAGTTGCCACTATTTGTTTTTTTACTTTGGTCAGAATGTAAAAGGTAAGATGATGAAGGGAAGGGAACAAAAGGAGAGATTCTTAGGGACTTCCTAAACGTGAAGGCAAAAAGGAGGAATGTCGCAGACATGTTTTATAGGGAAGAGTGAAGTTCTTGTTTGATTCATCTGGTAACATCATATAAGAAAGTCACTCAACAACTGCTGGGCACCACTGCCTTTGTCATTGCCTCTTGACAAAAATTCTGTTCATGACACATGGTAGGCTTTCAATACACTTTAATAAAACTAATAGTGAAAAGCAGGTATCTCTAGGATAGTGAACTATGGGACTACAACAGGCAGGACTATACATTTTACTTGGTTAAATTCGCTTTGTTTACTCCTTCCTCAAAGGGCCAAAAATTTGGCTACTAAATAAAGAAAAAAGCTGTTAGTGGCTCTTTATCTGCCACGATAGGGTGCTCTGAAATCCGGTCCTGCAGACGTTCCCTTGGCCCACATTTTATAGCTTCCTTCTCAGTCTCAAGGCCTGTAGTCTACTGTTCACACTCGAGCCTCTCGTAAAATACACAAGCTCAAAAGCTCATGGCGTTCTCCCCATCTGGCATTCTTGGCCTTAAAATAGCAAATGTTAGGGCACCATTAGGTTCATAGTTGCCAGACCCTTCATTTTCTTTTTTAATCTTTAATTTTCTTCTTAACCAGGAAGACATTCTGCAAAGAATAAACTGTTCCTCTTTTGAGAGCTCCTTTCTCTGAAGATGGTAACTGGAACTCTCATTTGTAAAGAACCTCGAGTTACAGTTGCTTTGGAAGGAGTTTCTCGCTTAGTATTTTGTTCTTTCGCAGTTTGAAAAGCAGTCATCTTCCAACTTCGCAGCTCTCTGCACTCGCGCCCACCACCCTGTATTTGGCCTCCTCCTTTTTGGAGCCACTTTAAAAGGTGCAGGGTGCTGGGCCGCTGTGGCCTCGGGCTGAGAGGCGGGGAGTTGGTGTCAGGGACCAGAAAGTTTGGCAGAAGCCACGGCTATGGGCTCAGGCCCCGGGCTTCCAGAGAAGCGTGTCATTATTTGTTTTCTGCAAAGCCTCGAGTGGGCCCACGCTGCAGCTCTGTCTCCAGGCGTGGAGCCCCTCGGTAATCTGAAGCTGAAGCTGGGTTCCGAGTCTGGATTGCTTCGGTTCTGAAGAGTGGGGAGCCCAACGGGCCAGGCACGGGCTTCCTCCTGGCTTTACCTGTTGGCCCACAGTCCTCGCTCCTGCTGCCGCTGCCCTCTGCTCACGGGGACCGCCCCTCACTGCACTCCCAGCCTCGGCTCGCAGGGGGCTCCGCAACGCAATGCGGCGGAAGCGGCCCGTTGGAGCCGCCGTAGCGCGGGAAGTTTCCGTTGCCACGGAGATGACCTCTGACCCTAGGGCGTCTCTGGGACCCGGCATCCGGTGCTGTTGTTGCTATGGAAACCATGGCTGCCGGAAGCCGACCCGCAGGTGCAACTTGGCGCGCGGGTCGGGGCTAGGGCTCACGGTCGGGTCGAGATGGTAGCTCTTCCATGGTGGCCGGGGACCGGGCAGTGAGCGGCCAGCTCTGTCGCCCGCGGGGCGCGCGTTTGCCTGTCACTCCCCAGGCGTTGACGCGAGGGCACTCCGTGTGCACTGCTGGACCTGAGGGATGGGAAAGCCACAGGTGGCTGCCTCGGCCCGCCCGGTCTCGCCTTGAGCTAGCGACCGCTATCTCTGGACTCGAGACCGATCTGTAGGAAAGGGAAAGGAGCTGGCGTTGCTGGTGATGCTGCCCAAGCTCAGGACTGGGAGAGAACGAGCCGAATTCTGGTCTCAGCTTCCCCGCTAGGTACTGGGAGACCCTGGGCAGGTCCTGAAGTTTTCTGGGCTTCAGTCTCCTCGGCTACTATAAGACGGATATTGATTAGAATAATCCCAGATCAGCCCCAGCTGTAATATTCTAGGTTCCTATGACGTTCACACCCAGTCCTGATTGTAAGTGAACTTCCCTCACCCCTTCCCTGTATCTCTCCCGGACTATGTTGGCTATATATTTAGATTGTACTCTAAATTCAGAGACTATCAGAGAGAGAGGGTGACCTTAGCGATCACGAACTACCTGTTCCTTTTACAGGTGTGGCAACTCCTTCCCAGTGGAGGAAGCGACTGCTCCAAGAGCCAGTTTTGGAATTGTAGGCACAAACACAGGTAGAAGCTTTGGAGCCTTGGGTGAAGAAACACATATTTTACTGGTGACACTAGGAAGAACTCCTCATGCGCTTCATAGAATTGTGTGGTTGGTGCTGAAATAGATGGCATTCCATTTATCCATTATATTCCCCAGACACCTTTTCCTTAGAGAGTTTTAAGATTTTCGGGGTAGGGGAGTGTGTCTTCACTAGTTTTTCTTTCTCTCATCTCCATGCTATTGGGAAAAATCTCTTAAATCTTTTCTGTAAACCTCATTTGTAAATTAAGAAGTTGAAAAAGATTATTTTCAGAGTTTATTACAACTCTGAAATTTATGAAGTATTTATTTTAGGTCCATATGCTTTTTATCACTTTGTCAGTAACTACAATCTCAAAACAAAACAAAACAAAACAAAACAAAAAAACCCCAACACTTAAAAAGTGCTACTGTATTTGAACTGTTGATGCTGGAGAGAAGGGTGAGGAAGAGTTCTTTCAAGGAATTGGCAGGAAAGACAAAAGACAGGATCAATTATGATGTGGTGAACAGTTCTGTGTAGGTGGACGAAGGTGCTATAGGGCCGAGGAAGAGGGCCATGGAAAGGTTTCTGGAGGGAATAAAACTCAGACTGAGTCATGAAGAATGACTAAGAGTTAGCCACGTGGGAAAGGCACTGGTTAGGCTGTCAAGGAAGAGAAAAAAGCATACTTTAAGCTTTGGGGGCGTCGAAGATTGTGGTGGAGACCGAGAATATCAAGTACAACTGAGAAATAGAGGGTGTTTGCAGGGAGTGGCGGGTAGTGAGTGGGGTTGCAAGGTAGTGAGGCACTGATCGTGAGCTCTTCCGTGACATGATCGGATCTACCCTTTAGACAACCATTATGACCACAGCGTGGAAAACAGCTCTGGGTTGGGCAAGGTTGAAGGTGGAAAGACCAGGGAGGAAGAGCAGTGAACAGTGGTGAGAGGTCCAGAATAAGGCAGTGACAGGCACTAGAGAGGAAGTGAAGTCCATCCGTCTTAGTGGCCAGTTTGAATTTTGGAAGGAAGTTGAAGGAGGAGTCTGGAATTTTCTGATTACAGGTTTTTGATTTGGACAGTTCTGTTGAGCTAGTCTTCTGGCCGGTTGCCAACAGAACACTTCCATCTCCTTGAGACATGGTTGGCTGTCTTCTGACTGTTTATGCTGAGGGGCCGAGGTATCTTTTAACAGCAAGTAGGAGACTTAGATAAACTTCTCTTTGTAGATTAAAATTTAAATGGACAGTTCTGGGAGAGTTGCTGTGGGATAAAAAGTTCATTTTGATTTCAAACCCGAAAATCCTTAGGACTGGGAAAAAATGTTTCACAATAAAGATAAGCCAAAATGATTTTTAAAAAATGATTATATACAATTCTTTGTCAATAACAGATGTTTTTATGGACACAATACTTTGTTTAGTTTGAGGAGTCAAGTAGTGCAATTAAAAGCCAAGTTTTCAGGTTAACTATTCAGGTCTGGCAAGAAAAGAGAAGGAAGTGTGCACTTTATTGAATTTACATATGTAAATGTGCGCACCTGCTTTTTTAGATAGGAATGAATGTAGTTGCACTTAAAGTGCCTTTTTTTTTCCTTCTGTAACATTTTGTTGTCTGCACAATTATAGTGGATCACTAAAGTGTGTGGTAACCTTATCTGTAATGCTGCATCTTAAAGGTGTAGCTTGGGAGGGATTGTAATATCTTTTCTTTCCACTTCCTGTGTGGAGCACATGGTATAACATTGTACTTTAAAAAATAAGAAATGTGAACATAAGAAGGCTTAACTACTAAAAGAAAAATAGTATCTTATAATTGTAGTCCTTTTTGTTTCAACAGCCACTTATTTGTAGTCTGAAACTCATCTTCTTTAGTGGTATTACTGCTGTATACCAGGTGTTGTAACTTTTAAGCAGAGAAAGGACCCTGTCTGCTAGGAGACCTAAGTCAGTTTTCTATGTAAACACTTCGTTGTAACCATCATTTGGCCTTAGCATTTTATCGTTGGGACGCATTGAAAGCAGTAACACAATATGCTCTTTCCTCCTTCATTGCTAAATGACTTGATTTGTTTACTGAGAATTGATGTTTTCCATTAACTTGATTATTTGTTCTTGTACCTTTAAAAATTTTTTCAACTGACATAACAATGAACATACCTCACATCTCAGACAAATAATAATGACTGTTAAATATTGGACATACTTCTAATGAGATCAATACTAAATGTTAGAGATATTTTAATGATGTAGTTAAGAAATTTGATACAGGATAAAAATTTTACATCATTATTGCTTAGTATTATCTCTTTTTTAGTTTCCTTTTAAAATGTTGGGAATAATTTTAAAGAGCACAATGCTGAGGCCATTCTGGCACATGTGTGGCAGACGTGCCTCTGTATGGGGGATACTAACCCAGACCCCTTGCCCTTTGTTGTAGCAAAGTGCTTTTCCAGCACTGATATTTCTTCCCTTTGTCTCCTTCTCCCTGTATTTGTACTATCCGATTCTAGATTTTGTCCTTTTACATATTTTTTAGTAATGTTTTTCAAAACTTTTGTCATCAACTTACTCTTCAGGCAAGATCAGGATTAGTATTCAGTTGGATTTACGTTCATTACATTAGGAAAATAGACCCAAAATAATAAAATGGTTGTCGGAGAGTAAATGAGAAACATCTGTCTGAACTTGAAACGTTTACCCAAAGTGATGTTTATTTGACTTAAATTTTTTCTTTCTGTACTTCAAATTAACATGTACAAGAACCGTGATGTGGCTGTATTGCATTATTTGATTATATAATTAAATGACTTTTAGGGCATTATAAATATCCCACCTAGTTTTCCCATTAATGAATATATATTATACTTACTAGATTTTAAAAATTATGTTACTCTTTTGCTTTAACAGAAATGTCCTGGATTATTTTGAATCCTGTATTATTATTAGTTGATAACAACTAATATTTAGAGAATGCTTTTATATACTAGGCACTCTACCTATGCTATCTAATTTCATCTTTAAAATCACAGATAGGAAATTCTTTTATACTTCTGTTAAAAATCGTGAAGCCCAAGCGTGAAAAGATTAAGGAAGTTGATGGAGAGTACCTAGTTAGTAACTGAAAGATCTGAGTATAAAACCAAGTAATCTGACTCCAGAATACATACTCTTAAATCCCTGAATTGCAGCTACCACTCTAGAAAGGATGTTGAACAGAATGCTTGTGAAAGTGATCAGTATTTCTCCTAATGTTTTTGTGAATTATTCTGTCCTGAAACTAAAAGAGACTGTGATCTATTCACTGTTTAGCTACCTAGAATTTTTAATGCTTTCTTATTGAGATATAATTTATATACATTAAAATGCACAGTATTTATGACTTGATGTATTCTAACAGTTGTGTGCATCATTGTAACCACTACCCTAGTCAAGATATGGAATATTCCTATCACCTCCCCCAAATTTTTTCTTATTTCCGTTCAGTTCCTACCCATCTCCCCTCTGAGAAGCAACCACCATTCTGATTTGTCTCCACTTAGTTTGGGTTATATTTGTTATGCAAATATACCTATAGTAGAATTTTATATCATTAAATCATGAAGTCTTCACACTTTTGAGTTTGTCTTTTTCACTCAACATATTGTTTTGGGGATATGACATTGCTTGTTAGACATGGAGAATTCAACGTGGTAGCTTCTATTTTATTTTGTGAACTGGAAACTCCTAACATCTAAAAATTTCAGGAACTACCAAGGGTCTCACAGTTTACCCAGTTTGCTAGTCTGCTGCAGTTACATGATGCTGGCAGAAGACAGCGGACTCCTGGGTCAGAGACAGGGGATTTTTTACTCAGAGCATAGCAGACAGCATGAGCTTCATGTGTTTGTGAGTTCCCCATACGTCCCCAAATCCTTTCAGGGGCAATGCTGAGTGTCCCAGATGGATGCTTGCTCACAGCGGATTTGTGTCATCGCTCAGTGGTCTGATATGTGGCCATATCAGGAAATTCTCAATCTTTTAAGGGGCTTCTGGCAAAGCTGCCTAATCTTTCTCTGCAGGGAGGTGTTATCTTATTATCCTGGTCAGGAAACAAATCTGTCCTTAACCTGGAGGGAGGCACCATCTCTAGATGACAAGGTGGTTTGTTATGCAAAGATTTTTGCAAAGACAGTCTGGTACAAAAGCTCTTAGAAGACATGCAGAAATGCCATTAGAAAATTCTCATTTAAATCTATTTCTGCAAGGCAACTCTTTCTTTCTTTTCTATTTCTCTTTGTACTGCCATGATTACTGCTCTATTGATGTATTACTCTTTAGAAAAATAACTGTTATTTGGAAATTATCTTAAAATCGATCATGAAGTTTTGAGAAGATAGTATACAATCCTATATGATAAACATCTGCATTTATTAAGTCATTAATATGTGATATGTGTTAATATTATATGTTAGTTACTGGGGGAGATTTAAAACATTCTATAATGGTTTGGTCTTTGACCCATAAATAATAAAACTACATGTATGGAGAATACTAGATATGAGAGAGAATTCTGCTAGAAGACTCATCTAGGATGAAAGGGGAAGAAGGAGAAGAAGGGGAAGAGGGGGAAATCTTTTAGAGAAGCATGACCTAAGTTGACTCTTGAATGTGTGTTTCCATTGGTAGGAGAGATAAGCATATTCTTGGCAAGAGGAGTAATGTGAATGAAAGTCAAAGGCTCGGCTTATTTATGGATAGAGTGAAAGGTACATGATTGGGGATTTGTGGAAACTTAATGGAATCGTATTTTAGAGGATTAGTGAAATCATATTTTGGAGTCCAAAAGCTTTGTAGAGGAGTTAGCTGGGATGTGGTGAAAATTAGTGAACTAGGGAACTTTTCCAAAAAGAGAAATGACATGATTGAGAATTGCTCAATTATTGGGGTGTGTAACTGATTGTGGGGAGGGGCAGTATGAGGAGGAAGGAGGGATTTTTATATTAAGAAAGCAATAAAATGAAAATGTTTTTCTGGTAGTTCGAAATGGGAAACAGGAGCTTGTATGAAGGGATGGTTCTGGGTATGTAATATAAGCAGGAGAGAAATTGCTCAGTAATTAGGAAGGGATGAATTGAAGGCATATGTTGAGAAATTGTGGGCCAGGAAGGGCATTGCTCTCTTGGAACCTGGAAGGATGGGTGAAACAGAAGGTGTAAATGAGAGACATGGGAGTCACTGTGGTCACTGTGGTACCTCATGGGAAAGTGGCCTCCATTGAATCTTGGAAGTCATAGATGGTTTGTTGAGAATATGAGATAGGAAATGTAGTTAGCAGCTACATTTATGTTGTTGTTACATGTAGTTGATAGTTGTCTGAGCATACATTATACATCTTTCTGTACAATTTGAGCCCACTTTGCACTTTTAATTTTCTTGTGTAATTTAAAGTTACTTTGCTAGCCCTGATGATGCTACTAGCTTTCTAAATAAGGGGAGAATGGCATTAACTACTTTCTTCAAGATGTACTGAACGACTTTGTAGTACTGACATACTCTTCTTAGCATTTTATTTCCCTGTGAAATGATGTGTTCTACATTGAGTACACATGGACACAAAGAAGGGAACAACAGACCCCAGGGACTACTTGAGGGTGGAGAAAGGGAGGAGGATGAGGATCTGAGGATCAAAACACTACCTATGGGTCAGGTGCGGTGGCTCACGCCTGTAATCCCAGCACTTTGAGAGGCTGAGGCATGTGGATCATGAGGTCAAGAGATCGAGACCATCCTGGCCAACGTGGTGAAAATTCGTCTGTACTAAAAACACAAAAATTAGCCAGGCATGGTGGCGTGCGACTAGTCCCAGCTACTCAGGAGGCTGAGGCAGGATAATCGCTTGAACCTGGGAGGCAGAGGTTGCAGTGAGCTGAGATTGCACCACTGCACTCCAGCCTGGCAACAGAGCGAGATTCCATCTCAAAAAAACCCAATCCCCCCAAAAAAAACCAAACAAAAAAAACTACCTATGGGGTACTATGCTTATTACTTGGATGAGAAAATAATCTGTACACCCAACCCCTGTGATACACACTATTTACCTACATAACAAACCTGCACATGTACCCCTGAACCTAAAATAAAAGTTTAAAAAAAAATAAAACATGATGTTTTCTAGCATAGCACTGCAACTAAGAAAGACTAAAAATGTCATAGGCTATTTGGATATAAAGAATTTTTTTTTTTTTTTTTTTTTTTACCAGTTTGGCCCATAATTTTTTCTGTAAGAATTCCAGCATGCTGCTGTGGCTGTAGTATTGATCATATGTTTTAGTAACCTTTGTGATCATTGCCTAGAGGAGATATGCATTAAGGAACAGTTGGCTGAAAGCACAGCTTTTAGAAATAATTTTTGCTTTCGTATTCTTTTCTGTTATAAAATTTGAATTGTGTTTCAAGGGGTCAGTATCTGTCTCCTGGATGTTTGAATGCTTAAGAATGACACAAAATTTATAAAGTGATATTTTAAGGAAGGTAACTTTTGTGAAAATAAGAGCAACTAAATTATTAATGGCTATCCAAACTTTATAAAAATGTAACTAATAATGCCTTATTCTCAGCAGTTGCAATTTCTTTGATTTAGAACTAGAATCCTTATTAGAAATCATGGTTTATAAGACTAGTATTTATAGGGCCACAAGCGTGATTCATAGAAGAAGGGGAAGGGGTCCATTTTAGGTGGTGATAGCAGTAGTAGACATACTGTGGTGGGAGCAAATTGGCAGCACAAACCCGAATTCTGTCATTTTTGTGGGTGAGCGAGTAGTGATTTAATCAAACTTTTTGCATTGAGTGTGAATGCAATAGACAGCTGCACAGTACTAAATCCTGAAGCATTAAATACAAGGTTTGAATTTTGTATGAACATAACTGAATGAAAAAGTAAAATGTACACCCTTTCCCTGTAAAGGTGCCACTTCAGAGTCACGAACCAATCTGTGTCATATGGAAATGTGCACAATTTCCTACCCAGCCTCTCTGGTGCCAACTAACTTGTATTTGTGAGAGCCTGAGGAGAGGAAGTTAGGGTCATTCAGTTCCCTCTGTGTCTCACTTTTTTATTATTGAAACCTGAAGGAGGCATTATGTCTGCGTATCTTGATAACAGTTTTTGCCTAACTATGCTTTTTCCTTTTAGTGTTACAGTTTTAATGTAAGACAAATCTTTGGCCATTTTTTATGTAGCCTTTAAATTTATAATTGGTAGAAATACTTTTAAATATTATTGTAGGGGCCAGGCACAATGACTCATGCTTATAATCCCAGCACTTTGGGAGGCTGAGGTGGGCAGATAACTTGACGTCAGGAGTTCGAGACCAGCCTGGCCAACAAGGCAAAACCCTGTCTCTTCTAAAGATATAAAAATTAGCCTTGCTTTGTGGTGCACACCTATAATTCCAGCCACTTGGGGGGCTGAGGCAGGAGAATCGCTTGAACCCAGGAGGTGGAGGTTGCAGTGAGCTGAGATTGCTCCACTGCACAGAGCAAGCCCCTGTTTAAAAAAAAAAAAAAATTACTGTATATTTTTTTGGGAGCTATTCTTATCTCTCTCCCCTTTAGAATTACAAGAAAATTAAGGAAAATAATAGTTAATAGTGTTAATAAATATGCCAGTGTAAGTTCAAGGAACTTCAAAAATTGTATAAAAGTGACGTTCAGGTAATACACATTGTTTTGTTTTCCTAAATGATGTATTACATTATGGCAAAATGCCTGTATTTTAAGCTGCTAAATAGAGAAATACTGCTTTAACATAGTACGTTACAGTTAAATTGTATTTGAGTTTTCCCAATTTTAAAGGCAAATACAAAGCAAGTTGAATGTATTTAAGGGTGTGCATGTATGCCAGACATTTAGCTTGGGACAAAATTCTAAGTGTTTGTGCACTTACCCCATCTGTTGGCCATTAGAATCTTTCACCCAAGAGAGCTACTCAGAAAGGATTGATATTAATAGTAATTTGAAAACAGTAATAAATAGCTCAGAAGTGGATTCAGTACAAAAATAACTTTTTGCATTTTAAATTTGTGATTTTGAAAATAAAAAATGATATTTCATATCCACATCAATTCATTTCATGGCTTTCAAGTAGCTTTTGTTGAGATTATTTTAAATTAAAATTTAAATGCTGAGATCTACAGAATCTGATGTCATTGCAGAACAAGACATTTTTAAGCATGTCTGTTTCCTGTATCAGGTTTGCTAATCGGGCATCTTGGTTATTGGTATTTATTTATTGGTATGGTATAACCAGCTATTACTTACTTCTTCTCACAGGTAAGTAAGCCACATAGACAACTTAGAAGTAAGAGTTGGAATCTTCAGACATGTGGTATATTTAAGTCACAGTATAGGTTCTTCTATAGGTTCAGGGTTGTCTGATACCATGATTTTTCTGTATACTAGCAGGTATTAGATGAAAGGCAGAAAATAAGATGCAAAAGAAAAAATATGTAGTCAATAGGTCTTTAGGCCATTCAGAACTTCACAGGGAGGAAACAAAAAACGTTCTGAATAATTCTGTTGGCTGTTGTCTCCATATGGTTATTGCAGGAGTTTTAACTTATCCTATATAATTGATTTCTATTGTATGTGGTTAGACATACTTGACAATAGTTGCCAATACTTTTACCTTATAATCCCTTAAGGACTGCTGTGACTCTTTCATATCTCCTTATTAATCTTTTATCTAAAAGAACAAAAGGTGAAAATCTCTGGTTTAGGTGCTGTCCTGCATTATTTTTTGTTTATTTTGTTTGTTTGTTTTTAGTTTTCCTTTAGATACTTTGTAAGCAGGGAGGAGATTCAAAGGCTTTGATTCTAAGACTTCCTTAAAATTAATCAACTTGTGATCACTTTGAGAGCTGATCTCCAAGTTGATCAGAAGCAATGGTTTAATAAAGCAGTAAACAAAATATGTAGACTGTGGCGTGTATCTGTAAGGGTAACATTTAACATTTTTTTTCTGATTAATATTGTAGGGTACCATAATATAGAGTAATCTTTCATTTTTGTGGCTCTGATGCTATAGGGCTCAAGAGGAGGGCATGGCAGGCTTCCTGCGGGGCGTAACATTTTGACTGAGTCACAAAGAATGATTGAAGATTAAGTCAGGTAGGAAAGGCACAAGGTAATTGTTCAAGAAAGAGAAAACAGTAAACCTTAAACATTTTTAGGGGCATGAGAGAGTGTGGTGAGTACCAAGAATGACAAGTATAGATAAATGAGGGATAGGAATTTGAGTTGATTTGCCTTCCAGTAGACCTAATGATATGTGAAATCTGGGAGTTTTGCCTTATCAAGAATATTTATCCTTTGTATCTCCCAAATATACCTCTAGTAGTTCTTTATCATGTAATACAAGAGACAGGTTTGCAGCCATTTTTTTTTATTTGCCACACATGATAGATAATAGTCTCATGTTTAATGAACTTTTATAAATATTTTTTCCTGCCCACAAGTTTTAACTTCCCTTTTTCGCTACATCTAAAAAAATAATATTATAAATCAGGAAACAAAAACGCTACTAGAAAAATCGTTTTGAATATATTTTGATTATAGAAAAAACAAACATTGAAAAACACTGAAACTTTTTTTATTATTAACAAGTTACTTGAATAACATCTTGCATCTGATCATGGCATGTGAGTGATGGGACACCATGATTGAACTGATATTAGATTTTAACATATGACAGTTGGTCTCCTTTTAAAAAAAGATACTAAATTTTTTTGTAACATTTTTAATGTGTGATATCCTATTTCAGATAGTTGATTCAACACCCAACCCTTCCTGAATTCCTTCTACATGAAGGGCAGTGTGCTTGGCCCCGTGGGTAATACATGAATCAGACAGGATCTTAAGCTTTCCAAGGGGATTAGAGGGCACTGGAAAGTTGGATAAAGATGAAGAGTTGCTGGGGATGGTCAATCCTGGAGCTAAAGCAGTGATTGATAGAGGTGGAGGATTAAACGGATCTATCCTCATTCCCCCTTTTTCTCCCATTCCCTTTCTCTCCTTGTCACTGCCAGTCATGGCAGGAGATTCTACTCATTGGACTAGATTAGGAATAGATTTGGACTAGAATATTTCCAAACAGAATGAAGAGTACACGGCTGTCCTTAGATAGCATTTCATAAGTTGGGTACATTTGTAAGTTGAAAAGATAGTAATATAATGAAAATAGTAATAGTTATTACTTCTGTAAAGTAAGTTATAACTAGAAATTGGTTTATTGTCCAACAAAGCTGATTGACAATGCCTTTAGGGCCTTTGTGCATTTTTTCTTTTAAATATGCTTACTTGACCACAAATTAACATATTTGTCTCATGAATAATAAAACAACTTTAAATAACTTTTTTGTTATATAAAAAATCTAAAATAATTTGTGATAACAATTCAATTATAATTGTAATTGCATTTCTTAAACCCAGATTATGAGTTACAAATCTCACTTTTATAACAGCTTTACTGAAATATAATTCATATACCATATAATTTACCCTTTTAAAAGTATACAATTCAATAGTTTTTAGTATATTCACATAGTTGTGCAACCATTACCATTATTCAATTCTAGAATGTTTTCATCAACTTAAAAAAGAAATCCTATAACCTATTAGCAGTAACTCTCTATTTCCCCATCCCCTATCCCCTGGCAACCACTGATATGCTTTCTATGTCTTATGAATTTGCTTGTTCTAGATATTTCATATGAATGGAATCATTCAATATGTGGCTTCTTTTATTTAGAATAGTGTTTTCAAGGTTCAAGCACGTATCAATATTTCATTTTGTTTCATGATTGTATAGTATTCTACCATGTGGATATACCCATTTTTTAAATTCATTCTTCAGTTGATACACATTTGGGTTGCTTTCATTATTTTGCTACTATAAATAATGCAGCTATGAACATTTATGTATATACTTTTACATGGACATATGTTTCAGTTCTCTTGGGCATGTAACTAGCAATAGAATTACTAGGTCAGATGACAATCTATGTTTAACCTTTTGAGTGACCACCAAATGTTTATCAAAACAGCTGCACATTTTACATTCACTCTAGCAATGTATGAGGGTTCTAATTTCTCCATATCTTTGTCAACACTTATTATGATCTGTGTTTTTGATTGTAGTCATTTTGGTGGATGTGAAGTATGTCATTGTGGATTTGATTTGCATTTCCTTAGTGACTAATAATGTTGAGCACCTTTTAGGTGATTACGGACCAATTGTATATCTTCTTTGGAGAAATGTCTACTCAAATTATTTGCCCTTTTTTAATATGGTTGTCTTTTTATTTTTGAGTTGTAAGAGCTCTTTTTGTATTCTGGATAAAAGTTTCTTATCAAGTATATGATTTAGAAGTATTTTATCCCTTTCTGTGGATTTTATTTTCACTTTCTTCTTGGTGTCCTCCAAAGCACAAAGTTTTTAATTTTGTTGAAGTCCAGTTTATGTGTTTATTCTTTTGTCACTTACATAGTTGGTATAATACCTAAGAAATCATTTCCTAACCCAATATCATAAAGATTTGGTCCTAAGTTTTTCTCTGAGAGTTTTAGCCCTTATGTAGGTCTGTGATCTATTTTGACTTAATTTAGTAGATGTTGTGAGGTAGGGGACGAACTTCATGCTTAAGCCTGTAGACATCTAATTTTTCAAGGAACATTTGTTGATAATCTCATGGGACATTAAATTTCATTTTGAGTTGACATATAACCAAAATACCTTTTTAACATTCTTAATTTGTTTTACCAAGGAACAATCTAAAAATGTCCTGGTGTTTCAAAGAAATAAATTATTGTATATTATATGAAGTGATAATCAGGATGCTGTAAACATTTTTGCTAGCAATGCCTGCCTACTTTTACTGTAGCTTAGCTTAGAACTTTTAAAAAATTAATACTCTTATGAAACATATAAGTACTTTCAAGAAATTAATACCCTCCTGAAACTAGAACATATTTTAGCCCATTCAGGCTGCTATAACAAAATTCCTTAGACTGGGTATTTATTAATTTCTCATGTTCCTGGAGGCTGAAAAGTCCAAGATCAGTGCACCAGCAAATTCAGTGTCTGGTGAGGGCTTGCTCTCTGCTTCAAAGATGGTGCCTACTTCCTGCATCCTCACATGGCAGAAGGGAAGAACAATCTCCCTTGAGCCTTTCTTACAAAGACACTAATCCCATTCCTGTGGGATAGCCGTCATAACCTAATCACTTCCTAATAGTAATTGCATTGAAGATTAGGTTTCAACATACTAATTTTGGGGGAATGCAGACATTTAGACCACAGCAAACACTTAGACTATTTGTAGGTAATGGAATGAACAATTTTTATGTACAGATGATTCCTGACTTAGAATGGTTTGGCTTACTATTACTCAACTTTACAATGGTGTGAAAGCAGTACACATTCAGACTGCCCATACAACCATCCTGTTTTTTTACTTTAAGTACAATATTCAATAAATTGTATAAGATATTCAACACTTCATTATAAAATAGGCTTTGTGTTAGTTTTGCCCAACTGTAGGCTAATATGTGTTATGAACGTGTTTAAGGTAGACTGGGCTAAGGTAAGATGATTAGTTGGTTAGGTGTATTAAATGGATTTTTGACTTACAATATTTTACAGTAGGTTACTGGGACGTAACCCCATTGTAAGTTGAGGAGCATCTATATTTATCTTTGATTAAAAATTGTTCTGACTCTTTATCTGTGTTTATTTTTCAAAGCATAGGCATTTCATTAATACACTGACAATATGGTGCTATATTTACTTTTAATTTGTCTGCTTAGTTTTAAAGTTAAATGTAATGAAAGTCAGGATTCACTGTGAGATGTAAATTACACTTCTTGTATTTAAATTTATTCTGGTTTCCTTATTAAATATCTCTTGCAAAACATAAACATTCCTTGATTTGAATGTCATCTAAAGTTGTAACAGACCAGCCTCTTCTGCTGCAGCTCACTGTGCTTTGTTAGGAAAATACCCGATTCAGTAGATTAAAGCCCTGTCATCATAAGTAGGTAGAGCCTTCCTGAAGTAGCTAGACATTCTCAGGGTCAATCATCTGAGAAAAAGTTGCAGCCATGAACTTGAACCCTGAAAGTGGGAGTTAACTAGATAGCAAAAGGGACTTCGTGCTCTGTCTCATACATTTCTTGGGTTTGGATATTTAAGTTGCTAGATATAATTGGGCATTTGGGGCAGGTTAGAGCTGAATAGGAGGCAGTCATGTGCTGAACTTTAAACTGAAAACAGGTAAACTGTATGCCAGATGATTCAGTTCTGTGACATTCTATGTTTACTTCCTTTGTATTATGTCCAAATATTTGGTTATCTTGCATTTAAAGATTTCAGCCTTGCCTTGACTGTGCTCTGAGAATTTAAGAAAAGGGATATTTACCTTTGCTTAAACCAGAGTATTAAATTCAGAGAGTATTAAATTCAGAGCCTCACTCAGTATTCTCTCTTTTGAAACCATCATTAGTGAGCTACCTAAAGGGGAAGATGAATTTGGAGTCTTGAATAAGGCTTTCAGAGACCTAGCTGACTTTCCAGTGACAACTTTGGAGGCTCTTGGTTTATTTTCTTAAGGAAAATGGAAATTTTTCTCTTAAAAGATAAAACTTGTGTTTTATGATAGCAAAAAATATTTTCTTTTCAATTACATTGCTAGAAAAAAGTACAATTATGTGAGATGAGTTGCTTTACCTTTCTAACTTGTTTACTGGTTAGATAAGTAAACAAAGTTGGCCTCAAACTTTAGAAGAGGGTGGACTTGTTAACATGAACATGTTAGCATATACGTGTTCTTTTACCTTAATCTATATGCACATGAACTCCCGACCACAGGTGATCCACCCACCTCGGCCTCCCAAAGTGTTGGGATTACAGGCATGAGCCACCACACCTGGCCCATTATCTGTGCTAGAATATTAAGATACCTGCTTTTCTTGTATGTACTGTAGCATTAGTCATGTGTATATGCTGAAATGGATATTTGAAAATATTATCTGGCTTTTATAATGTATGTATGTCATTTGATTTTTACTATTCTCTTCCCTAATTATTTACACCTAAAAATAATTATCTTAAAATCTTTGAGGTAAATTTTATGGTCATTCCCATTCTCTGATGCTTTTTACTCTAGTTATAAACGAACAAAGCACATATTAAAGCAACCTAAGTATTGAAGCCTTGGCTATGCTCTTGGTGATTCTGCTCACACCTGAACACTATAAATAGCTTGTCCTGTCAATTTTTTATATTCATGCAGATTGTAGCCTTTCCTTTATTCCTACTTGACTACTTTGTGCTCTGTCATTCACTTCTTTTTCTTAGGAAAAAAAAGTGACCTAGATATTTGAAGTCTAGCTTGAATTTGCCTTTTTCAAGGACCTTGTAGGAAACTCTCTGCTCCATAAATAAGCATCCTGTCTTGGGTGGTAGAGAGGTTGGGCCCAATGAGCACATTTCTCACTGCAGGCTTCGGGTCACTAAGGCTGTTCCTCATACCTCTCACACCTGGCACCAGCGGGCTTGTGCAACAAATTTCTCCCTTTCTTGGGAATGTTGGAAAACGTGGAATTCCAATGTGCTCAGAGAATATGGTTTAGAGAAACTCGCATGTGAAGATGACCTGATTCAAAATGCCAGTCAACTAATTAAATAATTGATTTCCTATTGAATATTTAATATCCCAGCAGCAATTAAATTTCATTTCAAGTTACTTCATACTTCCTTGGATATTTTATTTATTTAGAATGTTACAGAATTATAGCAAGGGCTTTCTTTTTCCAGGAGAGGCAATGGGTGAAAGGAAATGTCTTTAAGAGAGCTATAGACTAGACCATTGTGTATGGAGGCCTGGACTATGGAGGCCTGGACTATAAAAGCCATGATGACATCATCAGTATCTGACTGATCGTTGAAAACCTAGGAATGAATGAGGGCATGGAGGAGAGGCAGACAGTGGAAAGAAAAGAGCACAGAACAGGGTTGTATTAGTCTGTTCTCATACTGCTAATAAAGACATAGCTGAGACTGGGTAATTTATAAAGGAAAGAGGTTTAATTGACTCATGACTGGGGAGGCCTCACTATCATGACAGAGGTGAATGTGGAGCAAAGTCACATCTTACATGGTGGCAGGCAAGAGAGCTTGTGCAGGGGAACTGCCATTTATAAACCATCAGATCTCGTGAAACTTATTCACTACCACGAGAACAGTATGGGGGAAACTGCCCCAATGATTCGGTTATCTCCACCTGGCTCCACCCTTGACACATGGGGATTATTACAATTCAAGGTGAAATATGGGTAGGGACACAGCCAAACCTGAATATCAAGGGTGCTTACAGATTCCATTAGTTAATGAAATAAGGGACCCAGCTAGGCATTTTTATTGACAGTAGAACCAGCAGATTTATTCCTTAAAATTTGGATGTCAATGTGGAGATGTACTTTAGATACTACCGCTTCAAAATTAACAGTTTTTTTCATTTCAGTTAGGTTTGACCTCAAGAAGATACTTTCAAAGAAAATATATATTAGTACATCCTGTTCTTTTGGTTATGATTTTTGATTTTACATGTACAGTTTTAAATTTGTTGTTGATCTTTTTAAGGAACAAGATTGGAAAAGCAAACAAAACAGGTAGCTTTTATTGATACTTTAATTGCTGATTTGGGGTTGGGTTCTCTTGAGACTAGAGTTTTTTCTTGCATGAAAAGAAACCCACATGAATATTTTTCCTTACTGGAATTTGGAAGATATAACCTAAAATGGAAACTAAAGTTTATATTTAAAATTGTAGCCTCCCATATAAGCAGTCTTATTTATTGAATTTCAAGTATTCATTTTATTTCACTCAGAAGTTGGGTTTTATATGTATACTTTTTATTTTTTTTACTTATAAAGCCTTGCCTAGTCTTCTACATCATTGTTATTAAATAACGGTAAATTGAGCCAAATAATTTCTTTCCAGTCATTAATTTACTACAAAGTCTTATACTTTCAGTTAAAACATTTTATTATTTGTATTACACTATATGCTGGCTGATTTGATCACCGCTGTGACTTGTACACTGTGCTAGAAATTAGGGTACAGGAGCACAAAATACCTAATCCTGGCTCCAGCTGAGCACCTGCCCCTAGATCGATGCTGCCTAGTAGTGAAGATTAAGACAGTATGGATGTAGATTTCATTGGTGGGTGTAACTGTGGCAGCAGGGCTATTACTTTTTACCAGCATGAGTGACCTTTCCTATCACGGTGTGTTTCCAATTCCATTTGGGTACAGTGAGCTGAAATGATTGGCCAGATGTTATGGCTCATTTATCTAAAGTCTCCCTTTAACTCTAGTTGTGTTATATTACTCTGCCTTTTTGAACTCTGTTTTGTTTAGTTCAAACAAACAAAAAGTTTAGTCATCTGAAGCAGAATTTAGCAAATGTGTATTTATTAATCGAAATTCTCTCACATCTCAAATATTCTTTATCTTGCAGAATCAGCATAATTCTCTAGCAAGCTTGTATTTTTATGACATTCTTTCAAGTTATTGGAAATTTAGTTAAAATTGCAGAAACTACCAATATATCTTGAATCACTTAAAAATTTACTTTAGCCCTTAATTGAAAAACCGCTAGAAGAAATTGATTTGGTTTTGTGTAATGTAATTCCTTTTGGTGAATGTTCAGTGAGGCTAAATAATCTGACACATCTGCTTACTGACATATATGTATTTTATATGTAAGATATATATTTAAAATATATGTGAAATATCACCTGAAACTTTAAAATTTACTTTTACATTTATTATTCTTCAATAAAATGAATAAGGTATGGACTTTTGCACTGATAAAAAGCAAACTTCTGCCTGCCTTTCTCCTTCACAGCTGAACATAATCACTTAAATGAACCATCATGCACTTAGACTTCATACTCACTCCCCTTACTTTTGTAGTACAACCATTTGTGCCCATTAAATTGTAAGTTCCAAAAAAATCTGACTCTGGCTGACTCATTAATAAATGTTCAGTACCCACAGGAGTGTTTTGCTGACAGGAGATGCTCATTATATTTTTAATAATTGAATTGTTTATTTTAAGGTCTCTTCAATAGATAATCAGAACCTGAAAGAGAAGTGTAAATAATAGCAACATTTTCTTTGTACTTTGAAACTACATCTAGGAAGAATGACTGTAACTCTGTATTCCTAATTTGTATATCCGAAGACATTTCAGGTCTATTCTAGTACGATGTCATAGTAGGGTCACATGTACAATTAAACATAGACTTTCAGAGTTGAAAGGATCCTGAAATGTTATTATTCCAGCTTTCCATCCAATGCTTGAGTTCCTTCGATAGCAGTTGTTCCCAACTTTTGCTGTATATTAGAATGAGTTGGGGAGGTTTAAAAATCCCAGTGCTCAGGCCCCATCTCAGCCCACTTATGTAAGCATTTCCAGGGGGGAGACCTAAGCATTGATATTTTCTTAGAACCCCATAGGTGATTCCAGTGCGCATTCCAGGTAGCGAGCCGTTGTTCTACAAAATCTCTGCAAAATATTTTTCCAATCTAATTGAACTCCTCTGAAGATGAGCACCTCACTACCAAAGTTTGACTTGTGTTTATTCCATTTATTCGAATAGTAACTTAATTATAAGTGTGTTTAAATTATAAGCTGGTTAAATGAAATAACACAAATCAAGCTCACCAATTTTAATACTCAGCTGTTGATAAACAACCCTGAAGAGTGACATTTACATTTAAATTATCTTCTTTGAAGTAGCATTGCAGCACTTTTGAATGACTTCCAAAAGGCTGATCATAAAATCACTTCAATCACTTTCAAATTTTACTTTAGCAGCAATGAAGTTATTTGGTATGACTCAGATGAACAGTCTGCTCTGTCCTGGAGTTATTATGGTCATTTCATTTTCTGCAACCTGGGGAAACAGACAAGGAATGAGCAGACTTGTTTTTACATGTACCTTACAGATTTGCCTTGTAGTGTTTATGATTAAAAGTTAGGTAGGCACCTTTAGAAATGTGCTAGCTTCACAGGAAGGTAATTTACCCTGTAGACAATTTTAAATATACTGAAAGAATTGAGTGGAATAGTGAAGGCTTGGCTTTATAAAGCTCTTTGATTTTAGAGTAGAATTTTCAGAGGAAGCGCCATGTGACCACACACACAAACACACAAACCCGTATTCTTGGTTAGGAACTTATCTGTCCTGAGACCATCCACCTGCATGTCAGTTCTTTTGAGCACCTTTACATTTCTTTTGGTTCTTTAGTAGGACCTGGCTTCTAAAAGTCAGTATATGACATAACTGATAAATACTTAAGTAGTTCTAGGGTCTTAAGAGCTGTGTTTGAGTTTCACCTCCCTTCCTACTCATGGTGTAGCCTTGGGCAAATTATTAATTTCAGCCTTAGTTTCCCTATTTTTACAGTACAAAGAATGCCATATATCTTGTAGGAATGTTATGAGGATTTGTAGTAATAATGCATATAAAACTTCACGGTAGCCCCTTCATTATAGAAAGGCCTCATGGACTTAAATTTTGTGATACATTAGAATACCAGCATTGCTGGGCATACTACGATGATAATACATTTTCCTTTTTTTCTCTACAGTAGTAGGAAAAAATCCCGAGGCTAGTTCTGTAGAGAATGTCATCTTTATGCTCTTTTATAAAAAACTATTCTGAGACATGATCTTAGATTGTTCCTTTACCAAAATAAGTTTCCTCTTGGAAGTCCTAATGCTTCAGCACATGGGTAAGCATGGGTCTCTTTAAGGATATAGAGGATAGGGGATGGTTGAAGCCCCTCGATTTTCTCTGGGGAACCAGGAACGCTAGCCTTTCTAGTAGCATACGTCAACCAAGACTTTCCTGGCAGGTCTTCATTGCTAGTCTTCTTGTCTGTTACTTTGTAGAGTTGCCAGATAAAGGACAGCCATTTAAATTGGAATTTCAGATGAAGAACTAGATTTCTGTTAGTATAAATATGCCTCAAAGGCTGCATGGGACTTTTATATTTATTCATTATTTACCTGAAATTAAAATTTAACTGAGCATCCTGTAGGTTTCTTAGTTTTTCTGAATCTGACAACCCCTACCTACATGCTTTGTAGGAATTTTGGGGTTAGATGTTGGGCAGGGTTTATCCTAAAGTAATATATTACTATTTTTGAATGAAGTAGAGAGGAATACTTCTTAGTAAGTGAAAAGGCTAAATTACAGCATTAAAATGTCTTCATTTGTTAAAATACTACAAATATAATTGTTACAAATTAATATCAATAAATAAAAGTAGACAATGCTGATCCACATAGAAGAACATCTTCCTACTTATCTAATCCCAAGAATTTAAGGGAATCTTGAACCTAAGCATCTTCCAACTACATACTTAAGGCATATTAAAGAGAATGTATGATAGTATAAGTGTATCCTTTTTAAAGAAAGTCTGAAATTAAAAAGGGTCGAAGTGTGATTATTCTTTGTTTAAGACATGTACAATCATTTTATTTATATATATTTTACATATTAGTGTAGCAATTCCTAATTACTCCATAACACACTGAATTCTCCCTTCTGTAAACTTGTAAAGCATTTACTTTGTTATTCATTTATTCATATTAAGTAAGCATCTTCTATGTGCCAGGAATTGTGCTGAGTGCTAAGGGTATAAAAATAAGAGCAAATCTCTGTCCATGTGGAGCTCATCATACAGCTCTGGAAACAGATACAATATTGACATTATAATGCAACGTGACAAGAGCTATAACAATGAAATGAATTGCTTCTAAGATCCAGAAAAAGTAGTCTGATGGAGGCTTCACTGGAGAAGGGACATTTAGACTGGATTTTCTAGGAGTAAGAAGCAAATGAGGCTATTTTAGGCAGAGAAGGAGAGAGAGAGATAATGAATAAAAAAGAATAAAAAAAACCCCCCTCAAACCCAACACCCCAGCCTGTGAAATAACCTGCTGTAACTTGGAACTAGTGAGAAGACGGCATGGGGAGGAGCACCCTGGAAACAGGGTAGAATGTAAAGAGTTGGCGATTCGATTTAAAGACAGGCAAGAGGAGCCCATGAAGAACATTTTATATCAGGTTATAAATTCTGTTTTTATTGTATAGTCAACAGAGTTTTAAATAAGACTGAGGCCTTAAGTCAGTAAGACCTAATTGTTTGTTTCAGGAATATATCTGGAATTTGAAATAACACGCGGCCAGAAATTGTTGCAGTAGTTCATGGGATACATGAGGACAAAAGGAATAGTGTGCTTGCACTAGAAGTGGAGAGATCTTGAATGTGAGACATTTCTAAGTTAGAATTATTAGGATTTGAACACTTTTTCTGTTGTTGGTTTAATTTTATTTTTATTGTTTTGTTTGAGGAAGAAGGTATGAGGATAAAAAATAGGGATAGTTCATGTATGTGTGTGTTATTTCCCTAAGGCCTTAAGGTCATTAGAGGAAGGGTCTCTCTCCTAACAAACAATAGTCAATACAGTCTTGTTCAATTTAAACCAGAAACACAAAATGTTTAAGATGGGTGTATTTGTATGTCTGTACTTCATTATTATTTTGACAAATCTAGTCAGTATTACAAGAATAACAGGATGCACATTGGCAAACCCATTTTTATCCCACTTAGTTAAATAAAATAATCCAGTTGTCTGACACATAATGATTTTATCAAAATTAACCTTTGTCTTTGATAACTTCTGCCCTGTGATTGGTATCGTTTACTTTAAAATATAATCATGGCCAGGTGTGGTGGTGTATGCCTATAATCCCAGCTACTCAGGAGGCTGAGGTGGGAGGATCAAGACCAACCTGGCAACATAGACTCCATTTCGTAACAAACAAACAAAAATGTTTGTATCAAAATATCACATGTACCCCATAAATATATATATGTATCTATTATGTACCCATAATCATTAAAAATTTTAAAAAAATATAATAATGTATAGTTCTTTTCATTTTTTAATGTGTCAATATAATTGTTCTTTGGTGCCAGGCATAGGGGCTCACAATTGTAATCCCAGCACTTTGGGAGGCCAAGGCAGGAGATCACTTGAGGCCAGGAGTTCAAGAGCAGCCTTAGCAACGTAGTGAGACCCTGTCTCTACAAAAAATTTAAAGAATTAGCTGGGCATGGTGGCATATGTCTGTCATTCTAGCTCCTGCGGAGGCTGAGGTGGGAGCATTACTTGAGCCTGGGCGGTTGAGGATGCAGTGAGTTGTGGTTGCAGCACTGCACTCCAGCTTAGGCAACAAAGCAAGACCTTGTCTCAAAAAAAAAAAAAAAAAAAAAAAAAAATTTTGTTCTGTTTCATAGGTAAAGAATTCAATGCTGAATAAGTCTGAGATAGACCAAATGTGGACTTTGAATTCATAGTTTTAGCTTTGTCGCTCAGTGTTAAAATCATAAAACCTGCAACAAAGAAGCAACAAGCAGTGATGCTTTATATGGAAGGACTTTCTTGTTCCAAGAAATGTATCACTTTATATACAACACAATGTACTATTTAAATGTAACATAAATTATATATTCCTATGCATTATTTCTCTGTTTATATATATTTTTATACTAAAAAAATGCTATTTGTGAGTTGAGTTTTACATGGTTGTATTAAGGGAGGCGCACCAGTTGATGAGGTGTTGTATGAGGTCTTTAAACACACCCAGACTCTAAGGCGGCAATGAATAACCTTGAACAGGTAAGGAGCCAGGTGGCCCTAGGGTAGGGAGAAAGTGCGACATTGTAACATCCCTTTGAATAATGTCTGCAGCCAGATCCTGTGTCACCATGACTCAGCATCACACAGACATTGATTGCACAGCACAAGGAACACACAGGAAGCAAAGCTGGTCTGTCACATGGCAATTAGTTTGAGACACCACACCTGTATTCCCACCGCACATGTCATTCCTCCATATCTTTGGCTACCACAGAGGAAAGCAGAATGGATCTGGGAAATTTATTGTCTTACTTTCGCTGAGGAGAGGGAGAGCAGGAGAATGCATGCTATTCCACTTTTTCTGTGCTGCAGTGGGCATGTTGGTCATTGCTGGGAGCCCTTCAGTGAAGGAAAGTTACAGAACACCAAAAAGTGTCAGGAGCTTCCATGTGGCTGAAAAACCACATTCCATGGACATCAGCCAGTGTTGTAGTGTTAGGCTGTGACTTAGGCATGTAACTGGGCCAACGATTCCAGTTTTGCATGGAAAAAGCACACATGATTAGTTTTTCAATGAGGAAGTAGACAAGTTGTACTAATCTGTTGACTGAGAGCTTATAATATACTCATGATGAAATCTCTCTGGAGCAAGTCCTATGAAACAGTGTAATGACTTGGCACAGGATGGCTGGATTTGCTTTAAAAAAATTCTCATTCATGTTTATTTAGGTCCAAAGGATCCATTATACTTCAGCTTTATATGCTATTAAATTTAGAGATGACACAATTCAGGACACATCTTACCTTTTGGTGGAACAAAAGCCCTGATAGAATAAGGTGACATTTATGGGCCTTTAATATCAACATTACAGAAGAAGGGGAATTGCATTTTCTTTGTATTGAAAATATGACTAAGTAAAAATGAAATCATGGCATTATTGTCAGGATTGGTAAATCTTTTTTTTTTTTTTTTTTTTTTTTTTTTTTTGAGACGGAGTAGGCTGGAGTGCTGTGGCCGGATCTTCTGAAATGAAATCTGGGACTGCCACCTTAGTTTTTTTGTATTTTTTAGTAGAGACGGGGTTTCACCGTGTTAGCCAGGATGGTCTCGATCTCCTGACCTCGTGATCCGCCCGTCTCGGTCCCAAAATCTTTTTAAATCTTTTTAATTAAGCTATTATCATTTCCGTCATGCAGCTGCATTTAATGTCTTAAGTAGGCAACATGATATTTTCACAGGAATTATCAAATAAACTCAGTATGTTAGCTTCCCAGGGACATGGAAGCTTTGAATATAGAGGAGGAGAAGGTCCGATGAGGGGAAAAAGACCTTCTGAACCCCCTGTGGTCATAATTCCAGGGAAAGAAGGAGAAGAAACTTAAATATTTGTTAACTGCTTACTGTCTGTTAAGATTTTTAATGTATTTTATTCCCTTTAATTTTGAAAGCAATTCTGTGAGTTGAATAATTATTTCCATTTTTTTGCTAATGAGAAAACAAGCTCCTCAGAGAAGGTGAACAGAAACTGACCTATTAAAACCCTATCATGTAGGCACTGTGTAGGAAGTTAAGATGTATTTTCTCATTTAATTATCAAAATAAGTATCATTTTATGAACATGAATTAAAATAGGCTAGATTATACTTTGGTAACAAATAGACCCAAAATTTCAGTGGCCTAATAATATAAAGGTTTATTTTTCACTCACACAAAGTTGACTTTGATGCCAGGGGACTTCCCAAGCCAGTTCCTCCTGTGGTTTCTTGGCATTCGAGGCCAAGGGAAGGGAAGTAGCACCATGATGCGGTCACACTGCCTGGAATGAGGACTCCTTGCTTGTTGCCGCAGGGAAAAGTGACAGGAGAAGACTGCATGGGTTCTTAAGGCCTCAGCCTGGGACTTACGCACGTCCTCTTCCCTCTTAGCCCATTGTCCGGGGTCTAGTCACATGGACTCACTGCACAGTGGGCAGGTTGGGAATCGCGAGGGAGAAGAGGGATAGCAGTGACCCCAACTGGGTCTGCCACGGCACTGTCACCCCCATTTTAAAAATGAGAAGACTGAAGTTCAGAGAGGTTACATTATGTTCCTTGATCACTTCCTTGGTGATCTGTAGACTTAGTTCTTGAAACTAGATCTCTCTGAGTCTAAAGAATCTGTTTTTTTGCCCTCTACTCCATCTCACCCCACACACACTCTGAGTAATTTCGTGGTTTGGAGTTAGGTATGGATCTGTGGTCGCCAGCCTTCAAGATGGCTCCTGTCATCCTCGCCTCCTGGGATTCATGCCCTTGTTGTTCCCTCTGTCAGTGAAGAGGGCTGACCTGTGTGACCAGTGTGGTATTGCAGAAGAGACAGTGTGACTTCTGGGACTAGGTCATAAAAGACAGTGGTGTTTTCATGTGTCAGTGTTTCTCTGTTGGATCCCTTGCTCTGGGGAAAGCCAGCTGCCATCAGGTGGGGACGCTAGAGCAGCCCCAGGGAGCCCCGATGTGGCAAGGAACTGAGATCTTCTGCCAACAGCCAGGACCAACTTGCCATCCATGAGAGTGGGCCATCTCGAAAGTGGGTGAGTCAACCCAGGTCAGCCTTCAGATGGTTGAGCCTAGGCCAACATCTTGACAGCAAACTCATGAGAGACCCTGGGCTAGAACCACTCAACTAAGCTGCTCCCAAATAATTCTTGACCCACAGACATTGTGTGAGGTGATAAATGCTTACTGCCATTTTAAGAAGCTAAGGTTTGGGGTAATTTATTATGTGGCAATAGATAACAATATAAACCTTTTTGGATTATTTCTTTGTGTTTTTCCCGCAACTCTGAGACAATTCCTACTTTTAACGGTGAGTTTTTAAGAGCTAAATGAGAAAGTAATTGCCACACAATGTTATTAAATTTTAGCTGAATACATCTTATTATTTACTTTAATCTTGTAGTCCTAGGCAAGCTCTGTGTGAAGGTCTACACTAAAAAATGATATACTCTGATCTAGTTCAGAAGGGAGAATTTTTGAAATTTACTTTCCATCAAATGTGTATTTTTCTGTTTTGAGATATTACCTGCTTGAGATTATTTTATAGTTTAAATAACATCGTGAAGTTTTGAGAAAGAACAAGCCAAGTACATTTTTATTAAGAGTTTACTGTCAGGAGGAAGACAGAATCTAGAAGTAACTCCTTGCTTTTTTTGCAAGGAGAGTGTTGTCAGTGTTTCAGTCAATGCTTGCTGCTGAGGCAGGAGAGAATAATTGTGTAAAGAGGGGCTCCCGCAGTGCAGGACAGGAAGCCACCATGTGAGCACCACGTCCACGTGCAGGTTGCAGGCTTCATTATGTCCTGAATACCATGCCTCAGCATTTCATGTGAGTAGTCTTAGATTATTCATCAAAGAATGGGTTATGTTTACAAATATAATGGTTTTAAGGAATATTATAATTCAGCATCTTGACCACTGGTACTGGTACAACATGTTACAATATACTGTGCGTTTAAGTTTTTCAATCACACATGATTTACTCTTTAATGTTGTGCAATCTTTCTGAGATCATCTTTAAGCTGGGAATCTTGTGTTTCCCAGGGTACCAGGAGGGGAAGACTGGGTACGAGTCAGTAGTCTGAACTCCAGTGAAAGGCAGCAGGATACAATTTCTATTTGATTTAACATTCTCTTAATATCACTGTTTTAATAACCTTGTGTTGGGTGAGATAAAATTTTCTTAATGAAAACCTTTTCACTAACCATTGATGCCCATTTGCCCCTACCCCCATTAACAAACACTTCCCATATATACACTCTGAACTTTTTATCTTAGCTTACTTTTTGACAGTTGGGCAAATGACAGTGGAGAGAACATTGTTTAGATCAAACAACGTATTATTGTTGGAAATATGGCTGTCTCCTAGAAATATAGCCAAGTCAGGGTAATAGTGACCATATATTATATTCACATATACAGATTTTGTAGGTCTACATATACAAAAATATAGACACATATACATTTCCACATATAACTATATATAAAAAACTGTTAACTGTAATTATAATTACACACACACACATACACACACACACACATATACATAAACAGGTTGGAAGTAGGAGATCCCCAAGGAAGTGGAGACTGAAATTCAGACACAGAGACCTTAGCAAGGTGAGTCAGACAGTGAGAACTGATGAGAGATTCCCTGAAGGAACATCTAACAGATTTTAGTGGACAAAGCAAAACAAAGAATCAAAGATAATGCAAAAGTTTCTAATGAAAAGTCATACTTTAACAAGCATGGGGAAATATAATTATAAACTTTTGATATACATAATAATTTTTATGAGTAGAATCCAGAGAGGTGGCTGCAGCAGGAATTACTGTCACCGTTTTGTAAATGAAGAAACTGGCTCAAAGAATTTTGATTGATTTTTTTTAAGGTTTCATAGTTAGTCGAGGATAAAGCCAAAATTGGAATCTGGGGGTTTTGACTTCAGATCTTTCCATTTCCATGGATTCCTCAACTGGGGGTCTGGGCGTGGCCCTCTAGGATCCATGCAGCGCTATCCTGTCATGCATAGGCTGTGTGTGTCCGTGAATTTTCCCGGTTAGAGGACCCAGACTTTGAGATTCTCAAAGGGGCTGTGACTCGATAGAGCTTAAGAACTTTGTTTCTCCCTAGTGACTGCCTGGCTCAAGGGACCAGAAGGTTGACGAAATGAGAGGGATGGTCCTGCTGAATCATTAGATCATGGAAAAGTACATTCCCACAATGGAGAGACCTAGTTGTGTTGAGAGTCCTGATTGCGGGACAGAAAAGAGCAAGAGTGTTGGAAGTTAGGTAAATTTTTAAGGGAAAAATCTTACTTGGGGCTGGGCTAACTCTGCATCCCACTCAGGAAAACAGGTCAGACTGAACAGTTTAGGCCACATGGGTGTTATGACTAAGCAACAGTTTCGCAGCTCGCCCATGTGCATGTGCTTTCCAGTTTTTTGGATATTTCTCCCATAGACAGTTGTTCTTGTGCTCTGTTGCATGCTGATGCTCAACTGCAGAGGAACTGAATGGAGAAGTTCAGAGAGACAGTGGTTTCTGACCACTGGCTGCGGTGCTGTGGATGGTGCCAGTGAAGGGTGGATGCCTTTTGTTGAAAACTCGCTTCGACTTTGTCATCAAGGTGTCTCTGCCATTTTATAATCTAAAGTCAGATCTGTTTACACTTCATAAGTATTGTTGGGTTTACTTGGCAATATATAGAAATGTCTATTGAGAAGTCCTTCGATTGCCATAATTCCTTTTTTCTCAAGCGTAGTAAATAGGAAATATTCTTAAGCATGAAATAGTGAAGAGCTAAAGTGGGAGGGCTGGAATTTGAAACTGCCTGAACAAACTCAGTCTCTAGAAGAACCCCACTACTGTTGGAGTTACTGTGAATATGTGAGCAACCTTCTAAGGCTGAATTGAGTCCACTATGAGGTTGTGGCTTGTTATACAAATTTCAAAACCATGAAAACAAATCGGCATGAAAGTAGTGTCATGCTAAAGCATCCTGGTTGCCTTAAACCTCAAGCATGGTGCCCAGAAACATATTTTACAGCACAACTGCTTTTGATCATTTGAGTGTTCACTAAGGAAACCATTGCATCGCATTAATACGGATGTGCACGTTTGTCCTGTTGAAATTGACTTAAAAAGTTTAGTGCGAAATCCAGTGGCACTTACAGCATCTTCCTTATAATAAAAAAGTAGCAATAACACCATTTCCTTCAGATCCACAACCACGTACCTGGGTATCCAAATGATCTAAAATTGTTAGCTTAGCTCTGTCTCCATCTCAGGTGCAAACAAGGAAGCTGAAAGTGTGTTTTGGGGTTAAAATATTCAAATGCAACAAAATAATAGTCAAGACCTTTCTTCAGGAAAAGATCCGTTGAAAGACACTTGACAAGATCCTGCAGGACATTGAGTTCCATTCCCCTGAAAAATGGAAATATCTCTCTGTTTAATGT
Organism: Macaca thibetana thibetana; assembly: GCF_024542745.1. NCBI lineage: Eukaryota > Metazoa > Chordata > Mammalia > Primates > Cercopithecidae > Macaca > Macaca thibetana. Next base: position 82,137,997 of record NC_065594.1, on the reverse strand, counting down.
TAGACATGAAGGTAAAGAATCTTGCCTATACATTTGTGGAAGCAGATAGAGAAGAAATCAATCAAACTATTCAGAGTGGCAACAGGACAAATAAAGAGCTCCTGACAGCGGTCACAGGCAGATGATGGAGACATCACATTAGAGAATTAAAGAATAATAGATTTTCTCCGGTTCAAGAAATGCCTTTTTTTCCCCTTGTGGCATAATAATAATAAACATTAATCTTAATGGCAGAATCCTGCTATGGGAAAAGAGCCTTTTCTAACAGAATGCAGTGGCAGTGTACTGGAACACATAGTGTTCTAATTGAGCATGTACCACACCTACATTTTTAGAGCACTTTACAGTTTACAAAGCTCTTTTAACACTTCTTATCTCATCCAAATAGGCTGGAGTCCTATTTCTGATTTCCCAGTTGACCATGTGAAATACAAAAACTTGCTCAACCTCTCCCAGAATCACTTTCTTTTCCTTGCAAAATGAGGAAATTAATGCCATCCCAAATGAATATTTTCTTTCTAAATCAGTGGATGAGAGTATGTTTTCTCTATAAATAAATTAGCAACTCTAATAACTGGAGGTCACAATTAACTGATCTAAATGTTAAGTCGATTAGCCATTCAATTTGAATTTTGGAGTGTGTTAATTTTAACTGTGATTGGTGCAAAATTACTGTACATTTTGATTTCTTTGTTACTTAAATATTTTTCTTTCAGATGTATATCTCTCTTAAAACCATGAATTTTATTGTACTTCCTGTTACCACAATGAAATATTATTAAAGTCAAGTCAGTTTTTATGCCTTAATGGTTTAATATTCTTAACATGCTCACTATTTTTAATGAGTTTTTTCCTATAGAAAGTAAATCATTCTCTTTTTCAACACTTCAATAAAGTAACCTTTTCCATGTGAATTTAATTAACATGTAAGTTTTTTCCCTTCATAATATGATTAGAAAAAGATAATTCAGTATTTTTTTAATCTGATTTTGAAAATTTTACCCTGCAAAATCATTATTTAAAATTTGAGGTTTTTTTCTATACTTGTATGGACTTTAGAAATGAATATCAAAATAAAATCCTTTTTCTTTCTTCTTTTGGCATTGGATAAAATAGTGGTGTGGGGACCATGGGTTCTGTTCTCACTAAACTCATAATTTTTATAAGAAAGAGAGACACAGATTTATTGAATAAAATCTGTGCTGTGTCAACGAAGTGCTATTATACATAGAGGTAAACAGCTGATTTTGCCTGCAGGCAAGATTAACTTCCCCATATCATTCTGTTCATATTGCACTTATCCTGTTGATAAGGTATTATAATGAGAAAAGTTTCCATCTCCTCTGCTAAATATTTAACCTCTTAGAGCAGAAGCACTTTTATTTATCTCAATATCTCTATTCCTTACCTTGAATTATGCTCATTAAACATTTACTGAATTCAGTTTGGTGGAGAGAAGTTAGAAGAGCCCATAGAGGAGATAACATTTAGTAAATGAGATAATACTCGACATAGGCTTGAATAATAATGAGCCAGAAAAAGATAAAATAGGGGTGAGGAGGAAAGTAAAGTCCTAGCAAAATCATGAGGGAATGAAAGCTTGTAAAGTATTTGGAAAAGGGTGACCTAGTGTTAGGGAGTGGCTAGAAATGGAGATGAAACGGTTTGACCCAGGCCATATTTATAAGGGCTTGGACTATCGTGGCAATGAATTTAGATTCTTCTGGAACAAACAGATCACATCAGTGTCTGGCAGTAGTGAGAACACTTCTAGCAGCAGCGGCCCCAGAAAGAAGGGCACGACAATACTTCAAATAAGAAGATGAAGTCCTGAACCAAGGCAGTGGCTGTGGAAATGGAGAAGAGGACATGATACCAAGAGACAATGAAGACTGAAGGAGACTGGGCCACTGGCACCATGAAACCACCATGTCAGCCCGGGACTGCTTTTCACGTCCACACTGTTATTTGAGAGATTAAAAAAAAAAAAAAAAGTCCTATCTTGTTCAAGCAAATGCTATTAGGTTGTCTGCTATGTCAGTTAAAATCGTAACCTAATGAATACAAGGAAGACATCCGATGGGTTCAGTTTGGAAGATGTGAAATCTAAAGTTGTTTTAAGGGTTTAGAATTCAAAATAGTGTTCAAAGGTAAAGATAAAATTTTGGAAACAAATCCCACATGAATTCATAGCTGAAACCATGGAACTGAAGAACAACAGCATTTACAGGGAAGGCAAATGAGGGAGTGGCAAACAGTGCAGGAAACACTCAGGAAAAACGGAGCAGCATTTCTGGAAGTGGATTCTGTTACAAATTCCTGTAGTACTGGCCTGTAGGTGTGCTACAAAAGAAAATTCACAACCAATACACAGCGTGGTTGGAGTCTGAGGACTAAAATCCCCATGGCCAGTCTACATCTCAGGCACCAGTTCCTAAGACATTTTGGCACCTGAATGCTTTCAACATTTTGGGCATCAGGCTTTGATGCCAGGTTAACTTCTGTTCTTCTCCATGCTGTCTTTTCCAACTTGATGTCCTTCAGGTGAATAATATTCTGCCTGTTCTTGGCTCACCTCCTCTCCTGGACCACAGACAAGTCCAAGTGAAGAGTGCTGAGCCTCTGACATGCTGTTGATGGTGACATTTGTTTTTCTTTGAAACCGCTCTGATTTGATGGTCTGTCTTGAAATGAGATGCTCAAAAAAGAGCATATCAATTAATATTGCTGTGTTATATAACTTTTTAATTTACGATCAAGACACTGAGATACTATTTGCTTAGTAATTTCTATTTGGAGATCTTAAGACACACTCCTGTTTTTTCAAAGTTCTCCGATTTAGACAAGCATATAATTTCACTGGTAGATATTTTAGAATTACCTTCAAATGAAACAGCAATCTCATCCCTTCTTTGCTTTGTAATTTATGGCCTTCTTTGCTTTGCAATTTGTGGCTCGTGTGTGTGTGTGTGTGCGCGCACACATGTATGTGTACTGTCCAGCGTTTAGAATGCAGTATACAGTGGGAACTGTCTACTTGGTTAAGACACGAGAATATAAGAATTGTATTCTGACTGAGGGTAAAAGTCCATCTAAGAAGAAGTGTTCTCAGACAGGTGTGAATGGTTAGTTGGACCGTCTGATGATTTTCCTCCTTGAAATTGACTTCAAAAGGTGTTTGTACTCTTCTTGCTAATTTTTCCCAACTTACTGTGGAGGTATTACCTGTGATCTATGTAAACTCTAATTGAGAGTTTATGTTTTCATCTTGTACTACCCCTTAAGGGTAATCATTTTACCAATAACTAGTACTACATGAGATACTATTTTATTTGTCTCAAAATTATTTCTTTAATTTTTAATGGACACAGGCAAGCTCTGTCATTTCTTTTTAACCTGCTCTACCTCATCCATGACAGGGAAAATTTTCAATCACGATGCTGCCATCTAGATCAACATGCTTGGGTTTATTTACCTTTGAGCAGATGTAAGTAGCACACATTTTGGGGCAAGTAATTTAATTATTTTGTAGGCTAATTTTCAAATATGTAGACTGTTCCCAACAAGATCATCTGGAAATTGTATGTTGTGCCATGGTTTTAAAATCACCACAAGTTGACAAAAGGCATGATCTTGATCTTTGATCTTTCTTCAAATGAGGATTTTGCACATAGCATATCCTTTTTGTGTGTATGCCAAGATAGTGACTTTAAATAGTATTAATTATTGCTTAATAAAAGTGAAGTTAGAATGGCTGAAGGGGCAAATGAGTAATGAATCTGTATTTTTATGTGTTATAGCTACTTCTGATATTTATAGCTCTCTAGCTTTGTTTTAAATACATCATCGTATTTTTTTGGTTGAAATTATATTTTTATTCAAAATCCAGCCTACTCATTCTATGTTATTCTATATACTATAACTATATCTATAACTTCTGTTATTTTTAGAGCTTGGAAAAAAATTGTAAACACAGCAAATTATTTTCCCCTTGGACTTTTTATATTTTTTTTAAAACATAAAGTTGATTTTGGTTGATTTCTCTTCTAAACCACTATAGTAGTTTTCCAATGGAATCATGTTGATATTTTCAGAAAGTTAACATATAAAGGAAGTGAATTATCTTTTTCCTACTCTACTTAATGCAGATTTTCACTTAATAAGAGAATTTCACTGAGATCTGAAGGGCTAAAAATGAAGTTTTAATTTGGAACAGCAGTTTGTAACTTTAAACCACTGTACATGTACATTTTCAGATGTACTGTTACCAGTTTTCAAATTCATCATATTATTTTTCCTTAGGACAACCGAATGGTAGAAGAGCTGCCTTTTAGCTGGTGTCACACAGAAAGAAATGCAAAAGTTAAAACTAGCAAGATGTGTAGGAATTCAGATTTCCATGGTATTTTGATTAAATCATCAAAATGTAGCCAGAAATTTATATACTAAAAATTATAATATGAAAAGAAATATTAAGGTGCAACAATAGTGTATATGCTTGTTTGTAGTATGTGAAGCACATATTCTTTTTAATTTAATGTAATTTTAAGTTCTGGGATACATGTGCAGGATGTGCAGGTTTATTACATAGGTAAACGTGTGCCATGGTGGTTTGCTGCGTCTATCAACCCATCACCTAAGTATTAAGCCTAGGATGCATTACCTATTTATCTCGATGATCTCCTTCCCCCCACCCCCACTGACAGGTCCCAGTGTGTGTTGTTCCCTTCCCTGTGCCAATGTGTTCTTATTGTTCAGCTCCCACTTATAAGTGAGAACATGCAGTGTTTGGTTTTCTGTTTCTGCGTTAGTTTGCTGAGGATAATGGCTTCCAGCTCCATCCATGTTCCTGCAAAGGACATGATCTCGTTCCTTTCTATGGCTGCATACTATTCCATGGTATATATGTACCACACTTTCTTTATCCGGTTTATCATTGATGGACATTTGGGTAGATTCCATGTCTTGGCTATTGTGAATAGTGGTGATGCACATTTTCCTTGCAGCTGACATGTATCAGATGATTATAAATCTTATCAGAATCTGACTAATGAAGATTTTTCTAGGGTTTAACTCCATTCATTATAGAGTTAATCTCAGATGATCATTTAAAACATTTGAAAAAGAAAATTTTATTGTCTGCATCCTTTTCAATATCTTCATTATTTTTAATTTTTGGTAAGAAATGTATTTTGTGGTCCATGCAGAAAATGGCTTTGTGTTAGAGAAGTAAAAACAAATACACAGTATATTGTGTTTTTAGGTGGAGGACAGGTCAGAATACACACACACAAACACACACACACACATACACGATACTACTTGTAGATTAACTGATGACCTCAAATCATAAAGTGAACTGGGCCTTAACAGCTTGTGCAGTCTTCACTGTACTCTTGACCTTTGCTAGTTTATTGGAACCAAACTGTTTTCAATCCCCCTAGCAAGACAGTATGTAGTTACAAGCCTGTAAGTTAGGGAACCTCATAAATTTACTGGGATGTATTGGAATATAAAATCGTTATAACTGTGATGGTGTCAATGTCTACTAAGTACAAACACTAATTAAAAATGGCCCTCAGTGAAGGTCACAGACAGTGATGATAAATTACTTGTTTCATATAATTAATGTATTCCTGAAAATATATACATGAAACACATTTTTGTTAATGATTCACATTTCAACTGTTTATATGCAATGATTATTTACAGGACACCAAAGGTTTAAAAAATTGTGTTCTCTGATAATTGTCAAAGGTAAATACTTTTAATATAAAGTTCAAGATTTTTAAATATAAAGTTCAAGATTTTGCCCATTAAAAATAATATTTTCCTGATGTGAGGTCAAATTGGAAATGACTCTGGTTGAAATAGAAATAATTGGATTGCTTTTGGCGAAAAATCTTTCCCTTCTGAAATCTCTACCCATACGATTGTTTGGTGTGTAACTGCTGGTATAATTCCTGTATATCTACAGATATGTACATTTTGCTCTAGAGGACGGTAAGCTAGACCTTGAGGGCTATTGTGTGTATTTCTCTGTGAATGTGGCTATTCTGAGACATTTGTAAAGCGAGTATAATCAGTGAACCCATTTTCAGTGATAACACCTTGCCCACCAGACAAGAACACTAGCAAAGAGTGACATTTATTGAACACATGATCGTCCAGGCACCATTCTAAACACTTCTTCTATACTAACTCATTGAAACCCCACAATGTCCCTGTTATTACTGTCCACATTTTGTAGGCTGTGGAATGAAACACAGAGAAATTACTTAATTTGCTCAAAGTCCCCTAGCTAATAGCTGGTGGATTCAGGGTTCAAATTTAGGCAGTCTGACTGCAGAACATACTGTTTTAACAGCTACATTGAGTTGCCTTTTAACAGAGAATAAGAACTCCAGAATTAAATTAAAATATTTAATATTATTTCTGAACTTTGGCTACTGCTATTGGTAGAACTTCTATGTATCCTGACGGATATATTGTCAGTGTCCTCATACACTCTCCCAGAGGAGACCTCTGGGCCCCACTTCAGGAAGCTCTAGAGTGTGCATGCAGGTGTGGTTCCTTCCTCCTGGAGGAGATCTTGCATGGTACACTGTACCATGAAGGACCATAAGGGACGTAAGATACATGATGTACATCCTACAGCCTCGAGATGTGCAACCTGGTGTCCCTGATGGAATGTGAGGAGTTTACCATGATTAAGAGCTCAGAGGCTTTCATTAAAAAAAAAAACAAAAAACATTATAATGGAAGTAGCCTGTGTTAGAATCAAACAGCTCAGGTTTTATGATTTAGAATGTACACTGGGCCCTGCTCCTCCACCACTTCCTAGCGATAGTCTCTTTTAGCAGTGTGAAATGGAACTTTCCAGATATTTAAGAAGTATCAGATATGAATATCTGTGTGTGTGTGTGTATATATATATATGATATATATATGCATTTTATAGATTAAAATCATACTTTACATGTTGTTCTGGCATTTTGCTTTTACTTAATAAATTAAAATTATCTTCCAGTCTCAGAAGTCCATGTCAGTATATTGGGAATTAGCTCATTTTAAAAATAGCTGCTGGGTATTCCAGAATATAAATCTATGTAGTATAAATAATAATGCCATTAAAAGTAATCAAATAATTTATGTAACCAATGCCCTACTATTGGAAATTAGGTTGTGTCCCAGTTGTGTGATTCAATGGGACAGTAAACAATGGGACTTGGACATTGAGGGTAGAGAGGCATAATCTTGCCCTCAGGCATTGGTGCATTCCTGCCTCTTAGACCATCAGATCCTTATCTAGCAAATTTTCAAGGTTTTTCATTAATAATAATGACAGATTTTAGATAACATATAACTTTTTGGTGGGGAACCTTAATGTACTCTATGTGGTTGATTGACTTATGAACCTTCACTATATTTTGTCAGTCAAGAGGTAGGCATTAACTTTCTGAATCCTATATTTTTAAAGCAATTACAAATGTTTCACACCTGAAGCTGTAGATTTATGTCTAATTGCTTCAGAGTTATCCTTATCTTGCAAAGAACTCTTCAGTGTTGTGTAAAGTTGCATGGTTGGGTTTTAAAAAGTTTTGCTCTTAGTAAGGAGCAAAGAATTCTATTAAGGAAGAAGTGATGTTTTCTGGGTCTGGCTTTGCATTCAACTGAGATGTTTTAAGTGCTTATCAGCAAGTAATCGTTTAAGTCTCCTTTCTTTGACCTTTGTTAAAATGTTCATCTCTTTCTTTTTCTCCAATTCTCCACTTAAAAATCTGTTATGACCTAACATTAATAGTGAAACTATTTTGTGAAAAGTTCTAAAAATAATAATCGTGAGCAAGTGACTTCTAAATGGCAATTAAATTGATGTCTGGGAGAGACGAGGACATTGTGCTAACTCAACTGCTACTCTCTCTGTGCAAAGTCACATGAGATTTTAATAGCATAGGTTGTTACCTGAGATGGAAAAAAATCTTAGGCTTGAATTAGTCCTAAGATAATCTATAATTGCATTATTTTGTTGAATTGATATGAGTAGTTTCTGTAATTTTTAGAAAAATTAATCCAAGGAAGAATTATTTTAAATATATTCACATACATTATGTTCAAAATATTCTGCATAAGGTTTTCAGAGTATGAAGATACAAACTACGGTAGAGACTCAAGTTGTAATTTTTTAACAATTTGGGTAGAGTTACTCAAAATTCTGTTCCTTCTACAGAATACTTCATGCTTGTATGAATTCATGGGAGGGGCAGATTGTGTTATTTGGAGTAACAATTTCACACACCTTGTGACATACGAGATGGGGAGTTTAGACTGTCCTAAGGCAAACATTCCCGTGTGTCAAAGCTGCAAACTTCCAGCCAGCACCACATACTTAACTTTCCAGGAATCGCCATCTGAAGGAGGCCTCAGTAATACAGCAACACCTTGTTAGTCTGGACATATCTCACTGACTCATTCTTTGGAATGTGTCACCAGCATCTGGGCAACTTTAGATGGAGGCCTTCAGTATTGTGAGTGCAGGGATACCTGTGAAATATAATGGTTGTGCAAATTTCATTGAACAGTAGTTGATGTGACCTACAAAGCCTAATACATTTGTTTTTCGTCATGATCTATGTAAGCCCATGCTTTATTGGAATCTGTGTTAGAAAACATGTCAGTCTATTATTCCATTATTGTTACAGCATTTTGCTACTGCCATCATTCATCCCTCACTCAACGAACATTCATTGGGTACCTTTAAAGTAATAGGTATTAGATACAAAAATACAGACGTGAAAAAGATACCTTTTTCCCTCAAGGCTGTCACAAAGGCAAATAGTTCGATGACAATGTGAAACGGGCTACAAAATATGTAACAATATGGGTCTTGATTGCGCAAAGAAGGATATGACGAGCTGCAGCTGAGATGTTAGGGGAGGTCAAGGAGGTTTTTACAAATAACGTAACTCAAGCTAGGTCTTGAGGGCTGAACAGATTTTACCAAATAAATAGGAAGGAAAATACTTTCTCTCTAAAGAGAGAATAAGCACAGAGGTGTGTATTTAACACATTCTATAAAGGGAAGTGCAAATGATTCTTTCAACAGTATTGATGAAATTGTGAATCAAAAGTATCTGAGATAGGACTCAATCAATTTATTTTGCCAAGGTTAAAGACACACCCATGACACAGCCTCAGGAGATAAAAAAGCTACAGTTTGCCTACAAGGAAATTCTTTGTGGGCTTCAAGATGATGACATGTGCCCAATGTGGCTGGGGTACAGCTTGGGTTTTGTCTTTTAGGGAGACACAAGACATCAATCAATATGTGTAAGATGTAGATTGGTTTGGTCTGGAAAGGCAAGACAACTTGCAGTGGGTAGGAGGCTTTCAGGTCGTAGATTGGTAAGAGACAAACAGTGGCATTCTTTTGAGTCTTTGATCAGCCTTTCACTGAATACAGAATTTACATGTGAGAGAGGGGGTAGAGGAAGAGTCACTTTTGTCTTAGTCTGACGCAGTGAATCTACATTTTTATATAAACAGTAGGTGAGAAGAAGCAGTCAGATACGCATTTGCCTTAGATGAGCAGACGGATGACTTTGAGTTCTGTCCTTTGTCCCACACCTGTGAAGGTAAGCTATCAATTTACATTGCCAGGGTGAAATCAACAGAACTCTTTTAAGGTAAAGATCTTGAGTCCCAAAAGGAATTTCCTTGTGGGAAAATTGTGAGGGAGGTATGTAGCTCTTTTAATCTTTGTAGTTATTTAGGAATAAAATGGGAGGCAGCTTTGCCTGAGCAAGTTCCCAGCTTGACATTTCCCTTTGGCTTAGTGGTTTTGGGGTCCTGAGATTTATTTTTCTTTCAAAAAGTGTATACACCAGACATGGTGAATGTAGTCTCATGGTGGGAAGCTACCAAAAGGGAACCTAGAGAGGAAATGAGAATGAAGTCAAAGTAGGCTTCCCCTAACTATCAAAATGAACTTAGAAGAGCCTGATGGTGGAAGTGGAAGCCACAGAAGGATTTTAAATAGGAGACTAATACAGTTTGGAAAAACACGCTGCCGGGTGGAGGATAGATTTGAGGGGTCGAGAGTGTAGGATGGGAAGAGTGAATGAAGAGACTGTTGCAATCAGTAGTCTTAAGTGGGAGGTAGCGAGGTCCAGGAAGTGAGGATGGATTGAAGCGATCCATCTACTGTGCAAGAAAGCAGAGTGTGGGAGTACTGGGGACTGATTCAATTTGAGAGGACTGGAGGTGTGAAAGCTTGAATTACAGCATGATTGTTCCAGGAGGCACCTGACGAGGTACTTCCGTGGAGAAGATAATGCTTTCAGCTTAGGACATTGTGGTAAAGCTTTTCAGAAGGCAGTTGGGTGTATCTATGTCAGAAGCTTAGAAGAGGGGCCTAGGTTGGGGGCACGGCTTTGGGGTGATTACATTGAGCTGGTATTGAAGCTACAGGGGTTGATGAGATCACCAAGTATTTTAGGTGAGAAGACAAGAAACGATACACAGAACTTTGAATGACACCATTAGTGAAGACTTGGATGGTGAAGGGGAGCTGGCAAAGAGATTGAGAGAGAATGCACAGCAGGACAGAAAAACAAGAAGTCTATTAGCAAACTGAATGTATTTTCTTTATGCCTCACTGCTTTCATGACTGTGTCTAATACTTTTCCATGAGTCCAATATACATTTTTACTAGGTATATTGCTTTTATTTTTAGATATAATGGTTTTCAATTCCTTGTGACTTGACACTGGACTCCAATTTTTATAGACAAGACACTTTGGAATTTAAACTATATGCATTCACATAGTGTTTATAAAGGGTGAAAGTAAATCTAAACTCTTGATTCAAGACTCAGGATAGCAGAGATGCACCAGGGGAAGGGGAAGAGGAGTGAGAATTAGAGCAATCTATTATAAGGGAGGATATTTTGAGAGGAAAACTTTTCTCTCTTAAAGACAAATTGTTTTCTTGCTAACTGTATCTCAACATCTTAAAAGAATCCCTAGTTTATGTAATTGCTGATGGCTAATGATAGACATGTCCTGGTGTGTGAGTAAATGTGGATAAGGTTTATGAGCCATTTATTAAAACAACTTGTCTCCTTAGTGGCTAAAATTCCCCCCCATGTTTTCCTCAAGGAGTCATCCAATGCTGTTGTTTTCTATGGAACCCTATAGCTATTCTGTAGGTATTTCAATTTTCAAACGAATGTTGCAGGTGTGTGTGTGTGTGTGTGTAAAGATATAGATATTGTGGTTGTTTGGGTATTTTATAATGGTGAAATCTATAAACTTACAGCTTTCAGTACATTTCAAAGGCTCAATAATAAACCATAATGTTTGACAACTTCCCAGCCATATTCATATAATATGAGGTGTATCTCCTTTAACCAAAAAAGCTGCGTTTTAAACATTTGCTTGTAGTTAGGTTGCAGAACACTTTTCCCCCCATGGAAATAATGTCATAAGTGGGACTTGCATTCAAGCCCTGCTTACTGTGGTTGTTTGAAATATGTTCAGAAATTCTTTGACAAAACCTTCAAATGGTAGAGCTAATTCCTCTCCCTTCAGCATGGGCTGGATTTAGTGACTTACTTCTAACGAATAGAATAAAAAAGCAGAGGCAACTGAATGTGGCTTCAGAGACTAGATGACAAAAGGCACCTTGGCTCTCTTTTCTCCCTTTCTCCTGGATCCCTCGCCCTGGGGCCAGGCAGCTGTCACGTCCTGAGGATGCTCAGGCAGCCTGTGGAAAGGCCCCCATGGTGAGGAACGGAGGTCTCTGACCAAACGCCATGTGAAGACTCCAGCTTGGAAGTTGACCTGCCAGTCCCTGTCAAGCCTTGAGAAGACTGCGGGCCTGGTGATAACCTCACTGCCTAGAACCACCCAGCTAAGACGCTCTGCATTTCTGACCCACAACAACTGTCAGATAATACATCTTTGTTGTCTTAAGCCACTGAATTTTGCAGTAACTAGTTACCCATAACTAATACACCCACAAAACCCTGTTTAATTCAATTTGAATACTCTCTAAAGATTTCCAACAAAAAACTATTAAAATATAATTTCAGGCAAAGGAGACACTGTGAACCTGAATAAATAATGTAATTTGAAGATATGTTTGAGGGGAAAGAAAGCACATTTAATTAGAGAAAGATGAGGAAGAATTTTTGTTTGTTTGTTTACTGTTTTGACTTAGGTTCCAAAGGGAAATCCTGGGTTTTTAACTGGGTATAATTTTATCATACTTGTAACTGTACTTTTTACAAAATTTTTAGTCTTTTTTGATTCACGTAGGAAAGACACATAATGAGAGACTTAGAAGGGAGGGAGAATAATTTTCCTGAGGCAAGAGTTAGAAGAGAGGTAGAAAGGGAGATGGGGAGAGAGTTCCATGAGGCCTGAGAAAGGAGAGGAAGCCCTTAGCAGTTAGTGGTGAGAAGCAGAAGAGAGTGCCCAGTGCTGGCCTGCAGGTCTGAGGAGGAGCAATGTGGGTGTTGTGGTGGATACCTCCACCCCCAGAAGAGGAGAATCTGTTGCTTCCCAAAGCAAGTTAGGTTGGAATGACCTGGAGTTTCCAGTGGTGAGAGGGAGGCCGTGTCCGGTAACTATGCTTATGTAGAAAGCTTGCAGAAGTTGAATGGACATTCAAGGGAAACTTGGATGAATATGGCTGGCTGCATCTTACGCCACTCCCTACTTCAGTGGCAGCTCTGTTATTCCCACATAGCTTCCTTTGAGTTTCCATATCATCATTTTACACCTGACTACCTGGGCAATTGTCAAGAAGTACAATACTTGGCTGACTGGTCAGCCCCTTCCTGTGTTCTGTACAAAGGCCATGGCAGGAAGCTTGACTTTTGCCAAGTACAAAAAGGACTTTTATTTGTCCTAAAAAGTTCTGCAATTTGCTAAGGAGGGTGTGCAAGTTAACCACACAAGATAGGAAGAGAGTTGGGAAAACAAGATCCATCACAGTTTCCACATGGGCAGGAAGTGTAGCAAGGCATCTGCCTTTGCTCCACGTGAGCTTAAAGGACATTTTTGTGAAGCCGATAGATTCTTTCTTTAGACCTGTTGGGGAGGTGATTTTTTCTTTTTTAAAGAGGGTTTCACTCTGTTGCCTAGGCTGGAGTGCAGTGCGATGGCACAATGATAGCTCCCAGCAACCTCAAACTTTTGGGCTCAAGGGATCCCCCTGCCTCAGCCTCCTGAGTAGCTGGGACTACAGGCATGCGCCACCACACTGGCTGATTTTTAAATTTTTTTTGTAGAGACAGGGGTCTTACTATATTGCCCAGGTTGATGTCAAACTCCTGGCTGAATTTTTGAGGTTAAATTACCTGCTATATGCTATCATATAAGGATCTGGTAAATGTGTGTTAATTTATTATTAATGAATGTTTTCACGAGTGTGTGTTTTTAACAGTTCACCATAGTCCATGTTCACTCTTGTCTCTCTTCTCCATTTTCTTCTCAGGTTTGTATTTGAAAACAGTGCAGCATAATTCATTGTGAATGCACATATATAATTATAATTTTCCCCCCTTAGTATCAGCTTTATTCTGAGGAGAAAAATGGGGTTCATCATTTCCATGGGACTACTGATCAGTGAAAGTAATATTTTAAAAATATTTATAGATTTGTTGCACCACAATTTCCCATATAGTGAAAGTACAAATTCCCAGAATTTGTCCTACTTTAACCTAAAACCATGGGTTCATAATATGTTATATTTAGGTAAAACCAAGGAATCAAACACGCTCAGGGTTTTTAACTTTCTTTCTAGAAAAAATCACTTCTCAGCCTTCTGGCTTTGAAGTTTCTATTGATAAAAAGAAAGAGATGCATTTTTATTATCTTTCTGGAGCTAAAGTTTGCAGATTTTTATGACTCCCGATCAAGTGGCATTATTATGGAAACTCTCTTAATAGGCTTATTCAACATGTTCAAATCAGAAAACATGACCTGCTAATAACACGACATCAATTCTCTTTTGGAGTTTGTAAGCAATAGAATGAATATTATATTCATCATTGACATGGAGAATACAGCTGAGAGGGTTGTGTCACCTGAGAAGAGCCACATGTAATTAAATTGAGTGTATGGAGAGCAGACATGGAGAAGTTTGGGTATAAAGGGAAGTTGACTATGTCAGCACAACCAGGATTTCACAGTGCTGGTGGAGCCAGTTTGGGCTGGAGGAGTGGAGGAGCAAAGAGATGATGGTTGGTGTGAATTTAGTTTCCGGGGCAACTGATCTGGATCATGGTTTCTGAACAGCAGCACTAGTGACATTTTGGGCTGGAGAATCCTCTGTTGTGGGGAGCTTTCCTGTGAATTGCCGAATGTTTAGCAGCATCTCTGCCCTCTACCCAATAGGTGCCAGTATCATTACCCCAGTCTCCCAGTTTTGACAACCAAAAAGGTCTCCCACTTTGTGATATGTTCCCAAGGGGCAAAATGGCCAGAGTGGAGAACCAGTGGTCTAGATAAAACCAGAGGGCAGCATTGGGATAGCAACTCGGGCTTCAGTTTTCAGGAAGAGAAGATTGTTGAGTACGAAGTACCTTTTTGCTAAAGGAATGCAAACGAAGTTGGTAAAGAAAAGTGGCCTTGTGTCTGATGTGGCCTCCTACAAACCCAACACCTGGCTAAATTGCTCAGCCTGGGCTGGGGGAGGATTCTTCTTCAGTTTCCTGGTTTCTTGATCTCTCTGATTCATTTGATCCCAGGTGGGGCCGAGAGGGGTTTTATATTTCAGACTGTGGTTTCCAGGTGATGCTGATGCATTGCAAAGATGTCACATTTTGAGAACCACTGCTCTGGAATAACCACCTTTGGTGCTATCTGGTGTTAGACTTTTCTTGATTATCTTTGTGATTTTCTCTATGCCCAGGCTTGCTACCCTTAGTTTTTCTTATGTTGGCTCCTTCTGTTTCATCTTGGCATTGCTCACTTCCTGTAGTCCTTAATTATCTTCCTTAATTCACATTCTGCACTCATGGATGAAGGGAGAAATGCCTCTTCTTTCTTTTTCATCTCTCACTGGTTGTCTGTTTTTTCTTTGCTTCAAACTACAGGAGACTCAGTTTCCCTCATGCTGTATCCCATAACATCTCCCAAGGCTGCTCATCTTTTAGGAAACTGGTTACTTAAGGTTAGGCTACATATATCACAGTTGTCAATAATGTAGAGTTCTTAACATTTTATATGCTGTTTGGACTATAGTAACACATTTTTAGGGAATATCTGACTTTTAGATCCTTTTCTGAGCTGTAACTGATTTCTTGGAACTCATCTTTCTACAGGGGACATTTGAATTATTTTGCATAAATGAATAATTTTACACTTGCCCACATCAAAGCTTATCTGCGAATTTCTTGCCCACTCACACATCCTCATGAGATGTGCTTATCAGATTGCAATTTTTTTTTACCCAGAAAATCTTACTTAGGGTCATATGCATTCTTAGAGATATTACTGTATCTATTGTTTCTTAGTTATTAATTTCTTTTTTTGTTTTAGATAGAGATTGGCTCCTGGGAGATCATTACTGTTTATATTTTTATAAACATTCCCTTTGCTGCATGTTGCTAAATGACTCCCTGTCCATGACAAAACAGAATCATATGATTCCATTTGAGTTTCGGGTTAAAAGCAGACTGTTTCCTCTCTAGCATCACCTAGTGTTCTGGGGCCTGATTCCACTTCAGTAGCTGACCCCAGTGACCCATTGTAAAGCTGACAGTTCTGTCACTCTGGATCTTGCAACATGCTCCTGTTAGGTGTGTTTCATGCCATGCTGTTGGCAACATGCTGGCAATGCCAGGAGTTGGCATTGCCAGCGCTATTAGGAGTCATTGCTTCTTATGCAAAAGCGCCAGAGGACTTCATTAATTTCTGCATCAGGCCTTACTCCCTCCTACTCTACACACTTCCTAAAGCCTCCTTCCACCTTTACAAACTCAGCCCCCTCCTGGCCATGTCAGCTCCTGATCATGTGTCAGGTGTCAGCTTGCACACCTCCACCTCACCACCTCAGGGGGGTCTTCTGTGACACTGAGGACAAGCTGTCACGCTGGGTGCTCCTGGAGCACCTGCATGTCTCCTTTAGGACACTTTGTAGAGTAGAATTATTTAATTATTAGCAATAATGTGATGAGTTCCTCACCCATGAGTTCTCTGAAGGCGGTGATTGTTTCTTCAGTCATTGTAAATGCCTGATGTCAGGCATAGGGCCTAGTACCTAGAAGGACCTCAATATTGACTGACTGGCAGGTCTGCTTCTCCTGTCCACTTCTGGAATAACACTAAAGAACCCAGCTTCTGAACTTTGCCATTTTAACTGGCCATGGTCATACATCTCTCCATGTATTTCCCCTTTATTTTCAGGCTCTGCTAGGTTCCTTAGCTTTTCTTCATAGAACGTAGTCTCCAGACCTCCTACCACCCTGGCTATCCACTTTTGGATGTTCTATTGAACGCAGTGTTCTGGGCATCAGCACAAGACACATGACAGTGGTTTTCTACTCCATTAGAATATGGCTTTTCTTAAATACACAACAGAACTGCTTTAATGATTGTAGCACCTGAGTCACATTGTTGACTAATGCTAAAATTCTGATCACTGCAATGCCTCAGCTATTCATAGGATGCATTTTAACTATACAAGCAATACATAATCACTATAAAAACTAGAAAATTAAGATGAAAAATAATAATTTAAAATCATCAATTAATGCCACTACCAAGAAACATCCAGTGTTGAAATTTTATAACCTTAAAGACTTTTCCCATGAGCCATCTTTATTGATATATATGCATACATGTTACGTGTAATGTATATATGTATATGTATGTGTGTATATTCTGAGCTTATATGTTCTCTCTCTCTCTATATAAATATATATAGCTCTGTAGGCTGCCATGTATGACAAAGTCTCTTTATGTCAGTAAACAGAGTTCCACTCTGCCTTGAGAAGCAAGGTGGCATAGTGGATAAGAATCTAGGGTTTGAATTCAGATGGCCCTGGGCTGTACATCCCATTGCTTACTAATTATATGACCTGGGATGGGTTACTAATCTTTTCTAAACTTCAATTATATAGTTATTTATAGTTAGTTATACACTTATATAGTGTATAGAATTATGTAGTTATAGAACATATTTATAATAGCCATCTGGTTTATTTAGCTATATAGTATTTCATTTTATGAATATACCTATTTATAACATCTTTAAATTAGGTCTACTTTATCCTACCATTCAATTTTTTAATTCTGAAGCTGAATTTTTTATTTTTGTGCTTGTTAAATTTTATTTTATTGATTTCAACCAAAATGCTTCAGGATTTGGGATAATTTAAAGATAGTTTTCAATCTTTATCTTTTGAATCTATGTGTTACTACACATTTGATAATCATTTAATCCAAATGATAGACAAAAATGTTAAGTGTAGTAGAGAACTATATATCCCATCATTGTTACCATTATAGTAACTCTCCCCATTGTTGTCCTAGGGATATGAATACACTAGTAACCACTACACTTTGATTAATGTTATTAATTGGCTATTGAATCTATCCAGCTGATTGGTCTGCTCCTGATTAACACCCTTTTCCGGTCCTAAAGGAGAGCAAGAGAAATCCTGCCTGCAACCCTGAAGGAATAGAATACATAATCTTTGTTGCATTCTCACATTTTGCCTCTCCAAGAAGAGTTTCATAAAAGTAAATAAAGTGAGGTTTGTCTAATACATTTTTAGTAAACTCATACTGCCTCCCTGAAATGTTCACAACTTTCTTAATAATGTAGAAGCCGTGGTCCCATGGGTGAAGATGCTAACTCTTCTAGAAAAGAACAACCCATGGCAACAAATCTATGCCAACATATACATATGAGATAAGCATGCTCTAGCTTTTTACTTTAGAAAAGGATGGGGAAAAAGGCATGCTTTGTAGGGAAAAAGGAAAGAGTGGAAAAAAAAAGATAGGTTGAGAGAGCATGGAGAGAAATTTTATTTGCTTTGTTTTCCCTTGGGGCAGCACTGGTTCTTAAAAAAAGAATGGGAGGACATACCAAAGTAGTGCCATGTTTAATAAACTCATCATCGCATTTGCTCTATAGAAATATGTGCTATCCACTTATGCTATAAGATGTATGTGCTTGCTATTTCTTATTCACCTTGGGTAGTTTGTGTGATGCGTAATACTTATTAAAATGACAATACTCTTAAATAATATTGTGGTTGTGTTCTGCAAATCCTTTTTACTTCTTCAATGTACCTGAGTAGGTAGGTAGAGGGAAGGGAAAGAGGGAAAAGGGAAGAGGGATGTAGAAAGACTAAGTGATTTTCCTCAGATGTTTACAGCAAGTTAGTGCTGGAATTAAGACCATAAACCAGAGGTTATATTATACGGCCCCTCACTTGAAATTCAGTAAAATGTTTCCTCATCCTGTCTTAGGAGAGTGAGTCAGCCTCTTGTACTGGTTCTAGAAGAACATCCAGGTTCCATGCCTTCCCTGCGTCAACAGCCTGGTTTCCCACAGTTTTTCATTCCAGGCACATCAAGCTACCAGTAGTTGTTCCCTGCACCAGTCCTGCTCCATACTTTTGTATGATATTTTAGGCCATGTAGATTCATCTAAATAAAATTCCCTTTGCACCTTCCTTTACCTGGACACATTGCTGTGTGTCAAACTCTAACTCTTCTTCTCCAGGAAACTTTCTTTGAACCTCATGTGTGTGACTATGCTAGCCCTGGACCTTGTCCTTGAGAAGGAAGTGATCTCTTATGTGCCTTTCTTCTTCCTTACTGCAAATCCTTTGTACATTCAGAGACTGACAGGCAGTGAGAGCTCAAATACTGTGAAAGTGGCCTAAACTGACAGATTGTCTAATAACAAGCAGGGTATGAGAGCAAATCTCAATCAACCAACAGATAAATACTCTTGGACTACATTCTACTTAGAAGGAAATTTAGTTTGATTTTTAAAAATACATTTTTCAAATGCTCTGGTAATAGATGTTGTGTTGTTACACATCTAATTAGTGTTTTGCCCAAGTGGGCAAACACAGGTGTTCTTTACCCAGAAGCAACATGTGTTACAATCTCAATAGCTAATAGGTTTAGTAGGGTTCTTTAGGGAAGCGGTTCTATTTTAATTCAGATTCCTTAAGAAATTGGAGGATCTTTACAAGAAATCGTAGCATTTTACAGTATCTATCTTTTTAAAAATATTCTGACATCTAAGTGATTTGATTAATTTAGTTTTTAATAGGTGTGAGGTAATTTTAAAAATATCATAGCCGCAGGATAATTTATTCATGGAGAATCATTTTGTAAGTGACTGAATTTCATTCCTTCTTTTCTGGTAGAAGTAGAAAAAAGTACGTAGATTGCTGCTAACTTAATAACTTTACTGATAACTAAGAATGGAACAGATCTTGCTGTGAATTATATAAGCAGCTTTAAAAGTACTCCATATTCTTTCTGTGACAGAGTATGAAAAACACAAGGCAGAGAATATGGTTATGAGAATGTTTTCCTGCAAAAGCTTAACCACGTTGTATTTAGTAGTATAGTCAGAGAAAGATTGGGTTAGAATGATCATAACAGTCGCTTGAAAAATGTATCTTAATGTCAGCCTTGAATGGGTTTTCTTTTTCCTGCTAAGGGAATCTAACAGGATATTAAAAAACATATTAACCTTCAAAATATGTTTAGATTCTGCGATGCTTCTAAAGAGGCAATATGAATGTGAGAGCTATGTTTAGTACAAGTTTTGACCCATAGAATTCGTAGAAAGGGGTCACTTAAATTTAGTTTAGAAGTCAACAGTCTCGCATATGACTGTCTGTAATATCACACCCTTCTAATCCATTCTCCATGCAGCTGGTACAGTTATCATTCTAAAAGCAAATCTGATTATGTGATTCATCTGTTTAAAGCCCTTTAGTGGTGAAATCTAGATGCCTTAGCTTGGCAGACTAGGTCCTGCTTGAGCAGGCCTTGCAACAACTGTCCTGAAATTCATGCTTGAGCTATAAGTAGGAACTCACAGTGCCCAGAATTCCTCAGCCAGTGGCTACTTATTGCAGCCATCCCCATCTACCTGAAATGCATGGTCTCTGTTCGTCCTCCCCAGGGATTGACCAATCCCTCCTTTGCACCGATAATCTGCCCCTACATCACGGTTCTTTCAAGCCACTCTTAACAATTAGTGTATTCAATTACCCTTCTCTCTTAGACCCTAATCTCTTATTATCTCTGTGTGGTCATTACCCTTCCCTCTTTGACTCTAAGCTCTTATTATCTCTGCATGGATACGCCCTGCATGGCACTTAGTTGAGCTGATTTATAAATAGATTCACTGATACCCAAGAGACATATTGACTATGCCTGCTCTCAAAAACAGTATCCTTCATGGAGTTTTGCCCGCAATTCCAAAATAGTCTTGATCTTACACTTAACTGATTTTGTATTAATGTTGTAGTTGAAAACATTGGCGGTTAGTTGCTTGGGTTTCTAATTTCAATTCTTATTCAAATACTTATATTCCTACAGAAGAAAATACTTTAGGCTAAGAAAAACAGCATTGTTGCTAAAATTCTCAATTTTGAGCCCCACCCACCCCACATTTTATCCATGGAAATGTGCCTATTGACCCATTTTGCCCTCCACTGGTGTTCCAAGGTGGGTTTAGAATTTTGTGGGAAGCATGTAGAGGAAAATGACATCAATATTTTTTAGCTAGATTCCTGTTTGGCTTCCTGTGACTATTAAGATTGGTTCTATGTTATTTTGTTCCTTGAGTTATCACTAATCTTGATTACTGGATTATTGTCATTTCTGAGTTACTTAAATAATATAAAGTCATATATTAGTATGTTTGGTATTCTATGTAGTAATAGAATTAGTCATTGCCTTTGCTGCAGGCTTAAAAGTAATTACCAAAGTAGACACCATCACTGGAATGTAGGTCGAATCAGAGGGTGTTAATTTTGTCCACTTTTCTTTTGTATTTTTTTTTTTAAAGTTTAGAAAGCTGAGGCCCAGAATCTTAAGTAACTTATGTAGGATTTCATGGCAAATTAAAAATGAAGTCCTGTGTCCCATGCAAAACATTTCCAAAGTGCCTTCCTCCCCTTTTGTATTTGAAAATCATTCCAGTAGCACGTTAATGTAGGGACTATTCAGAGACACCAGGCTGGGAGCTGGGAGTTATGCCACTACTTACTTTCCATTGCTTTTCATTGTCCCCCTGCAGAAAAGTGCCCCAGGAATGATAAGTCCTCAATGAATGGAGAGATCGAGCCACGTAACTCCCTTGTAACGAATGGCTTTATCTAAATGGCTTTACACTTGTAGGTGTTGCCTTAAAAGTATCAGAAAACACTGATTTTCTACTTCAATCAACAGAAACTTTGACTGAGTGAGTGAAGATTCCCAGTCTGTTATTACTTGTGTTGACGAGTGGGCTTGTTGTTTCCCTGTAGCTCAGGGGCTCCATATCAAGTAGGTTCAGTTTGGTTGACAACGCGGAGCTATGGAGAAGCTAACCACAGAAGCAAAGGAGAGAAAGCAGCCTCAGAGACAAATGCAAATAGTCTTGGGAATCCTTTCTAAATATATTCACTCATTAGTCTCTCCAGGGCACCTATCTGGTATTCAAGAGGTCAACTATTGTTGCTTGATGGCTTTAACTGTTTTGCAATTTCAAGTAAAACTAAAAGTAATACTATAGCTGTGTGTCAGCTATCTATGTCTTATTCACAGGAGGAAGGACATAAAAAGTTCTTGAAAAACGCCCTGTCTTGGAAACCTTGAAAGATGGTGGCCTTCTCAATCATACAAATATTTCAAATAACAACTTTGTCAGCCTTCCTGCTTTGAGCTCACAATAGGGACGGGAGGTAGGTTGGGGAAGGGGAAAAGAACAGCCCTTAATTATACATCAGCAGCACTTTCAGGGAAGGAACTATATGTTGTTTGTATTCTTCAAAGCCTGCTGTTGTCTTCAACACAAAATCTGCACTTTGAAGGATCTGCTGAATGAATGAATGGGTAGATGAATGGATGATGGATGGATATTGTATATCTACTTTCTGTTATTTGGAATGAAGCAGGAACCCAAAACAAATTTGTCTCCTCATAATGGAATGATTTTTCTTTCTTTTTTGTTTACATAAATAATTGTCCTCTTACTCTTTTCAAGTCTCATATAAAAGCATTTTCTCTACTCTGAAAGCTATTTACCTTTTTTTCTGGATTGCATCCCATCCTACTTCTTTTTTTGTTAGAAAATTGTCGGAAATAAAAGTTTGGTTTCTTCCCAGGCTAGGGGAGTCTTTTCTTCCCCCTTTTACTTTTGTTAATTTTGCCTTGAAGGCACAGTGAAAGTGGCATCTCCTCCTTGAAGCTTCTCATTGGTTATTCTACTTTACTCCATTTCTATTTAACACATATTTAGTTTTCTTACCATAATTACACAGGCAACAAGTGTAATAGCCCATATTTTGCTTAATAAAAATCTCAGCATTAAATTCAGTGATGAGCACGTAGTAGTTGATTAGCAAATCCTTCTTGATTGAGTAAACTATTACGCATGCATGGGATATTCTTGCTCTCTTGAGTAAATCTGATTGCCATTTTATTACAAACTCTGAATGCCCATGAAAGTACATTCATCATGGTAATTTAACTGATTTCCTGGCCTTCAGCTACTGTAATAAGAAGCCCTTTGCTTTTTATGACTGCCTTCTTGATCCACATATAGATTTTAAGTTTTGTTTGTTGGACACTTTCTCTGTTTCTTTTCATATTTAAAGGTCATTCTAGTTGTGAGTTATTGTTTCAGAATCAGGAAATATGATTGTTAGACAAAAGGGCTGATGAGCTAATATGGAATCTCTGATGGTAAATTAAAAGATATTTTGGGATGGCATCACAAGGTTTTAGGGTAAAAGGCTTGTATATTTTGTGAACCTTCTGGAGCTGATGAACACTTTTTTTGGCTTGTGTGTGTGTGTATGTGTTTGTACTGTGGCAAGGATGTGCGGGCAAAGAATTGCTAGCAATCCTAGATGTAACTCAAAAGAGAAGCAAGATTATTATGGCTATGCTTTTCTGTCTTAGTTTCTCTCAAAGAAAAATATTTTTTTGATGTGAAACGCAATTGCTTCTGATTCTAAACTACATGGCTCCCCTCTAAGGGATTCGCCAAAATGGCAAAAGATGTGGGGACGGGCAATTTGAATCTGAAAACATTGCAACGGAAAGAAATTCAGGGCTGTGCACTACTAGACAGAATTGTAAAATGAGCTGAATTTGGTTGAGTTTCCATTAGTCTAGTAGGAATCTGAAGATACTAATTATTGTGTTTTTTATTCTCTCTTTTAAAAAATGAACTAAACAAGTCGAATTGCCTTTGAAATTCTGTTAATCTCTTATCCAAACCGTAGTAGGCTCCTTCCTTATTTCGTGTGTCATTACTCTCAATTTTGCCTCCACTTGCCTCCTAGCAAGCTGGTAAAAATGGAAAATGGAAAATGAATTGTGATGACTGCTTAACTCACACAGTTAAGCAGTCCTTTTTTATTCTTGTTTACTGTGAGTTACGTAGCCCATGTGATCATTTTGCAAATTTCTTTAACTCTTTTTATGTGGGACCTTCTGTCTCTAGGATCTCCTATTGTCTCTTACCACGATGACTTCTTGATAAAGGAAAATAATATGTGATATTATATGTCTAAAACTGTCTTTTTCTATCCTCTTTTTGAAAGGATTGATAATTTTGCCAGGTGCAGACTTATAGAATGAAAATTGTTTTTCCTTGGAATTTTGAGGATATCACTGCATTATATTCTAACTTTCAATAATATTGAGAACTATGATGCCACTTAAAAAAATCCTTTGTATGGGACCTTTGCTCTCACCTCACCGCTTGGAACTTTTAAGTATATGATGTAGATATTTATGGATTTTGTTAGACATTTTCAAGGACTTTTAATTTTAGAGATTTACATCTTTCAGTTATAAAATTTTGTTTTTAAAATTATGTCTTTGATCATTTCCATACAAATTATTTTGTTTGGTCTTTCCTACTCAAACTCCTGTAAGATTTTGGACCTCATAGCTTTTCTAAATAATTTCTTTATGTTTGTTTGTTTGTTTATAAGCCCTTTGTTTGTCTTTTTGTTCTTTTTTGGAACAAATTTCCTTGCAACTAATTAACTTTTACATTTTTTTACTTTCAATTTTTGTTGTTACAGAGTAGGTGTATATATATATTTATGGGGTACATGAGATGTTCTGATACAGGCATGCAGTGTGAAATATGCACATCATGGAAAATGGGGTGTCCACACCCTCAAGAATTCCTTGCTTTTAATCTTCTAATCTTATTGGATTAAAAAATTACATATTTATATTTCTATTTTCAGGGAACTTTTCCTTTTTTTTTTTTTTTTTTCGAGATGGAGTCTCACTCTGTTGCCCAGGCTGGAGAGCAGTAGTGCAGTTTGGCTCACTGCAACCTCTGCCTCCCAGGTTCAAGGGATTCTCCTGCCTCAGCCTCCCAAATATCTGGGATTACAGGCACATACCACCATGCCTGGCTGATTTGTTGTATTTTAAAGATGGAATTTCGCCATGTTGGCCAGGCCGGTCTTGAACTCCTAGTCTCAAGTAATCCACCCACCTCAGCCTCTCAAATTGTTGGGATTACAGGTATAAGCCATGGTGCCTGGCCCTTTTCTTATTTTTTTGTTATTCCTTTTTATGATGTCTTGTTCTTAATTCATGGGTACAACATCACATCTTTGATGATATCAATGACAGATTATTTGAATTTTTCATTTTTGTTTCTTGCTTTTATTTCCTATTCTCTATTTTAAATTGAAGGCTTTTCTCAAACACATGGTAATCCTTGCTTTTCTACTTATGTTCATTAAACATGGATGGGAAGCTTTATGAGAAAGTTACATTAGTTCATTGATCAGCTTTTCTGTAACCAGCCAGATTGTTTTTGGTTGGGGCTCCCCAAATGTCAGTCAGTATGTGTACATTTTCCTCCACTCTTTCCAGAGCGGGATTCGCCAGTCTCCTTCTAAGGAAGCAGAAACTTAACTGTTCACATCCCAAGCTGGGCAGAAGGAGGGGCATGGATGTCAATGTTTCTCACCGTCACCCTCCAATGTTCCTAAGAATCTCAGACTCAATTTCTCCACCTAATATTTCTCAGCATTCCTGAGGGAAGGAGCAATGGGTAATCATGTAATAGATTGTGTTGGAAGTAGGGATGCAAGAAATTAAATGTTCCTTATGGAGACTTTTAAAATATTCCCTTGTATGCATATCTCATCTGATTTTGAAAAAACAACAGCAGCAGCAACAAAAAACCAGACAAAATATTACCATGTTTTTCAATCCTTTCCCTTGAATGTACAGGTATACCTTGGAGATATTGCAGACCACCAGCACAACAAATTAAATGTAGAAATAAAGTGAGTCACATGAATTTTTTTGGTTTTCTAGCGCACATAAGAGTTATGTATACACTATACTGTATTCAATTAAATGTGCAAAAGCATTTTGTCTAAAAAAGCAATGTATACATATTAATTTAAAAATACTTTATTAGTTAAAAAAAAATTGCTAACATCGTCTGAGCCTTCTGTGAGCCATCTTTTTGCTGGTGGAGGGCCTTGCCTTTATGTTGATGGCTGCTGACTGGTCAGGGTGGTCGTTGTCCAAGGTTGGGGTGGCTGTGGCAATTTCTTAAAATAAGACAACAATAAAGTTTGCTGCATCAACTCTTCCTTTCAGTAGAAATTCCTCTGTAGCACATGATGCTGTTTGATAGTATTTTACCCCCCATAGAACTTTCAGAATTTTGACTCAATTCTCTCAAACCCTTCTTCTGCTTTCTCAACTAAGTTTATGGGATATTCAACATCCTGTATTGTTGTTTCAACAATGCTAACAGCATCTTCCATCAGGAGTAGATTCCATCTCAAGAAAACACTGTATTTGCTCATCCATAAGAAATGCCTCCTCATTTGTTCAAGTTTTATCATGAGATTGTAACAATTCAGTCACATTTTCAGGCTCCACTTCTAATTCTAAGTTTCTTGCTATTTCCACCCCATCAGTAGTTACTTCCTCCACTGAAGTTCTGAACCCCTCAAAGTCATCCATGAGGACTGGAATCAACTTCTTCCAAACTGCAGTTAATGTGGACATGTTGACTTCCTCCCATGAATCAGGCATATTCTTAATGATATCTGGAACGGTGGATCCTTTCCAGATGTTTTTAATATATTTTGAACAGGCCCATCAGAGGAATTACTATCTGTGGTGGCAATAACCTTACAAAATGTAGGTCTTAAAGGATAAGACTTCAAATTTGAAATGATTCCCTGACCTATGGGCTGCAGAATACATGTTGTGTTAACAGGCATGAAAACAGCATTAATCTCCTGTACAATTTCCACCAGGCTTTTGCGTGACTAGGTGCGTTGTCAATGAGCAGTAATATTTTGAAAGGAAGTTTTTGTCCTGAACAGTAGGTCTTAACAGGGAGTTTAAAATATTCAGTAAACCATGCTATAAACAACTTTGCTGTCATTTAGGCTTTATTGTTCTCTTTGTAGAGCACAGGTACATAATTCTTGAGGGCTTTAGGATTTTCAGAATGATAAATTAGTATTGGCTTCAACTTCATATCACCAGCTGCATTAGTGCCTAACAACAGAGTCAGCCTCTCTTGGCTGAGTTTGAAGCTTTGAAGCCAGGCATTGACTTATCTTCTCTCACTATGAAAGTCCTAGATGGCATCTCCTTCCAACAGATGGCAGTTTCACATACATTAAAAATCTGTTGTTTAGTGTAGCCACCTTCATCAATGATCTTAGCTAGATCTCCTAGATAACTTACTGCAGCTTCTACATCAGCACTTGCTGTTTCACCTTGCACTTGGATGCTAGAGAGATGGCTTTTTTCCCCTAAACCTTATGAACCAACCTCTTTTAGTTTCCATTTTTAGTTCTGTGGCTTCTTCACCTCTCTCAGACTTAATAGAACTGAAGAGAGTTAGGACCTTGCCCTGGATTAGGCTTTGGCTTAAGGGAATGTTGTGGCTGGTTTGATCTCTATCCAGACCACTAAAACTTCTCCATACCAGCAATAAGGCAGTTTCACTTTCTTATCATTCATGTGTTCGCTGGAGTAGCACTTTTAATTTCCATTAAGAACTTTTCCTTCGCATTTACACTTGGCAAACTGGTGCAAGAGGCCTAGCTTCAGCCATCTTGGCTTTCAACCTACCATCCTCACTAAGCTTAATCATTTCCAGCTTTTTATTTAAAGTGAGAGACATGCAACTCTTCTTTTTGCTTGAACACTTAGAGGCCTTGTAGGGTTCTTAATTGGCCTCATCTCAATATTCTTGTGTTTCAGGGAATAGAGAGGGCTAAGGAGAGGGAAAGAGATGGGGGAATAGCCAATTGCTGGAGCAGTCAGAACCTATCACATTTATCAATCAAGTTCACGATCTTAAATGGGCACAGTTTGGGGCACCCCAAAACAATTACAATAGTAACATTAAAGGTCACTGACTACAAATTACTATAACAGATATAACAATAATGAAAAGTTTGAAATATTGCAAGAATTATCAGAATGTGACACAGAGACACAGAGTGTCTTGGAAAAATGGCACTGATAGACTGATGCAACACAGAGTCCACAAACCTTCAATTTGTAACAAAGCACAGCATCTGTGAAGCGCATTAAAGAGAGGCACAATAAACTGAGTCATGCCTGTACTCCTCCCTCTCATTGTATCTGGTACTTCCAACTCCTAGGCTTTTGTTTGGTTCTTCAGGGTAAAATGGAGTGCATCTTCTTGGTCTCCTTCTTTCATAGGTACTTGGGTTTTTCCTTCTTCTTTTCTGTGAGGTGTTTTCACTATATTTTATTTCTTGGTGGAATGGGGTTTGGGTTGTATCTGCTAAAATTACTTAATCTTAACAGAAGACTGCTCTTATTGAGAACACTTATGTTTATTTATGAAATAGGCCAGTGCGTAGATATAGATGCATAGATAGCAATTAGAAGTAATTTAGAAAATTCATGAGGTTCAAAATCTAACAGGGGTTTCATCAGGAAGGACCAAACAAAATAATAGTGTTGAAATGATCAAAGAATCGTGAAATGAAGGCTAGTGTGGCATGTTTGTGTATTGGTGAAAATGTTGTTTCTCTTTTCGGTAGCTTCAGAGATCGGGCCAAGAAAAACAGGGAGTCTAACTTGGAATGAAGAGAAATAAATTGAGATGTGATGTATTAACAAGTCACCATGAGCTGCCTTCATTGTACAGAGACATGGGGAGGGCCCTGAAGGAATATGGATATGCAGTTATAGGAAAGTAGGTTTTGATGGAAGAGGGTATAGACAGGAAAAAAGCAGAAGATGTGACGATAACTCTAAGATGTGTCTTCTAGTCAGTGAGGGTCTGCTTGGTCACTTGGGGTCTTACTGTGGATTGAAAACAGATCCTTTCTTGAGGATGGAGGGGTGCCTCTACCAACATAACTGCTGAAATGGTCCTAGATCCCAGAAGTTCTCTTGTTATCGTAATGGGTTATTTTGAAAAATCTAGGACATCCTTCACATGATCATCTCAAGGATAACTAAAAATGCAAGACACGTTTTAGGGTACAAAAAGCAAAAATTCAAAACATCTTAGAAAGCCAAATTATTTCTATTTGAGTTCATAAATACTGTGCATATAACATGAAGTTAGAATTCTGATCACAGAAGTCTTATACGAACACATTTTTTTATCCCAACTAATCTGTAGTGATTGGCATTTCTTTGTAATAGATCATAAATCTTGGTGCAATGGGAGGATCATCTTGAGGCAAAAGAGAATGTCTCGTTTGTTTTATTTCACTAAGTAGAACTACATGACACTGCTGTTTCTGAAGAGTGGTCATCATCTGCATGCCTTGCTGCAGAGAGTTTTTCTGGCTGCAGTAATTTAGGGGCATTTGAAAGCTGAATTTGAAGGTGCACTACCATACCATCAGGCTAATGCTAAACATCATGTCTTCTGAGGTGGGTTTCATCTAGTAGGTTGTAAGCAACTTGCATTTTTCTTGACTCATGGGATCTACCCACCTCTATGTCTATCAGATAGGACTAAACCACAGATGTTCAAATCAACTTAACATTTGCCTAGGGAAATAAACTTAAAAATAATTGTGCCTGCCCCAATCCATGACTTGATTGGACTTGGCTGCTAACAGAGAAGATGAATGGGTGGGCTGCTCAGGCTGAGTCTTCCGGTTTACTTCGGGTGGCTCATTAGCGGGGCTGAAGCACACCCCTTTTGACGTCATCTTTCTGTGCATGTTTGGAGAGACTGGGACCTGAACAGATGGCCTCTATATGGGCTCCCATGCCTACGAGGCATGCCAAGCAGGCAGATGAGTGATCTGGCTTGTTCCTTCTCTTTTAGATTGCTGTCAGCCAGGGAAAAGTGGTGAAAATAAATCAATGGCTCCCTCCTCCAGACCCAGCATGTACCCTTCAGTCATCAAAATAAGAAACACCCTGCGGTGGCTGTTGGGTGATTTCTCTAATGGGAAGAGCCCTTTACATGCTGGAGATTACCATAACAAATGACCAAATACCTTTTTTTTTTTTTTTTTTTTTTTTGTCGTGGACCAAATGTTGGCCTTGAATGGCAGTAGCAGATTTGGAGTGAGCATTGTTTATTCACTCCTAGACACTTTATGTCCTTTCTGAATGAGTTCAGTATTTTTGGTAACTGGTTGACAACTGTTTACATGTCCCATCATCAGAACACAAGAAATCATAAACAAGAATCATGCTGAATATCTCTGACATTGCCTATGTGTTCTTACTGTGCCAAAAGCCCAGGGGCCTCTTCTTATGTAGCGTCCATGGTTTTGACTCTTCAGTGAGACCATAGGAAACAGTATAGCAGGCAACTCAGTTTAGAACCAATGACATAAGCTTTAAATCTTGTTTGATCTTCAAATAACAAGTTGACCCTGAGCTAGACTGTTTTATGGGCCAGCTTTCTTTTATTTGGAATAAAGACCTTCCTACCTTGCTTGCAAATCTATGACTCATATTCTCACAGACACACACTGATTTTCTAGTTATAAATCATGGACATTTGATGTGTTTTCAAACAATGAACATTTTGCATATGTGAGAGCCACGTTGGGTTAAGGTAGAAGGGGAGTTTTACTTTTTGGCATGAATTACATATATATAATCAAGAGGCTTTTCAGTTTTGGAAGTTTCATATGGCCCGTGGGTGGCATGTTGGATATCCCAAGATTTACTTAGTGCAGTATGATAATCTAGTTTCCAAATTTTACATATAGCTTAACACACAGAATCTGTAATGTTTCTAGAAATACCGCATATAGAAATATCTTTGTAAGACTTCTACGTTGTGATGTCTTTTAAGTTATTTCTCATTAGTTAGCTAGAAGCATTATGGGACAGTCAGGTCAAGGAATAAAAATTGGGACTTCTGATCTTAGTTTGGATTTGTTTATAACAGAGCTATTTCTTGAGAAATATCACTTATCATGTCTTTTCACTGATGCTTAAAATACGTATGCAAAATAGAGCTGTCTAACTTGCAAAGCTTTTGGGGGGTCTTCTTTTGTAAGTGTTAAGAAACTTATAAGTAAAAATTATTATTAATAACTGACATACTTAGACCTGTCAAGAAGGATGGTAACATTTCAACCAGCACTTGAGAGGAGACAGGTCTGCTGTGAGTTAGTCATCATCTGTGGATGATGTATTTGAGGACATGATGCACAGAAGTTGAATTTATAAAAAAAAAGTTGGTAAAGCTCTTTCTGGAGAAATCATGGATTGCAGCCTTAAATTCTGGGAAGATGGAATTTTCCCTTAGTTTTACAAACATGGCAGAAGGGATCCTCACTCCTGCATTTTTGGATTCTCATTAATGTTTCATACACACAGAGTTAATAAAATCTCTGATAATTAAAAATGCAATTTTAGATTTAAGATATATTTGTAAAATATTAACATACAATGGCATCTCAGAATAATGAGTGTTTTACTTCTGCATCATTTATGCATTTTCTTTGGGGAAATGGACTGTCAACTCTTTATTCCTACTTACTCTTTTTTCAAATGTTTCAATTTTTCTATTTATTGAAATAGAATGTGATCTTTAGAATCCACTGTCCTAGCACAGCTCCGGGAGTCTTAAAAAAAACTTTAAAAAGTTTCTCTTCTTTTCCTCTCTCTACAAATTACAATCAGCCACCTAACATGCCCTTAAGTCGCTGGAACCCTACTGACTCTGCCATTTAGTGCAAAGAGGAGAAAAAGGAGACCAAGAAGTAAAGTTACTTATTCAAGGAGAATTTGGGCAGAGCTGCAACCAGAATTCAGGTCATCATACCCTTAATTCAGTTCTTGCACAAATATTTATTGTGTTGGGTGCTGTGCTGATTGCTATTTCTGTGCCCTTTCTATTCCATTAAGCTGCCTGTCTGTCTCTGCTATGGGGAATTTACTCTGTGGAAGTTTTTCCTTTCCATGGGGAAGCATTTTCTTAATGCGCATTCTCTTCACATAAACTCAGTGGATCTCCTCACTTTCCTCATTTATAACATGAGGATGCTGTACTACCAATTCTAAACTTCTATGATTATCTTGTCTGTTCATCAATTATGTATGAAAAATGCCTTTGAACCCTGAAAATCCTTCATTGTGCGTTCCACATAGCTTGTGTTCATTATACTGTGTTTTAGTTATTTTACTTCACCTTGTTCTTAAAGATGACACAAGAAATAATGCTGTAAATCAAGCCCCTTGGAGATGCAGTGCTCAAAGGAAGAGTGAAGTAATTTTAATCAGATGTTGACATTTTACTTTAGGTCTCTTCACATGATTGTAGTGGTTTTCTGTGCTTTGCTGGGTGGTATGTGCACCTGCACGTTAGGAGCATTGTGAACTGCTGTTCTCAGGGTCTAGCACAGTGTGAAGGTACAATAATGAAGGCAAACATTTAACCAATACATGCAAGCTGATGATGCACACATGTGATGGAGTAGAACAGCATTTCCAATATGGGCCCAAGCTATTGGGATTATACCAATATCCATATTAAATTGCATAAGCTGAAACTATGTCTTTAGGGGCCTTGGGATATTAAAATATGAGAAAATGGAGCAGTTCAGAATTTAGTCATTAAAACGGCTTTGTACCTTTTGAACTGGGACAATGTAAAAGTGGCCATTCATTTGTTGGTTGTTTTCTGTGTCCCAAGGAATTTGCTGACTGCTTTATGTATAACATTTTATTTACTTTAATAATTCTATGACATACTTTATTATCTACATTTTACAGTGGAGGAAACTGAATTGCAGCGAGGTTCAATGACATGTCCAAGCACCAAAGCTGCTGTTCAAATGGAGGACGATCTGATTCCAAAGCCCTGGTGTTAATTAAACACTATGCTATAATTCTCTCACATCCATTCATTAATTTATTTACCACATACTTATTGGCATATTGCTATTTAGATGCCAGAAAAATAGCAGAAAATAAAGTAGACAAAGAATCCTGATTTCATGGTGCTCTCCTACTTGTAGGGGGGAGACAGAGAGTGAAGAAATAAATATATGCATGAAATGTCACATGGTAATGGAAGCTTTAGAGGGCAGTGAAACCATGAAGGGATGAGGGAGTGATGATCAAGTGTGTGGAGCTTGCAGTTTTGAGTAGGGTGGTCAGGAAGGCTTTGCCAAGAAAGTCACCTTGCAGCAAAGGCATGAACAGAGGTATAATTGAAATGGGAGTGAGACCTGATTGAAACTTTATTGTATATAGCTAAAGAGAAACTGGAGGAAGAACTGGAAGGCGCAAGAATATAGGCAGCGTTTTGGAGTTAGGTGTCCCAAAATTAATCCTGTGTCAAGAGAGTGTGGGATTTTTTAAATTTTGTAAGACTCGAGATATTATAATATAATTAATTGGTAAAAGAAAATCGATGATGCAGGAGAGAGGGTTGAGAATTGCTATAGCAATGTTCTTGAGTAGGTGAGATGCGATGGGACCTGGTACAAAAGTGTAGGACTTGATCTTAGATGAGAACAGAGAAAACTGGTTTACGATAATAGGAAGGAAGGCAGAAGATAGGAGCACAGATGCTGGTAGGTGAAGAGATGAACTTGTGGGAGTTGAGGGCATTCTCTTCTGTTTACTTCTATTTTCTTATTGTAAAGGCAAAATCAGATCTTGAGCTGAGAGTGCAGACGGGGAGGCTCTGCTGAAATTCGGAGTGGAGAACAATACTGAATTGTCCTTTAGAAGAGGGTTGGAGTGGCTGAAACACATCTCTGCTGCTTCCCTGCCTGTTACCGTTAAGGGTCCAATTGGGGTTAGTGGTTGTGTGATCAGAGTGAGAATAACTGGTGTGATTGCAGGTTTAACTCTGGGGAAGTGAGCATGATGCTCAAGTCAGTTTCAGGATTCACGGATTAGTTGGTGAAAAGTTAGGTTTAAATGTAGTCAGGGTTTTGCCAGAACAGCATAATAAAGAGCTAATAATTACAAAATATAAGCTGGGAAATGAGGACATAAGGTGGGGGCGAGTAAGGGCCATGGAAAGGGTGAAGAGATGAATGGATTGTACGGCATGGTAGGGTTAAGAGTAAAGGAGTAAGGTGGAAAACAGGAGGTGCTGGTCGGAGCAGGGGTGCTTGATAATGAGGTTATTCGGGAGATTCAGTCTTCTTGGATACAACCACAGGTCTGAGCAGCTGAAGTTGAGCATAGCAGAAGGTTGGAAGAAAGATCCAAGGAACTGAAAGGCCACCATGAACTGAAAAGGGAAATCACTAAGGATTATTTTGAATATTCTTGGGTAGATTGATGATGAACTAAAAGTTGAAGAACTCCAACAGGGAAGGGAATGGTCAGCAGGTGGTTGCAATACAGAGCAAATGGTTGATGGGTTTTAAGGAAGTGACAAAGGTCTGCTCACATTGAGTCCTGCTCACAGGCAGTGCAGAAGTGCTGTAGGTCTTTCGGGAGGGGGAATGGAGAGAGATCTGGCAAAGAAGAACAAGGAGGCTTTTGACACTACTGTTGGGGTCATGTGGAAAAAAAGCAGCCTTCACTCACAGGGCGAAGAAGAAGCCAAATCTTCAGACGAGAGCCGGGTCTCAGCCTTGGAGCAAGAAGCTGAAGGGTAGAGTCAGATAAGTTGATTAAGTAGGGGGTTGTAGTAATAACTATGAGCTTTTGTACTAATAGCCATGAACTTTGATGTAAGCTCATGGGTATTAATGCCACCCTCTATTTGCTCAACTGAAAGTTGAAAGTGAAAGAACTTCAGCAGTTGGGTCATAGCTGATAGGGCCAGAGAGGAGGATGTATAGAACCATATGGGGTGGCAGTGTGAGAGGTCAGGAATGAACTGGAACTCCTGGGCCTCTTAAAAATGGAAAATGAGTTTAGGCTGTAGGAGGCCCAGGGACATTATGGTGGTGAGGCTTGGTGTGATAAGGGGAGAGGAGAATGGGGGATTTGCCAAGAGCATGTAGGGCTTCAGGATTTTCCTATTCCTGCAAATAATGACATCAGTTTCACTGGAACACCAGAATATCTGGAATTCTCTTATAACTCCTGGAATATGAGCAGTGTTAGGGCTCCATCTTAATTTATACAAGATATTTAAGGAACTCATTTTCTTTATTTGTGAGGATGCTCAGCTATGAAAGTAGGGATTTTTTCCCCTTTACCAGTCTACATTATTGCTCCTCCTTCATGTATCACACGATACAGCTATTCTAAGCATCCACAATGTACCAGGCAGTGCTCTAGAGCTTTACGTGTGGGAGTAGGTGGGAGCTCCATGAATGGATAGAATTCTTGCTTTGAGGAGTTCACAGTCTAGAGGGGCAGACTAATATTCTAGCAAATAACTACAAGGAGGATGGAAACCTGTGATTTATGTGGGAAAATAGAGGAGGTAGAGACATGTTTAGATGTCAGTTTTTCTAGAAATATGGGAGATAAAATAGTCTATCTAGAAGACAAATTTCACCCATTTTAGCCAGACCACAGAATTTTATAGCTACTTGCAAAGAATTTGATTTCTGCCCAGTTAGTGCTTCGCACAAGGTTTATACATAGTTCATGTTCAAAATTTTTGATAAATAAGTAGATAAATAATAAATGTACTTATGAAGAACTTCAACCTTCAAGATGGTTAACTTGAATAAGTTGCAGATGTTTGTTTATGTTAAAATTCAAGTACAAAATGAAACAGTGAGACTTCACTGCCTTTTGTTCCAGAAGGGAGAATGGAGAAGACCATTTGTGCTCTGGTTTGAGATAATAGGGAGACTCATGAGTTTTAGGCCACTTTCATTTTTTTTTCATAGCAGTGAAGAGGAGACTCCTGTGATCCCTAATTCACATTCCAGCATTTATTCTAATTTTTTGTTGTTGTTGTTGATCCTTCCACGTTCCTTTATCCTGCCTTTTGCTTATAAACCATTTTTTTTAAAACTAGTCCATTCTTGATATCCTTTTTGTTTGTTTGTTTTGGTTTTGGAGACATGGTCTCATTCTGTCAGATTGGGGTGCGGTGGTACCACCATGGCTCATTGCAGTCTCGACCTCCTAGGCTCAAGTGATCCTCTTGCCTCAGCCTCCCAAGTAGCTAGGGCCACGGGGGTGCACTGTCATGCCTAACTAATTTTTAAAATTTGTTTTTGTAGAGGCAGGGTCTCACTATATTACCCAGTCTGGGCTCGAATTCCTGGCTTTGAGTGATCTTCCTGCCTTAGTGTCCCAAAGTGCTGGAATTATAGGCATGCCCAGCTGATCGCCTGTGTTTTCATGATGGTAGTACAGTTGCCCTCTGTTAGATAAAAGAGATTTATATAAGTGATTTGGCCAAATCTATTTATTTGAATTAAGATAATTGTTTGGAGTTGGAGGCATCTCTTAGTAATTCAATGGATACTTGCCTTTGCATTGTATATTAGTGTAAGAGCTTATGTGAGATAACCATAATAATTTGTGCTGACTTTTAAGTGGTTTTATGTTGTTGTGTGCTGACTTGACCCCCTGCTCCCTGCCAAGTCACCTTGGATCCTAACAGATGTGTTGCAAACCAGCCAAATGTGAGAAGCTGTGTTTATAATTTTATATTAATATTAATGTTACTGAAAGTAAAGAAATAGGGACTTAAATAGTTTATGCAATTTGGAGGACCAGAAATCCCCCCCAGGTAGGCTAGCAGACCATTACTTGGCACTTTTGAACTTTATTTTGATGAAGATATCTTGAAATGTGATCATAGTTACTGGGAAATTCTGTTTATTTAACTTGTTTCAATTTGGGCTTTTGGGTTTTTTCTGTGTTTATCCTATGCTAGGTTGAATTATTATTATGGTTTAGCACATGAGCTGAATAGAACCCTCCCTTCAGGTTCAGTTTCTGTGGGGGAATAATTGGGGTTATCTTGACTGTTTCAAAATCATATTCTACTAGTTCATGTATTTTAGTTTTCATAATCTCTATTTTTTAGTCACAATTTCCTGTATCTGAAACATTGATTTGCTCATATACGTTGATTTGCTCATATACATGTCCTTCCTTCCTTCCTTCCTTCCTTCCTTCCTTCCTTTTTTCCTTCCTTCCTTCCTATTTTCCTTCCATCCTTTTTTCC
Source organism: Macaca thibetana thibetana (assembly GCF_024542745.1). NCBI lineage: Eukaryota > Metazoa > Chordata > Mammalia > Primates > Cercopithecidae > Macaca > Macaca thibetana. The sequence goes on along the minus strand of NC_065594.1, from coordinate 82,101,190 downwards.
TTCCTTCCTTCCTTCCTTCCTTCCTTCCTTCATCCCTCCCTCCCTCCCTCCCTCCCTCCCTTCCTTTCTTCCTCCTTCCCTTCCTTCCTTCCTCCCTCCCTTCCTTCCTTCCTCCCTCCCTCCCTCCTTTCCCTCCTTCCTTCCTTCCTTCCTTCCTTCCTTCCTTCCTTCCTTCCTTCCTTCCTTCCTTCCTTCCTTATTTTTTCCTTCCTCCTCCCTCCCTCCCTCCCTCCCTCCCTCCCTCCCTCCCTCCCTCCCTCCTTCCTCCTTCCTTCCTTCCTTCCTTCCTTCCTTCCTTCCTTCCTTCCTTCCTTCCTTCCTTCCATTTTGAGCTATTTTCTTGTGTGCATGTTTCTTCTATCCCCCAAACCCCATTTCATAGCCAACTTATAAATAGATAAGTACTTTTTTCTTCCTTCAGCGATGAGGAAGTAGTGCTAAATATTTATACCATTCATTATTTATTTACCAATCATTAATATGTCCCAAGAAAAGAGTTTACAAGACTGAGGAAATAAGCAGGAGGTCGGTATTCTTCTTTTGGTTTTGATTTATTTAAATTGAACTTAAGCTATATAATAATTCTGTGTAAGTTCAGACTAATTATACTGATAGTTTTATTTGCATTGTGCAGTTTGCCACTTTAGCATATTTAATGGCATTTTTCAATACAATGTTTTGGCTGACATGTTTTCAGTCAAGAAATGTATTGCATTTGCATTTCATGCTTGCATTTGATGCTTCGATTATTATTTCTGGATTTCTGGGCTTATTCTTTACAAATTTCATTTAGTTATTGAGGTTATGCTTTAAAATTTGAATTGAACAAGACTCATAGTGATCTGAATTCATCTCACATTTCAATTCTACAGGTAACAGAGATGATTAGTTTTCCTTTACTCTTAAAGATGCCCAATCAGAAGTGCTAGGCTATTTTGTTTGGTTTTGCTTTTAAGCATCACCTATGTCCATTGGAGCAAGTATGAAAAAAATTATAGGCATTTAGGATTTATTGAACAGACACTTTTTGTTTGTTCACACTAGTCACAGTTTATATTCACCAGAGTACACCAGTGAACAGAAGAATTAAAACAAACACAAATGAAGGCACAAAAATCTGTGCCTTCATTGAGTTTATATTCATTTTGGACTAGGCAGGAGGAAACAGACAAAATAAGAGAAAAACATGGCAGATAAGTAGAGCACATAGTGTGACAGAGGATGGTAGTGTTAGAAGCAAAATAAACCTTAGGTAACTGGGATCAGGATTACTGAAGTGTGGGTGAGGTTGCAAATTTAAATTTTAAATTGTAAGGGCCGTGCAGGCCTCTTGAAGGAAGGAAGGGCCTTACCCATGATACACGTCAGATGACACAATTCCAGGCAGAGGAAACAGCCTGTTAGTATGCCTCTTTGCACATTCAAATAATACCATCGCAGCCACGATGGCTGAGTAGTGTGCACAAGAGCGTGTGATAAGACGCAAGATCAGACAGAAAATGATAATCAAAAGGAATTACAGTCTTTGAATGGCCCAAAGCAATATTGTAAGGACTGTTGGTATTGTTTCTTCTTAATAAAAAGAGAGAAAATTAATTTCATGATAATGCTTTTCTAAATTTTTTTTCTTCTGTTGATAACCTTGATCTAATTGGATGATCTCTATTTCTTTTCAAAATTCTTTGAAAAAAATAATTTCAGATTTGATTAAAAACCCAAGATAATTTTTTCATCTTTCCTTTGAGATCCTCTATTCTTTGTTTCTGTAGGCTGATATTTGACACGTGTTTGTAGAAGTCTGGTCCCATCTCCTATTTTCAGGCTCCTTCCATTTCTGTTGACCATTTTCTCTTTGATGTGCTATGATTGCAAGGATCTTTTCCTCTTTTTTTAAAAAAATCTTTTGATGGTGCTGTATGTGCATGTGTATGTGTGTGCTTATAATATTGAATTGAGAATCACAGTAAAGTTTTTAAAAATTCACTTTCAACATTTCCAAAATTATCAAAGAAAAAAACCAACAAATGTCAATTAATGGGTAGCAGGTAATATGGCACAGTGAAAAGAGGGGGAGTTTTAAGGAGTTATTATTTAAATGTATTCACATTTGTAACATGTTTTGAACACACAGATCTTCTCATATAAAAATGCAAAATCTGTCTTTAATAGAGAAAAACAAACTGCAAATGGGCCAGACACCTCACCTTATTAGCCTTAGTTTCCAAATATGTAAAACAAAGTTAATAACAGTTACCCTATTGTTGTGGGGATTGGAGATCATGTCACCTGACACCGGTGATAATTATCCTCCCAGGAATTGACATTTTTTTGAGGGCCTGCTCTGTTCTAGCCACTGTGTCAAAGCTTTGCATGCATGATCTAATCTAACCCTCACAAGGACCACTAGCATGAAAACTCCACAAGGGGTGGGAAGAAATCTATGGGATTGTTCACTATTGCATCTCAGGATACATAGGGCCCAGCATGTATTAGACATTGAAGACCTGTTTGTTGAATGAGTAAAAAGAAATGCCCCATTTTACAGATGAAGAAGCTGAGGCATGGTGAGATTAGATAAATGACTCAATGGACACACTGAGTAAATGGTAGAAACAGAATTTGAACCCAGTCAGTCTAACCCTAGTGACCCAGCTCTTCATCACAACACGTATGAGGCTCTTATTAGTGTTGTGTGGAGGGCACTAGAGACAGGGTTCTCTCCCTCCATAGCCCACAGCTGCTTCTCTCCACTTTTATCTTAGAGTTAGGATATGGGATTAGGCACACTGAATTCTATAGCTGTGATTATTGTCCTTGAGTGTAAAAATATTATCATAGCTTTCTTTTCCCCATACAATCAGACAAGTATATATTTGGTAATGCCTCCAGATGTGTGCCTGTGCTCACATACAACAGCACATGTACAGCAATACACACACACATACCCCCCACACGCTGGGATCCTTTACAGAGTCCTCTGATATATAACATTCTGTTAAGCAGCAGTTTGAAGGCTTAATGAAATAATCACTGACCTGAACTAAATTTGTTTCCTTTAGTTGTACATTACAAGTGGGAGAGCAGCAAATTAATCTCAGAACCTGAATTCAAATCTCCCATGAGCATGACATTTCATTGCTACTAGGAGGTTAACTTAATTCCAATTTGTTCTTAATGATTGATAGCATATTGATTATTGTAGGTCATTTATCTTTTCAAGGCTCAAAGGTTAAAAAATATAGAGGGAAGTCTGGTAAAACCTTACTGCTGTGTTCACAGAGGAGCCAATCAAGTTTTTAAAAAGACAGGACTCTTGGTAAATTTAATCTTGATTACTACACACATGATATGATTTCAGTTTGGCTCTGAGATAAGCTTTTAATCTTTACCAATGTCATAACAATGCCTTTCAAATGGTGAAACCAGTCTTTTATGTATTTATTGGTTAGACAACTTACATGAAAATTATAAAACAGATGTTAATGAAATTCAATTAGCATACTTCATCAATAACAAAGACAGGAAACAAAAAGAAGTAAGTTAATGAACTACAGAAAATATGATCTTATAAATCCTTTATAACTACATATAATCCTGATTTAATCTGAGGCCTCAGAATTCCAGGTATTCTTAGAGAAATCTGTGACTAATGCAGCTGAAAAGGTCTCAAACTGACATGGAACAGTTTTTCTCAGTGTTTCTCATATACTGCGATGTGTCAAATGCTGACACTGTATTAACAATAATTTATAAATTGACATTGCAGCAACTTTTTGAACCTTACACTTGGGCAAAAAGGGAAACAAAAACCACTGGAGTCAATACTAACCAAATTTACGTTATGAGCAGAAACCACAGGGCTTCCGTTTCTCCTTTACGCTGTTTCCCAGGTTAAGAAATGCTAGCGTAAGGATCAATTTGTGAGAAAAGCAAGGATCAAAGAGGTTAAAGTAGGAGATTTCTTTAGCTTATGATTTGTTTTGTTTTCAATATCACATGGAAACTTTTTTTTTTAATGTTAAGTTTGGTGAAAGACTGAAAGAGGTAGAGATGGGACAGAACACGAATGGGTGCGTATTTGTTTCTATAATAGGGATGTGGAATTAGAACACATGTTATAATGCGTGTTTTAGGAATAATTTAGACACATTTGAGTAGGAAGCTACAAATGTATTCATCCTCTGAAATCCTAAAAGTTCTATGCGACCCTGTGTTTTACACTGTTTTTGCCAAGTCAATGAGGATAATTGTACCAAAAGGAAATCACGCAGAAGACAGCGAAAGAGCTATTGAACCACAACTTTATTGATAAGTATGAGAAGACTTCAAATTTAAGACAAAGTTTTGGATAATTTTTTAGGGATTATGTGCCTCTTAGGAGTCCAATCAATAGTCACTCAAGTGCTCTATCTTCATAAATGCCCATGACTCACCACCAGCTATTAAAATCATGGCAGTTAAGGAATCACCAAAAGCCTCAGGGATAAATTATACATTGGTGTTGTGACAGGCAGGCCTAATAGGTGTTTCCCACCAATAATAAATATGTTCCTGAACTCTATGCCAAGGTACATTTTATTGACTTCCTCTGATACCATGGTGAAGCCTCGGTCTTGGTAGTAAAGGATGTCTCCGTTTAAAGATGCTTCATGGCAAGCATTAAGCCACTGAGTTAACTGCTCAAGAAGTTCATGGCAATACTCTGCACGTCTTAGCATGACATTTAGAAAGCAATATGTAGGTGTGTTTAGTAAAGCAATGCTGAAGCTCTTCCTAGAAGGCAAATCTCCAGCCCATTAGTTTTTCATTACAGTGACTGCTGGAAGGAAAAGGGCTTGTGAACCACCCTCCTTGTGTTCCATTGTTTGGGTGCCTCTCTCCAATCTCACCCTTCCTAGGCTCAATCTAGTCCTGTCTGGGTCAAACCACTCTGGCTTGAATTTGACTTAGGAAATTTGGTCTGCTCCCGGTACAGAGTTGAAAAACATTTAAATGTCACTTTTTACCTTTGGGTTTGAAGACAGTTAAAATGGGACATTGGCAGAGGGTGCTAAGTTAATCTGAACCAATTAGTCAGGATAAACCATGATTCTTTATTAGTTATGGAATCACAAACTACTGAGAATTGATAGAGTCATCATGTACTTAATGCTCCTGATTATGAACCAGATGTGGAATCTAGTTTTGTTGTGTTTGGTATGCCCTACCCAAATTTAGAAAACGCATTAAGACCCAATCAAAACTAGTGAAATGTAAGCAGATTTTAGCAGTAGGTCCCTATTCAGTTACCTTCGCTTGTAATAATCTCACATGCACACAGACATGCTTTAAAAAATAGAGTATGGAAAAGTCTACTAACAAGAATTTATCAAAAATTTCCAATAATTAGCACTTTAAAATATATGAATAAATGAAAATTTGTGTTTATAATGACCCTGGGAAGCATTATGTTTCAAATGCATTTAAAAATTATATTCTATATGTTGCATTGTTAAATACTTGTTTTTTGCATTATGATTCTTTGAGAATTGCAAATTATATAGTAACTCCATATATGGAGTTACATGGTAATTTCAAGTTAATCAAAATGCCATACCATATTATTTATTGACTACCATGGAAATTAAAACAGTCCATATCACTTGAATTTCCAGCACTTAACTGAAAGCTTTTTAGAGCTATAGCTTTCAATTCAGTCATTTTATTGATAAAAAATGTGCTCTATAGCAATGAAGGGGTCTGTCCAAGAATATATAGAAGTCTGGCAGTCAAGGAGACACTGTAGTCTGGCCTCCTGACTTGCAAATTGGTGCCCTTACTTCTACAGCATGTCAGGCAGGAATCAGACATTTCAATATTTTTGAATGGCCAAAACTTCTCTACGTATTAACTGTACCAGCTACCCAGGTTATAAATTGAGCCCATATTAGAGAGAGGCCATTTTGAGTGTAGCCATACTGTTCCTGTTGGGAGTCTATTTGATGTAGAGTTGGCTAAGAATTTAGTGTGAAAGGTGAATGGGAGGGACAAAGGAAATAGGAAACGAGGTATTTCTCCTTAAAGAGTTCACAATGATAATTCACTATCCATTCTCCTATCTTATGTTGCTATTTTTCAGCTTTTGACATAACATGCATCATCTTTAGCCCCTTTCAAGGGAATATGTAGGTGAGTAGATAGATGCTGCTCAGCTGTATCTCCATGTGTCTCTAGGGAGGTCCTCCCAGATTGGCTTTCAAAGAGCACAAACTCCTAGGGGAGGAACTACCTTGCCTCCAACCTCTAATTGTGAACCAGCAAACCAGATCCCTTTCCTTTAAGACTGTATGACAAAATAAGTCTCCAAAACAGGAGGAAATGGGAATGAAAAAGAACACTGAAGAGGAACTTGGTCTAGTCATCATTTTCCCTAGGATAACTCCAATCCCACAGCAGAGACTCAGGATGCAATCATATGGCAACTCCAGTGCAGCACCAACTGAATGCATGCCTGGGAGGTGCCCAGAAGTGTTTACAGGGTCAGGAGGCATCAAGCTCGTCTCCACCTGGGTGAACACAAGGTTGCCTGAAACTTTTACCATTGATTTTTACCTTTGCTGGCTTGTGAAGTCTCATGAGGGTCATTTTGTTTGTTTGTTTGTTTGTTTGTTTGAGTTTACAAGGTTCTTTCACATAATCTCTTTAATTTCACGCTCATGCTTTGGGTCATAGAACTCATTCTTTCCAGTTTTGATCAGTGGCAGGACTGGGACTCAAATCTAGGACTCCTGATTATCTCCCGAACTCTTATCCTGTGCAGTCCCCTACAGCTGCATACACACAGAGGCACATGCATGCATTTTGAAAATGGAAACTATATAGGTGTGTATCTTTCCACAGAAATGCTGTGGTAGGTATTTTCAGAAACAACACCAACTATATGCTCCATAAATTTGGAATCTGTATTTCCATGGTTATTTGGGGAGATCAACAAAGTGGCTTTCGTCAGTATGCATGTGCATATATATGAATATACACATACATACATACATGTATATATAGCATTTGGCACATCTATGTCTATATAATCTCTATTACATATTTCATCATCTACATATCAGTCACTATCCTTAGCTAGTGCCAGGTGCTCCAAAAATGCACAGTGGCTATCAGCATAAGCCTATAGAGTTAATTGTTTTAGAGTTAATGGAAGAACACAAGCGACCTGTCATTTGGCTGAAGTACTGAGCAACTTCTTTACATTCAGACTTTCCTGACACTGCTTACATTTAAGTAGCAATTGTAAGGCGTCACAGCTGGTTTGGCCCCTAGCAGTGACAGCAAAGTTGTTATTGTATCTCCTGGCTGCATGATGCATGCAATTGGTGGCCTCCCTCCCACTGGCCATGCCTCACCATAGGGCAGCCATGCTGTGTGGTTTCTGCACCGCTGTGTGCTGGTGAGGGCAAGCCCCAGAGATGGATGGGGGAAGGCAGGAGGCTTGGCCCTCACAGGACCGAATTTCCAGGTTTTCTGGGAAATTTTCAGAGGTTGTTGATGGCATGTACCTAAGCAGAGCAGGGGGTGTGTTCCCCAGTCCAAGTGTGCGATTGCCAACCTTTGCCAACTATGATTAGACATGGATTCATACATCTAAATTCAGTCCATCATTTGCATATGTAATTAATTATAATATGGTTAGTTCTTTCTGGTCTCCCTTTCCTATAAATTGAATTACTCAGGGACTCTCATATGACACTAAAATCTTTTTAAAAAGTACACATGACATTTTGAAGGATAAGACTAACTGCTATTTATAGCACCCCGACTTCAAATTCAGAGCCTTCTGCTGTGATCAGACAGCGAGGAGTGCCTTCGTCTTTCAGCAAGCAGCCTCAGAAAGCTCCCAGCAACGGCTTCTCTCCTCAATAGTCTTCAATGCTCAATGGTGGTCATGAAAATCATGCCACCCCAAGTCAGAGACTTCTTCACTGGCACTCAGAAAGGATGATTCACTCATGCATTCACTTATTTAACTCACATGTGTATTGAGTACCAACCTACTGTGTGCCAAACCCAGTCTCAGATGATCTACAGGTAGCCATCAATGTTATTGCTGAAGTTATGGGTTGAAACGTGCCCCCTCAAATTTATGTGCTGAAGTCCTAATCCCCAGAACCTCAGAATATGACCTTACTTGGAAATTCTGTTGTTGCAGATGTAATTAGTCATGATGAGGTCATACTAGAGTAGGGCAGACCCTTCATTGAATATGACTGTGTCCTTACACAAAGGGGAAATTTATACACAGATAGGGACTCAGGGAGAATGCCAGTCGAAGAAGGTACAGATCAGGGTGATAATTCTACAAACCAAGGAAAGCTGAAGACAGGCAGAGAAATCACTAGCAGCTAGGAAAAGATGTGGACCAGAGTCTCCCCCCAAGTTCTCAGTAGTCCACCCTGCCAACACCTTGATCTCAGACTTCCAGCCTCCAGAGCTGTAAGACAATACATGTCTATTGTTTAAGCCATTCAGATGGTGGTGCCTTGTTACAGCAACCTAGGACACAAATACATCTGAGTGCCCAGTTTGGGTTGGGTGGATGCTCTAAGGCTGAGGATACGTGGTTGGGACCCCCTGCAGCCAGCAACTCCCATGGCACCCAGGGCGCTCCCTATGTGGGTAGAGTTCAAACTGAATTCTGGCTCTTTCCAGGGGTTTAGATCTTCCCACTGCTTCGCCCTAAATGTCTGCAGGAGTGCTAAGGTATTGATCCTCTCAGCCTTCAAGATACTTGGGAAAGACCCAGGTGACTGGTGCCTCCAACTCCCTCCATTTACTGAAAATGCCAGATACTATTATCAGTTTTTTCAGATATGATGGTAACATAATGAATAAACCCTGGTACAAGCAACCAAAAATTAAAAATCAAGCATGACTGGGGCCAATGTTGAGTTTCAAGGACCTTGGGTGAGGGCCCAGGCACAAGGTAGTGTCAGACTTTGATGTGGCTGATGTCTGTGGTCTTGAAATTGTTGTAGTAGGCCAGATTGTGGAAGGGGTGGATTTATCTGAGTTGGACTCTAAATAGGGCAACTTACTGAAAGGCGCTGGCAGGAACCAAGCAAAGGTTTCCACGTGGTCAAACTGGACTTTTGCAGTCTGGCTGCTGCCCAGTGTGTGGGAGGGGGACAGGAAATCCGTCTCTTAACAGAAGGCCAAGCAGGCAAGTTGTCACATTTGGTAGAAGCCAGAAGGGGTGGGATGTTCCTTCCCCAGCAGTAAAGGGAGGGGCAGATCCTGTCCAGGACTGAGGGATCTGCTGCTCTCCTTGGTTCTCAGCTTACTCAAGCCTCTCAAGTATGTTAAAAATTTGGTCCTATATTTTGGGACGTGTTTAGAAAAAAACACAAAGGTTTAAAAACCAGAATGTCTCAAAGCTATAGAGAAAAAATACATTCATTTATATTTAAGTGATATAATTTATAACAGAGACAGGAGCAGAAAACCAGGAGAAAGGATGAAACATTCTTAACTCTTTCTTCAATGTGTGTAAATGAGGAAGGAACATATCAATTGGTTCATAATATCCATATATATATTTAATTCCTCTTGTTTTTGGGGATCTGTTTTTCCTAATAATTATTACCACTATACAGAACGCAGGTGGGAATAAAGGAGTAACGAAAGAATATAAATTACTGAATTTATCTTGCAAATGTTTATGTATTGTTCAAATTCTTTACTTCTAGAAAAGGTCTTAAGAATCTTACTCAGAACCTTTTTATTCTTATTTTATCACAAAGCTAGTGACTATGTTGCATAAATTAATGGCCTCTTGTAGATTAAATGTAGCAAGCAGTTAGGGTAGGCTAAGTGGGTCCGTGCTAGAGGCAGGCATACTGACATCAGTAAGGTGCCTGTCTGTATCACATGTCTGAGAAGGTAAATGATGAAGTGAAATGAATTAATTAATGGAAAATGGCCTAAAAATGGAAAATTGCCTAAAAAACTGTACAAGCAAAAGAAGTATCATAAGTATCATGAGGCGAATTTACTACATGTAGAGCTACCGTTCCACATCTCAATCATCCTGAAAGATGCCAGTGTTTAATATCAATAAGCATGATGATTACTCTGAGAATGGATTACATTATTTTTACTGTAATTTCTCAGATGTTCCAGAGGTTGTCTGATTAACCATGCAAAAAAGTAGTTACTATTTTCAAAAATTCTGATTTTTAAGGAGATCTGTTTCAGGACATCTGAACAAAAAGGTTAAAGCCTACAATAATACCATGGCTGAAAAACTACATGTCAATATTTGTAATATTTTATATGCATATATATATATACACATACACATACAGAGATAGTTCAAGAGAGCGATTCCAGGCAATTTGTAAATGTGTTTTAAGTTGTCCTAAGTGGTTCTCAAGGCTTTAACATGTTTAGTTTCATAGTCAACTCGCACGATGTGTGGGATTTCTATGTGCAAGATATTCTCCCGTTTAAAAACTTACTCATTTATTTTTAATCGATAATAATTGCATATATGTATGGGGCACAGTGTGATATTTTGCTCTATGTATACATTGTAGAAAGATTCAGTTGAGCTAATTAACATATCTGTCACTCCATCAGCTTACCACATTTTTGTTGAATGTTCAACCCTTGATATGCGTGTTGAGAGACTACTGTTGGTAACATTGCTTTTGACATGTCCCACAACTGATCGTATGTAACATGATAGTGTGCCTTGAAAACTTGGTTGAGTACTGTGACAGAAAGGTCAGGATTTTAGGATTTGAGAAAGTTAAAGTTTTCTCCAGGCACAAAGCTTATTCTTCTGTTAATTTCTGTTATTTTGCAGTCTTCTGGGTTTAATATGGAACTCCAAGGGGGCTCCTAGTTTAGACCCTTGCCTCCTGGCAGGACATATTTTCCCCTAATGAGACAGCACTGGCCGAATGCTTTCTTCTTCTCTGTCCAGTGTAGCTGTGGGATTGCACAGGGCTTATTATGCACCCAACTAGTCATGTCCTAGTTTCTGCTCTTTTGCAGTGCTGGTATATTCATGAAAGAGTGTAATGTAATATACGACAAGTTTTTTTTTTTATTATCTTGGGACGTTGTAAAAAGGAGTAATTTGCTAGAAAGGTAAGAAGAGGGAATTAAAGCTTCAATAAATCTGTGTTAGGCTCATTGCCTTGCTGTATTTGAGGTCTTACCTAGTTTATTTCAAGCTTGGGGTTCTCCCTAAGGCACACAGGACCCAAGCTGATATATTTTAAATGCAATAATATTTGAGACAGAAAATTCCAACTCTTGTTTTGTGAAATGCTAGGGGAACCTCAACTATTTCAAGAAGGATTGTGAGACAACTAAAAGGCAAATGCATTTTAAAATTACTTTAATGAACTAAGCCATGCCGTTGAGTTCCCGTTTTTGCAGTATTGGGTTATGACCCAAACTGTGCCAAATACAAGGCATTTAAACACAAATGGTTCATAGTACTGGCTCTCAGGGAACTTAGTCAAGTAAAAGAGGCCTGCAAAAAATGCAGTGAAATGTTACAGGCATTGCCTATAGGGGAGGGTTGAGAGAGGTGCTAGTTTTTGAACTTGAGGTAGGGCTTCAGGGGACTGTTCTCCTGTCCCCTGAAGGGGTGCAGGCTGGGAGGCACCTTGGAAGCAATATCTTCTGTCTATGAAAGTGTGACCGACTCTTAGAGCAATATGTGTTTCTTTTCAAAAAGATCCCTTTTACAGAAAGGAGGAATGCCAGGTTTTATAATATTTTTTCCTTGCTACTCATTTCTTTGACCTATTTATTAGGGAAGGTGTGTGTGTGTGTGTGAGATATAATATTCAAACAATATACATATATCTTACCACATTACCACATACAAACATATATACATGTTTGTTCATACATGTTTGTATATCCCATGTATATATGCATATATGTATACATATGTTTGTATGTGTGTGTAACATTTATTATGTGAATCTTTTATTATACATTAATATGTTATTTATAATGTATATGTTACACAATATATTAATATAATTATATGTATAATTTTGTACATTTATTATGTATTTTTATATGTAAGTTTTTAGCTAAAGCTAATAGAAGTGAGATCAATAAAACATTATATTTACTCCCATGTCGAGAAATACCAAACCCTTCTGGCAGGTGTGATCAAGTACTTGCTTTCAGAGCTTGGTAGGAAATTCCTGAGTTAATGCACAAGACAACTTTTTTGTTCTGAGAGCAGAAATTAACTTTCAGAATAAAAACAATAACTCTTGTTGTAAACAACTTTGAAAGAGTGATTGGCATTTGTTTATTTGCATGTACATCTACTTGTTTATTCACCAAATATTTTCTGAGTGCTTACTATGAATAATTGTTTCGTGAGTTTCTGTGATAATAAAACTAGAGTTTCAGCTCTCTGAGGGCAGGAAAGCTTTTTTATTAATCTTTGGATCTTTGTATCTAGTACAGTATCTAGAAAATGCAGACATTCCATATAGTATTAATATGTTCGGTTAGTTGAAGTAACCTATACCGTAAAGCCACTTGGAATGGTCCCTTCAGTTCAGAAAATATGTATAGCAGAATTGAGGCCATAGTCAGAAGGAACTAGTAAGTAGTCAATATAGAATGCGCACTGCTTAATTTGTGCATGTAATATATGTTTGGAGCCATCGGTGGAGAGAGACAATTCCAGCTGAATAAAACATGATGCTACACAAGTGAATATACTTTATTGATGACTTCAATTTGTAAGATTATCAGGTCAGGCAAATGACGTTGTTGCTAACTGACTTCAGTAAATTTTGATTGTACAAGCAGCAGAAAGAAATTTGTGTCTCTTATGTTTCAACTGACCTCTCAGAAAATTAGCCATTTTTTTTCTGTACGTAATGCCTCATGAAGATGGCTTGCATGGCCCTTAGAGCAGTGAGGTGCATTTTCTTAAGTAGGCTAAACACTTGGGTCGTCTGTGTGCTGGCTGTATCTTCCGGCCTCAGCCTGGCAGAGTTGTTTCATAATGACTGCATTTTCTGCCTGAGTGATGGAAAACACATTTGGTAGTTTTAGAGAAAAGAATTGGTATTTTAATTTCTCCATCTTGAACGTCTAGGTACTACTTTGTGGAGGAATTTGTGACGTGATATTGTTACTTTCCATCTGGATTGTTGAAGAAATCATGAGGATTGATGACTATGAATGATTTTCTGCGGAAATGAACCTGAACAGTTTTGGTGAAAACTTTCTTTAATGAAAAGAAAAATATATTTCTTCTGGGGTTGGGGCTGAAAATAGACATTTTAATGTCATTATGTTACTAGTTTAAAAATCTATTAAAAGCAACAACGTGAACTGTTTTGAGCTCTTACCCCCCTCCCCCGCCCAACGCCTTAAAAGGTAAACGTAGTATTTCTGAGAGAACGCCCCAAAAATATCTTGTTTGGAGCACTGACTACAATTTTCACTCTCACTTTCTCACCATTTCCTGTAAAATCGGGATTGTTTCATCAGCGATGATCTGCATTCTCTTATGCCTTTACCTGAGACGAGAGTACCCTTCCCCGGCTCCAATGAACAACTCCCGCTTATCTTTCAAGACTGACTTTAAATGTTACCTCGTGAGACTCAGTTTCTGAGTTCTCACTTCTGTTGTAATTGATGAAGAAACCAAGCACATCATTGTAATTTAGCTATTTCCACGGCTGCTTTCCCTGTGTGTGAGTGCCTCCAGGCTCAGGATTGGGTTTGACGTTGCGTGGTGCCTTCCAGGAGCAGTGCCCCGCCCGCAGCGAGGTTGAAGACACTGTTAAGTTGATGGTTGAATAGCCGAATGTGAACCTTGCCGGGGAGCTTTGCTTGGCCTTTTCCCCCGGAGAACCGGAAGGCTATCAGTGCTTGAAGGTGCTCTACTGTCCTTGAACTAAATGTCTGCTCCTATGGCCGTGGCTCAGGAAGGAGCAGGTTGGTCTGCCACAGGAGGAGGAGAACTCCCTTACTTTTGTCAGGGTTGCATCTTCCTCTCTACCCCACTTGACTTTTCACACAGCCCCTGAGTGATATCCCCACGGAGCTCTGGACTGAAAGGAATATCTGGGGCTGTGGACAGAGAGCAGAGGCAGTGCTTGGATGCAAGAGCTAAACGTTTCTTTATTCTTCATGTTTCTGAGGACGTTGTTGATAGCAGAAAACAATCAGCAAGAAATTCCTGCTATCAGAAGCTTCCAAATCCATGCCCTGAGAAAGAAATGTCCTTCTTCTATAAGTTCTCATTTTTATATTTTGCTAGGGTTAGCACTGATGTCTTTATCCCCCCCACCCCACCTTTTTTTTTTTTTTTTTTTTTTTTTTTTTTTGAGTGAGACGGAGTCTCGCTCTGTCGCTCTGTCGCCCAGGCTGGAGTGTGGTGGCGCGATCTCGGCTCACTGCAAGCTCCGCCTCCCGGGTTCCCGCCATTCTCCTGCCTCAGCCTCCCCAGTAGCTGGGACTACAGGCGCCGCCACCACGCCCGGCTAGTTTTTTGTATTTTTAGTAGAGACGGGGTTTCACCATGTTAGCCAGGATGATCTCGATCTCCTGACTTTGTGATCCACCGGCCTTGGCCCCCCAAAGTGCTGTGATTACAGGCTGATGTCTCTATCCTTTTAAGCCATCCAGGGGGTAGCTGGAATTCCTAACAGTGCTGGGATTAATAGTGCAGTGGTATAATGCCATTCATAAGTATTTGTGGGGAATACAATTTCTAGTGGATTTGATTTTTTATAACACATACAGATATTTTAAACCATTGGCCCATGTATTAGTCCTATTTATTCTTTTAATTGACATTATTTTGGTGATCTTGGATCTGAATTTCCCCTTGGTAAACAGTAATAAATATTAACTTCCAAAGTTTGTTGTAAGAATGAAAGACAACTCTGTAAATGAAACTTCTTTGGAAATAGTATTTTTGAAAATTGGTATTGTCCAGAAGTAGGTTGCTAATACAGGCTCTCTCCCACTTAAGTTTTTTTTCTGCTTTCATTTAAATGATCAGTCAGAGTTTGCCTTTGTTTTTGGTTTAGGTCTTGTACTTGTTCATTATGTAATATAATGGAAAGTCGGAGAGTAGAAAAGAGAGGACAATAATGGTTTCATAAATTGTAGACAACCTAAAAGAGAACGGAATACTTTAGCAGATAGGGAACTGAAACTTGGAGTAGGTAACCTACCAAACGTCAAACAGTTCTTAGCAGCACAGCTAAACTAAAACTCAGGTCACTTGGTTCCTAAATTCAAATTTTATTAACACATAAATATGAAACATTAAAATGTGTGTGCCAAATTGAACAAATGTTGGAAAATATGAGCCCCTAGTAACATTCAGATAGTCGTTTCCCTTTGGCTTACCTCAATATTTGAAAGAGACTTTTTAGCACATTGGTAAGTTGTCTATTTATTCTTATGGCAAATGTTGTGTTATGCCTTCTGTATTTCTGAGAACCATAAAGGGATGGGGGATAACTTGTTCAGCTCTCATCTATGATCACAGATATTTGAGAAGTGTTTGTAGTTGTGCTTTAAAATAGCTCAGTTCTTTGTTCGTTTTAAATATCCTGTGTTACACGCTGTCTTTTTAAGCCCTTTGCTTTGCCTGACCCTTAATCTCTTCTGCTTACTTTCCCCTCCTCTTTCCTGTTCTACAGCTTTATTTTTGGTTCTGGTAGTATGACAGCACTTCTGAATTGTAATGGAGTGTTTTTCCACACTTCCAACCTGTCCCAAATGCATGAGGTGACTTTTAAATCGGCCCGATTCAGTTCTGGGGAAGGATGGACTCTTGCCAGCAGTGGCATTGTAGCTAGAATTAAAGACACCATTATTTCTTGGGGAGAATCATTGACAAAACTTAGTTTTACTTTGAAGAGCTCACATAGAAAAGCTGTATTCCTCAGCACTTATCAGATAACTGCCCCTAGTATGTCATAAAGCTCAACTCCCCAGGGCCCAGAAACCAGGGCAAGAGAAACTCCTAATGCAATGTGATCTGTTCATGACCTTCTTAGAAAAGAACATCTTTGTTCTCCCTAAGGAATGCACGTCCAAATGCATCTTTCTTCACACCCTTAAGAAATAACCTCTTCCCTTGGACCACGCTAACAGTAATGAATGGAAGAACACTGAATGAGGGTGCAACGGAGCAGTCTAGCCTAGTTAATGGCTGACTGAATCCTTTTTAAATTGTGTGTGTGTGTGTACGTGTGTGTAAATTTTGATGCAAGTGGGCCATATAGGACACAGCTGGTCATAGTAACAGAGGTAATGCTGGTGTGGTAGAAAGACACAGGCTTGAATTAGGTCACGCCCTGGATGCAGTTCTTAGCTCCTGAAAATGAGACCCTGGCAGTGACTTCCCGCCACCAAGGGGCAACAATCTGGTCTGGAATCTGGCCCCAAATGATCAGTTAACTCCTGAGACCAGGGACTTCAGACCTGGTGGTGGTCAAACTTCCTTTACCTAGACCTTGGGGCTGGCTACCTTAGAGACAAAGGAAAGGGGAGCTTTCTGGCAGGTACACACACACACACACACACACACACACACACACACACACACAGAGAAACGGAGAGAGAGAGAGAAAGGAAAGAAGGTTTTATTCCTTGCCTTCCTCTATCTCCTGGCCCAGAAAGACACTTTTCAGTCCCTTGTGGGCACAAACTCTGAAGACAGATATAACAAAGATGCATATGGAAGCTCAACTCATACATAAAGCAAAAAGACTTCATTCTAATTTCAAAAAGTAAGTTCTCTTCTCCTTTAATATTTATTAGTTCCATTCATTCCTTGTGCTCCTCAAGGTCACTTCTATTTTTAAAATTCGGGAATTCTGCCTGTTAGGATTTCTCACATTAAATAGTTGGTGATCCAAACAAACAAACAAACAAACAGTAAAAAAAGACTAAGTGAGGAAAGGGGGAAGGGGGGGTGTGTGTGTGTGTATGTGCACACACATGTGTTTCATTTTAACCAAGAGCAAAGAGGGCAAGAGTAAAACTATGCTCTTGTTTTTCCTTCTTCCCATCTTCTGGGCTTATTAGAATTAAAGCCTTTTCAAAGTTTTCCCAATTCAAAGCCAAGCCATTTAAAGATAAACTGATGCCAGAATGACAGAGCTATTACAGAAGGAAGCAAACCTTCTCATTTTATAGGGTAAGATAAGGAGTTCTAAACTGGTGAAGTGACAGCTTAGAGTCACACAGAGATGTTTGTGGAAGTAAATGCCTTATATATTTTTAAGAGACATCTATGCATGGGTAAAAAACAATTAGAGGTCATGGAGACCCTATCAGAGGTTTCTATCCAGATGAGTTTGCTAGATTCAAATGAAACTTGTCCAAGAGTAACTGAGATTCAAAGTCTAAAGCAAATGCAGGATGAAGGTTCAGAGAGGTCCCTGCCATCATATATGAAGATGGAGGGGAAGAGAGCCAGGATATGTGCTTTAAGAAGATTTTAAATTCTGAGAATTTTCATTTATATAATCCCTTTGATGGATAAATATGTAGCTGTTTCATCCTTTGAGATTTTGTAATAGACAGTACTAATTTTAGCATATTGTTTATTTAACATTTCAGTGCTCATCTGATTTTTGCATTTGATTATTGAATTTACTTTTTCATGATTCAGTCCTTTTTACCCAAATTGTATGATCCTTTTGTGCAAGAAAAATAACTTGTGGGCAATAAAATGCAACTTTCTTATCTCTTTGATTCTTTCCTAGCAGATCTAGGCAGAATTCTGTTTGCTCTGTGGTACTCTGCAGTACCAGAAACTGTAAAACTGCACTTCCCAGGGCTGGCTAGTGCAGGCTGATAGCCCCGTCATTTCAGCTGGTGAAGTGAATGGCTTTACCTAACTGATGAAAGCATGGGCCTTTGGAGAAGTTCCAGAACCTCCTTTATGCTTGTAGGAGAACGTGGTAGCGTTTCCAGGCATGCTGTGCGCTCAGCAAGTTTGGTGCAGTGCAGCAAGCTTGTGTAATAGCACCATGTTGATCGGCTCAGTGCTCCACTTGAAGGACTGGGAGGCACTCACGCATTGCTATATGAGGAGATGTGTGTGTGTGTGTGTGTGTGTGATATGCATGTATGCATTTGTGTGGGTGCATGTTTACTTTTCATTTAATCCCATTAACCAAGTATCAAGTACATCAGCCATTACTAACATAGCAAGGTTACTATTTCTGGTGTCCCATTTTTATTCAGGTCTTGGAAAACTCACTACATTTCTGCAGATACTTTGGAGTGCTCTTTTTCTAGGGTCTCTTTTTTTTTTTTTTTTTTTTTTTAAAAAAAAGAAACCCTCCTAGTTCATATACAAAGTGACTCCGTAGTCTGGATATTTGCCGTCTTCTGTCCCCAGTAATACCCCAGGTACTAGGTCCCACCCCAGTCTTATTGTTTAGCACATTGCCTGACTATAACCGCTATCTTGTGTGAGGGCAGACTGGCAGATTTCAAAGAGCAGAATCACAGAACTCAGAAGATATTTGAAATATTGTAGACTGATCCTTTTATTTTGCAGATGAGGAAATGGAGGCAGACATAAAATGACTTGTTCAGATCACTCAGGCAGAGCTGGGGCTAGAAACTAGGTCTGCTGCCTTTTAGTCCAATTCTTTTTTTCCTGACATAATTGCATTGAATTTCACTAGAGCATTATAAGAAGTTGATGAGACTTCCCCCCTTGTACATCCTGTAAGTTTCTTTAGGGCCATGGTGTTACCCAAATGTGTTACTGAAGCCCTTTTAACTTCTCTTGAAAGTTATAAAGTATAAATCAGTACACCTGGAGAAATTATACCCATTTGGATGTTCGTTGATGCTCATTATATTGATCTCCTCATAGGGGACATCCAATACATGTTGAATCAGTTTTGTAATCAGGATTGAATTTAAAAAGGGGGAAAGTGATTGAAACTTTTTGTTGTTAAACAGAAATATCCTCAGTTGTCCACTTGGTGGATATGCAGCCCACCCTCTGCCAATGGATAGGATCTTGAGTAACTTAGGGAGATATCTGGCTTGATTCAACGTCTGGAAATCTTTTAACTGAAATAGTCTTCTTCCGGTTCTTAGGGAAAGGACATCTTCATGTAGCCACACATTGTTGATGCCTGCTCAGCCTCTGGTGTCTCGAGGACACGTTGGATGGCTAAGAGGGCCTGTTCTGAGGTCAGTTCTGGCTTTAGCAGCACATTTTTTTATTGTGACACACCTTGAAAGTTATTATACTTTTCTGGGCCCCATGTTTCTTATTTGAAAATGGGGTGCTATTGGGGCATTAGCATGCTAGTGAATGGGAAGTACTTGGCCTATTACCTAGAACACAGTATATTTCTAATAAATGCTAGCTCCTGTCAGAGAGCTGCAGTGGGGATTGAGTGACCGTGGCACCTTATAGATATCCTTTGTGTCTCAATTCCCTCATCTGTAAAATGGGAATGATAACAGAAGTTACTTTATAAGAGTGTTGTGAAGATTAAATGAATTAATACATGAAAATGGTTGGTACAGTGCCTATCACATCCTAACACACACGTACCTATCACATCCTAACACACACGTACCTATCACATCCTAACACACACGTACCTATCACATCCTAACACACACGTACCTATCACATCCTAACATACATGTACCTATCACATCCTAACATATATGTACATATACTAAAAATATAAGTGATTATTATTGCTATGTGAAGCACTTAGTACGATAACCAGTACATGGTGTCTCCTCAATAAATGGTACCTCTTATTAGTCTTACTTTTGCTTCTTTTGTTTCAGAAGAAGTAGTTCATAAAAATAAATGGTACCAACATTTCTGGATATCGTACAGAACTTAGTTTTATAAACCCAAGTTAAAGCCAGTTCTTGTGACTCCATTTTTAAGTGACAAACATAATTGATTGGTATATTAGTTTTTTTGATGCTGCTGTAACAAACTCCTACAGATTTGGTGGTATAAAGCAGTACAAATTCATGATCAAACAGTTCTGCAGGTCAGAAGTCTCCTATGGGTCTCACCTGGCTAAAACGAAGGCATCAGGGGCCTGCGTTCTTTTCCGAAGGTTCTGAGACAGAGTTCATTTCTTGCTCACTTGGATGTTGGAAAAGTTAGGTTCCATGTAGTTGTGGGATCGAGGTCTCCACTAACTTGTTGGCTGTCAACTGGAGGCCTCTCTTATGTTCTAGAAGCCTCTCTGCCATCCTTGTGTGTGCTCTGCTACATTGAATTCGTGTCACATTGTTGTCTCTTTGACTACCGTTGGGAAATCTCCACTTTTAAGGCCTCCTGTGATTGAACTGGGCCCACTTTATAGGATTAGATTAGACCCAGAGAAATGCCCTGGGTCATTCAGGATACTCTTTCCATCTCAAGGTCCTTACCTTTAATCACATCTGCAGCACCCTCTTTGCCATGTGTGATAATATGGGCACAGATTCTGAAATTAGGACGTGGACATATTTGCAGGGGGTGGTCTTTATGGTGCATACAAGTTAGAATGTGAAAGTATATGACTCTGGCCTTTTTCTGATAGATTGTGGATAGTTCCAATTAAGTATACCGTGCACTCCAAATTTCATTGTTCAAAAGGTTAAAAGGCCTGAACACCTTGAGGGAAGGTATGCTAATTTCTTTCTTCATTCTTTTGGCCTTATGGGCCCTTGAGAAATACTTACATGATTACTATTTTTTAAGCAGTATTTTTGGCACACAGTCTTATTTTGCAGAAGCTCCAGCCATGTGGCGTAGGGCCCCCTCTTACCTTGTCAAGAGTTGACTGTCCATTGACGAGCTTCTGCCTAAAGACTAAACTCCACGGTCAGGATTTTCATGACATCCTTTTCTGTAATGCCCTGTTCAGCCTGTTTAATACCCTACTTTTTCCAGAAGGCCTGATTCTTCTTTGTCTTCCCCTCCATCATCTGCCTTCTCTCAAGCATGATATGTTTTCCCTGCCCTGCAACATTTACGCATATGCCTGGGTCTCCCACTGACCATGAGCTCCTCCACAGCCAGGATTGGTTCTTCGTCTTCTTGTATCCTTAGCACCGAATACAGTGCCTGGTAGAAGATAAGGATGCAGTGTGTGTTGGTTGTATTCCAGTGTACTTATTAGAAGAAGAGTATTTGTCTAATCTGTCACTCAGTAGTGATCTATTGGCCAAAATCAGGATGCAAAACTTGGGGCCAGAGGCAGAGCCATAAATAGACACAATTCTGGTACCCTAGGGGTTTACAGCCTACTTTCTAGGGAAGCATCAAAGCGGTACCTCTCCGACAAAATGAGTTGTATATTCCTCATTAGGGGATGAATGCTAAATGCTTTATTTGAGGGCAGGGCAGGTCATTGAAATTATTCAGCTTTTATCTCCTAAATGCTTCCCCAGAGCTTCAACAGAGAAGCCAAATATTATCCTCATGTCTATTGTCTTCAATTTTAGATTTACAGTAGTTCTTCTCTGTAATGTGTGATATATCAAGACCAGAGTAAATATTGGCAACATTAGGTGCATCTATAAGTGGGGTAGACCCTATTTCATCTGTTTACTTGAATACCTGAAAATTGACTGCAGTTGACAATTTTGGTTCACTTGGCTGAGTTCACTCTCCGTAATATCACTCCAAGGAGGATGTCGTAAATCAGGAAGAAGAAAAATTAGCTTAGAATGACTGAACTCATATGTGGAATGATTTATGTTCAAATTTCTAGTTGGTTTAGCTAACTTATATTTATATAAGAAAGTAAAATACTGATCTAATTACAATGCTATTCTGATATTAACACCAAACTTTCATCCTTAAGGCAAATATTTCTGTTTTAGTCTTGGTCTTGATATTTTCTTTCATAATCACACCCTGACATTGTCTTTAAGCTTCTGTATTGTACATCTGTTACTATCCTAGGTAATCCACATTTGATTGGTTATTATTATATTTTAAATCAGGGCTATTGCATTAACAGCAGAAAATTACGCTTCTTAATTTTTTTTAAAGTTCAGAGTTTAAAGTTTAAAATCATTGGAGTTCTGGTGTTTTTTAATTTGTTAGGCTATTTGTGCTACTATACAAACTTATTGAAATACTGATATTTAGGGCTCTACTGACAGAAGAAAAAGTCAGCTAAAAGCTTTTCATAAAGACTCATAATAAAAACTCTAAGGTTTGTAAAAAGACAAAATCATTATTTTATCTGTTTTGTGCACCCAACGCATTTTCAATGCTGAGTTGAATTTCTGCATAATTTTCTTTGTCATAGGACTCATGATTTCAGGTTTACTTTCCTTACAAATGGATTTTGTATGCACACTGTTTTAGTTATTTTTTGCTGCATAATAAATTTCCCCAAAACTCAGTAGTTTCAAACAGGAATAAACATTTATCATTTCACACAATTTCTGTGGGTCAGGAATTCAGGAGTGTCTTAGCTGGATGGTTCAGGCTCAGAGTCTTTTGTGAGGTTGTGGTTAGAGTGCCGACTGAAGGCACAGTCACCTGAAGGTTGACCGAAGCTGGAGCACCCTCTTCTAAGATGGTGCCAGCACTTGGATAGCAAGTTGGTGCTGGCTGTTGGCAGGAGGCCTCAGTTCTTTGCTAAGTAGACTTCATAGGGCTGCTTTTGTGTCCTCATGACATGATCACTGGCTTCCTCCAGAGAGAATAATCTTAAGTGCAAGGCAGGTAACCCAGTGTCTGTTATGGCCTAACCCCAGCTACACAGGTTATCCTATTTGATATGGGAGGGGCCCGTAAAAGAATGTGAATATCCAGAAGTGAGAATCACTAGAGTCCCTCTTGAAGGCTGGTTATGACCAACGATTCCTTTTTCTTACTTCTTAAGCCTGTCTGGCTGAGTAATGGTGATTCTGCAAAATTTGAAAGTACAATTTCAAAGTATTTAGGCTTGAATAGAGAACCCATGTTAGGGAATAATAAGGAGCTGGTAGAACGTAGGGTTAACAGTATTGGATATAGTAGGGCTGAATTCAGGATCAGTGTAGCAACAGGAATCTGAGGCAGGAAGACAATTCCAAAATAGAGTAGATATTGAACCGAGTAGCATCTCAGGGTAGCTGCTTCCTTTAAGCAAGAAGTTTGTGGGGTTCAGAAGGGAGACGGGACTCTAGGGACTGGGTTTCAGAGAAGAAAGCAAGGTGTATACCTTGCTGTTTATCCTTAGAGAAAATAATGCAATAGATTTTTCTTGCTTGTGCATATGATGATGATGATGCTGATGCTGATGCTGATGATGAATTGGGTTCAGTAGTGACTTGGCAAACTGATTTTAATAAGTTGAACATTTGCATCAATAAACACCAACCAACTTTTGAGGTTTGCTAAACTGAAGATATGCTAATTCCAAAGTCACAGCATACATTTAGCAATGAATAAAGATATACTAAATGTCTAAAATTGCTGTTGGTAAATTCGTTGCTTAGCAAGCTATACAGCTTTTTGAATCTGGTAAGTTATCTTTTGGTGTTTTACCTACTGTATGCAGCTTGAATTTTAAAGACACTAATTGCAGATGCTAATTAAGTGTTTAATGTACACTAAGGTCATTATCTAGGTTCGTGGCAGTGACACAACCATAAGATACATGGAATCAATTTAGAAAAACAATGGGATGTGAAGTGAAGCAGGCTTGAGTGTCTGTCTCAAGTCCACCGCATACTAGCTCTAACTGTGGGACATTTGGTGAGTTATTTGATTTCTGTTAGCCCTAACTTTCTTATTTGTAAAATTGGGGTTTAAAAGAACCTACCTCAAAGATTATTGTGAAGGTTCAGTAGACAGTACCTGCAAAATACTGAATGAACCTGGTACATGGCAAACACCCAATAAATGTTAGATTTTATTATTCATATAAATATCTTTTTAAAATTTCAACTCAATTATTCATTTGACAATTCTTTGTTGATTTCCTTTTATTTATAGTTTTGAAATCTGTGAAACAGAACTGAAAAAAATGGTCAAATCCCCATCCTCATGGTGTGTTTATAACCACAAAGTAAGCACAACAATACAAAGTGCTTAAGAGGGTGATCAATTCTATAAAGAAAACAAAACAGAGAAGGAGGAGAGCAAGTGCCGTCACTGTGGAGCAGAGGCTGTTTTGTGTAGGATGGTTAAGGAAATCCTCACTGACATTTGCCCAGAGGACTGAAAGAGTGGCGGAAAGAGCATCCAGGTGTCTGGGGAAGACACTCCAGGCAAAAGGAGCAGCCAGTGCAGAGATGCTGAGGTGGGAGCATTCCTGGCGTGGGTAACATCAAGAAGTCCACTTTGCATGGAGCAGAGTGAGTTGGGGAGAAAGTGGTAGGAGATGATGTCAGAGAAGCAGGGTGTTCTGCGGGGGGCAGCTCATTTAGGGCTTTGTAGGACATAGTGGGGGGTTTGCCTTTAACTCCTAGGGGACATAAAGACACTGAAGGGTTTTGAGTGAAGGAGTGGCATGATCTGACTTATGTTTTATAAGCACCACTCTGGCTACTGTGTAGGAATAGATGGCAGGGGCCAGATTTAGAATGAAATACTAGAGATTGTGCAGGCACAAGATAACGGTTGGGTGGATGAGGGTGGTTTTGGTGGAGGGAGTAGAGAAAGGTCAGATTCTAGACATATGCTGGAAGTAGACTTGACAGGAATCAAAGATCATTCCAGTAATTTTGGCTTGAGCAACTGGGCAGAGAGAGTTATCACTTACTGAGTTTGAGAGTTTGTGGGAAGATACCTGGCAGTTGGGAGCAAATGTCTGGGTTCAGACATGCAAAATTTAAGAAGCTTTTCAGAAACGTCCAAGTGGAGGTGGTGAGCAGACAGTTGGATTTCTGAATCTGGAATTTGGGCACAGGGTGAGGGTTGGGGGTGTAAATTTGGGAATTGTTAGCATATGAGTCCATGGCTCCACCTGGAAATCAGTGTAGATAATGACGAGGCCTGGTTTGGAGCCAGACCATTGGGCACGCTGATGTTTACAGCACAGGGATTTGAGGAGGAGCCTGGAAAAACATCCGATGGGAGGAATAAGCAAGTGTGATTCCTGAAGCCACATGGAAGAGTGTTTCAATAAAGAGGGGAGATTAATTCTATTAAATGCTGCTGTTGGATCAAGTGAGATGTAACTGAAGATTAACCACTAATGTATCTCCAACATGGTTAACTGGCACTCCCTTCAACACTCTGCAGAAAACAATTCAATATGCTAGATATAGTATTTTAAAAACTTTTTGAATTCTCCTTAAGCTGGTAAGAAAGCAAAGAATACTCAAGGAGAAAAACTGCCTGCTCTTAAGCAGGCAGTATGAGGAAGGATCTGGGGTATAGGTGGAGGGGAGGCCCTATCTAAAAGTCTGGACATTTTGACAAAAGTAACAGAAAGGAAGACAGACTGTCTGGACGCAGAGGCAGGTGGCTGTCAGATATGGTGGTGGGAATGTGTTCTTCCAATGACACTTCCCTTCTTTCTCAGTGAAGGCAGAAGTAAAACCATTATCTGAGAGTAAAGGGTGTGTGTGTGTGTGTGTGTGTGTGTGTGTGTGTGTGTGTGTGAAGTACTCGAAGATATGAGAAGAAAGGAGGTATAGAATGATCTCCAGGGAATACTGTAAGATTGCCTTCCAGTACTAAAGGCCCACTTGAGGTTAGTCGTCATAGATTGAAGAAAAGTGTGCTTGTGGATCTGCCTGTTTCCCCCCAGGTGTGCTCATCTGCACGCATGCAGAGGTGGAGGTGGAGTGGGTCCTGACTGGTAAGTGCAAGTTCAAGAGGGAAGGGGTAAAGCAAGATGAGAGGGCAAAAGGGAGAAGACAGAAGCTCAGAAGTCAAAGCCTTCTGTTTTTCCACTTTGTCATGGATTATAATCCACCTCCTTTATTAATTTATATTTTTCTCTACCTACCCCAATTGCTGAGGAGCCCGTGTTTTATCACTCGATGTTTCCAGCATACTCTTAGCAGGTTTTATTGTCTGCAAAGTAGGAAATCCATAACTGTCAATTGAATTGTGTTTTCCTATTTCTCTTAGTCATTATACATCAGCTACATTATGTGAAATTTTGTTGAAAACTCTTTTTAAAAAGTCAGCTCCATATAAATATGTATAATGAACTATTCTGTTCCAAAATGCTGCTTTTGATTATAGATATATCAGCAAGGCTGAGATGAATTAAACTTTTAACAATATGGCCAATTTTGTCAATTAAGTAGATGGATGAAATTAAATATTTCAATAAAGCATTTGGCCTGATCTGTTTCATTTGACTGTTTACATTTTATCAAATTGACACATTGCTTGCCAATTTTCTACTTTATTTTAGGAAAGCCTGGAAGATGAAAAAAAGACAATAGCCTAATAGCCTTTTTCTTTTAAAAATAATTTCTATATAGTGATTATCAATTTGAAATGTTGTTAAGGTTAAAGATGTGTGTGTGTGTGTGTGTGTGTGTGTGTGTGTGTGTGTGTGTCTGTGCGCATATTGGTAAGGACTTGGGGGAGTCAGATAAACAGGGAATATAAGCAAATTTAGATCAGTGTTCTGTGATGGGCAAAAGATCCCTGAAAATCCTCTCATGTGTAATTATGTGAAATATAAAAGGCTAATAACTAAAATAATTGCCTTTAGATATAATAATATATAACTTTAGTCAACAAATATGCACTGTATATCTTCTTGTGCCAGATATGATACTGGGTAATGGGTATAGTATTTCAACAAATGTAATGTTATTATTATGATGGAGCGTACAATCTGATGGGTTTGTAAATTATAG
Organism: Macaca thibetana thibetana; assembly: GCF_024542745.1. Taxonomy (NCBI): domain Eukaryota; kingdom Metazoa; phylum Chordata; class Mammalia; order Primates; family Cercopithecidae; genus Macaca; species Macaca thibetana. The sequence goes on along the minus strand of NC_065594.1, from coordinate 82,074,346 downwards.
TCCTTACAGAGATAGATTGGACACACTTTGGTAACTGATTAGAGGTGAGGGGTCCGGGGAGAAAGGGTTATAGAAGATTATACAGAAGTGTTGCTCTTGAGCAGCTGAGAGGATGAGGTTGGCGTTAACTTCTTTAGGGAATACAAGAGGACTGTGAAATCTTGGGAAAGACACTTTTCAGATGTTGAATAATTTGCTGAGGGGTACATACGGACATTTGTTTAGAAATGTCCAGCAGGGATTAGGTGAGAGTCTCGAGACATAGATTACATTTAACATGAGAAGAAGACAAATATGTATGATGATGCTGTAGTTTTCAGCTGGAGAGAAGGGAAGATTTGAGGAAGCAACAAGAAGGTTGGTGGGAGAGATGAGTTATGAGCCAGATTCTAAAGAGAAGAATGCTCATTGTTCATTTATAAAACAATCAGTGCTGGTATATTTTAGGTATATAGTTGATTTTAGGCTTTGAATATGGGGTTTGTATTTTCTTCACACAGCTGATTTTAAATTATCTGAGAATGTAGCAGAAACTAGAAGTGTATTTTAAAACTAAGATTTTGGTGGTAGAACAGGTAGCTTAAAAATATCAGTTAAATAAAATTTAATTTCAAACACACGAATGATGAAATACACATATCCTAGAAGTTTGTTTAGAGATAAGTTCAGTGAACTTTTAATGTTTCAATTCAATTTTTGTGTTTAGTTTACATATATGTTTTTCTCTCATATTTGTTTTTACTCATATTTTGTGTTACACAAGTTGATGTGTTCTCAAAAATCTAACCTTCCTAGGGACTAGAGAATTTCTTCTGTGCTGCCCCTCATCTTGTTTACTTCTTTCCTCATATTGTGCTTTTAGTCTCAAGGATAATGCTTGTAGGAAGCAAAGAAAGGAAAAGAAACAGGGAGCCTATGCTATCCTGAGACCTTGCTTCCGGGGCCTCCTCCTTCCTTCTGCCACCATCCCTTTCCCTCTCCATCTCCTGCTGTTCAGCCAAGTCCCCTTCCCTAAATCGGGAAAGGTGCAGGTAGAAATTCAGGCAGCCCCAGTGGTTCTACGCCTGTTTGATTTTCCTCTTGATCTCTTGCTTGCTTGTTGGCTGGGATTTCTGACAATAGTATGCTCATAATGGAAACAGAAAAAGTACAACCAAGCCACACGCTGAAATTCTCGTAACCTCTAAATGTGCACATGGCTTAATCCTAAGAAGCACTGCTTTTGGATTGTTTGCACTGCTTTATATTCTTAAGGTTGGTTGCATCCATTTTGACTGCCTGGATTGGTTTCTCAAGTATATTTTTATAAATACCCTATTTAAAAAATCACTTCTCCAAACCATACTTCAGACTAAACCACCCTAATTTTTAAGAAGCTTTTTGTTTTCGGTGAACAGTTGAATTTGTAAATAACCATTGAATTTCATTCGTTGTATCCTTGGAGCATCTTGCTGTTCTTTTGCTTAGAAAATTCTAACAGCTTGGAACTATTCAACTTCGATTAGAATGAGTTTTCTACCCATGTAGAAAAAACTGCTTTATCACCATCATTGAGAAAGATAGATTCTGTTAAGGAAGGTGAAGTATGTCTTAGTGATCTTGCTCTCAGCATAAAATAAGAAACAGATTCACATATAGTATAATCTGTCTAGTGCAGAATTTTTATTACCTAGAGGCCAAGAGAGAAGCACATCACATTTATTCAGTTCTGATCTTTATTCCTACTTAGAGTTCTTAGAAAATAGAGTTGCTTAATTTTGGAGAAATGATGTTTTCTCAGACACTGGATTTTTAAAAAATAAAACAACATTTTAAAGCTCTTTTTTCTTAGGGATATTTTTCCTCCAGCTTTCACATGGCACTTTGCAGTGTTCATCTAAGAAGCCACTTAACTAATTTGCTTCTTATAAGCAGCACAGTATAATTAGGCAATCACCCTTGTGTCTAGAGTCCACCAGGGAAAACAGGTGACAGAAGTGCACAACACATTTATTATAAAACAGTGCACAATAAAAACCAGAACTTACCAAATAAAGGAAATATGGTAAAAGACATACTGTAAAATGCTAACACATAAAAGGCAAAATGAAAAATCAGCTTCAATAGAATGTCTTTGTAAGTCAATTGGGATCAGGAGCAACTGGTTAATTGAAAAGATAAATTAGCAAAAGTAGAGAGTAAAACAGGACAATTATTAAAAATGATACACACATGCCTTAAACATTTTATTTTATGTTGAATATATAAATGCTCATTCATCAGTACTTTGAGATAGCTCCACCGTGTGTTCTTTGATTAGGGTTGAACTGATCTGAGTTCCTGCAGAAATCACACCCACAATCTATGATTTCTAATTTTGGTGTTTTTAAGTGGAGCAGAACTTGAAGAACATAAGCAAGCTGAGTGCAGCATCATTCTTGATGTTCATGACTTTTTTTTCCCCAATCGTTTATGGCATGAGAACACATATACCTAAATAATTTAATACTCTTAGCCATTTGCCTCTACCAGGTTTTGCCAAATCATCCAATCTATTTTTCATAGAAATAACTCTGTCTTTTGCAATTATACTTGTGATTTCAAAAATTCTTAAGTTGCATAATGAAAATAACAGTACAATGTGTATAAACAAAATTAGGGCCATGTGTTGTTGAGACGAGAACTTCCCTGCATGGACAGTCTGTGAGGGCATCCCAGCCACTGTGGCCAGCTTTCCATGGGCACCATCACATTGATCTGTAAAACAGAAGAGATAAAAAATAGTTTTGGTTCATTTAATAATGCAATCATTAATGACTTCGTGGGATCAAGCCATCCTCCCACTCCCACAGCTTCCCAAGTAGCTGGGACTGCAGGTGTCCTGCTAATTTTTTGATTTTTTTTTAATAGAGGAAGGGTCTTGCTATATTGCCCAGACTGGTCTCAAACTCCTGGACTAAAGCAATCCTCCCACCTCAGCCTCCCAAAGTGCTGGGATTATAAGCATGAACCCCTATGCCCTTTTTTTTTGTTTGTAATAAACCTTTTATTTCAGAATAGTTTTAGATTTACAGAAAAGTTGCAGAGAGTACAGAGAATTCTCATTATATCCCACACCCAGCTTCCTCTTACATAGCCTCTTATGTAAGTATGCTGCGGTTGTCATAACTACTAATGAATCAATATTGACACATTATTACTAATTAAAGTCCACAATTTACTAGGATTTCATTGGTTTCTACCTAATGTCCTTTTCCTGTTCCAGGATCCCATATAAGATACCATGTTACATTGAGTTGTCTGTCTTTTTAAGGGTCTTCTAGACTGTGATAGCTTTGCAAACTTTCCCTGTTTTTGATGGCCTTAACAGTTTTGAAGAGCTTTGGTTCAAGTATTTTGTAGAATGCTCCTCAATTTGAATTTGTCTGGTATTTTCTTCATGTTTAGAAAAGTATTATAGGTTTTGAGGGGAGGAAAATCCGAGGTAAAATGCCAACCTTCTCCTATCATGTGAAGGTTATCTAGCAATACCATCAATATGACTTATCACCACTGATGTTGACTTTGAGTACCTGTCTGAGCTAGCATAGTCATCTTATTCCACTGTAAAGTTACTTTTTTTTTTGTTGGTATTGATTAAATGATTCTAGTAGGTAAATCATGGGTAAGATAACTTCTGCTATATTTGTGTGATTTTTATGCTGGGGTGATTTACTACACTAAAATTGGAACATGTAAATTATTTCAACTATGTTCTCTCCATGATAGAATGCAATAGTTTGGCCTCTTTATGAGGATTTCATGAATAGCTGAAAGGAGTGCACTTAATTTTGTCTTAGCACTGCTGCTGAATTCTAGTTTCCTTGGGTTGTTTCATATTTCTTGAGCTTTAGCATCTAACTGAAGTAAAGACAGTCTCCAAAGCTGCTTTTTTTGGGGAAAGTGGTTTGGAAGGAAAAATGGAGCACTATGGATGCACAATTGTGCTTCTATAGTTGTGTGATTTAGGTCTTCAAGCTCAAGACTAAATATGCCATTCTTTGGTCCAGTTTTAGTTGAATCTATGGTTAGCATTTTGATGACAATTTAAGATTTTTCTTATTACTCTTGAGTGTACTTAGCAAAAATTTACTTGCTAATTGCTTTGCAGTACATCAGGGGATTATCAAGGCCAGTCAAGTGTCCATAAGTTCATTGCCCTATTCTGCAGACCACCCCCAAAATACAAAGTGATTCCAATATGGTGTGCAGAGGGGTTTTGTGCACCAAGCTGCAAACCATGATAACTCATAATCTTATACTTCTCAGAAGAAGTTGCAGAAAACCTAAGAAACAATTTTTTAATGAAGAGCCAGACTCCTACACTATGTCAGTCTATTGGAAAACATTTTAATATAGAACACAAAGAGATCTCTAGAACTCAGAGACCATCTGTTGTCTTTCTGGGCCTGGGAGACATGATGAGAAATGTCACACCAACTTCGTTTTACCTAAATATCTGAAGGGGATGCAAAAACTTTTCATCGTAGAGTTGAAATTTACTTACCTTACTTAAATAACAATGGTTTTCTAACCTTCCAAACGGAACAGAAACAGTGGTCCTGACAGTGCAAACTCAGTCCTACGTAACCAACATTAAGAAGCAACATGACCGAAGCCAATTCTTCGTTTTTTTTTTTTTCTATAGTTCAAAGGGACTTTATTTTTCTACTCCATTTTGGATGGATAGGGAATTCAGGAGTCTATTTTCTCAATCTCTGTGTCATCTGGATGGCCTCAGTGTGAACTTGACCTAGAGCTGCTGAATGGTGTAAATATTTTACTGCCCATTCAGACATTATTTTATCGTTTCTGTCATTTTCTTGGTTTCTGCCCTTTGCTGAGGTATTTGCTTCTATTAATATGGTTGTATGAAGCAATGTGTTTTGGGGAGAAGCAATGTGGTGTTGTGAAAAACCCTTTAGAGAGAAAATCCTAATAAGACTTGGACGTTATGTTTCTCTCTGGTACTTGTAATCCTGTAATCTCAGGCAAGATCCTAGCCTTTGATTCTCAGTTTCCTGTGGGAGAATGAGGGAAGAATTATGCCTGCTTCATTGATCTTTAGAAAGTTGGTTTTAGGATCCATTGTGTAATAATTGTGCAAAGGTATCACAAACCACACAGTTCTGTACAAGTCAAAGGACAAGAAAAAAATTAAGGCTGCTAAAGGCTAAGGAAAACTCTAGAGTAACTAGGAATCCTCTTTGCCTAAACCACGAACCATTAAATATCACAGTGCATGGTAGAGTAAAGATCAGCACTGTTCAAAAAATGTTGATGAGAGGGACAGAGAAGAAAGTGAATTTTTAGATACTGTTGAGAACATCTCCATGCCCTAAGCTTAGATAAAAATGCACTCCAGTGGCACCAGAATCCATGAGAAGTACAACTAACTAAGAAACAAATGCCTGGTGATAATCATAATGATGAAGAACCTCCTATAGAAGTTGGACAACATGATTTTTATGGTTCTTTCTGGTTTTAAACTCCTATGGGTGGCCAACTTAAAATAATCATACGAATTACTTAAACTAAAGTAATCCATAAACTAATGGGAGAAAAATGAAGTAGATTTTTAAAAACATTTTGAATAATGCTTTCACAATGAAATCACTTCAATTTTCAAGTTGAGAATATTAACACAGATCTTACTCTGTACCAGACATTGTTCTAAGTGCTATTATAACCCTTTTAGTCCTCATGGTAACCTCAGGAGGTAGATCAGGAAACTGAGGCACTGAGAGAGCCATCTTTTGATAGAGGTCACACAGATGGTTCTGAGGGAGGCGAAACTTGAACAATGGCAGTCTAACTATATAGACTAGGGAAAAGTGAAACTAGAAAAATTTCACTAGTATTATCAGGAGGAAACAGCTATTTTGACCACTGGAGACATACTGGAAATGAGAAAGGAGGGGATGGCAAACAGAAATTGACAATCTAGTCCCAGCAACCACTCAAATATTCAAACATAAGTGACAGAGTTCAAGCCAAGGGGATGCCACGGGGTTAAAGAATGACCCTGGAACTAATATTTAGAATGTAATTATTTTTAGAGATAACATGAAATAAATTTCTTGCTAATATTAAAACTGTTTTTTTTTTTTTTTTTTTTTTTTTTTTTTTTTTTTAATAAAGCAGTCCTAATAGTTTTCCTAATCATTCAGGATGTGTGGTTTTTTTTGGACCAAACAGTCTTCTAGGAAAAAACGGCAGAAGATGAAGATTAAGCAATGGAGAAAAGACCTGTTATTTTAAGAAAATTAATTTTTAAAAAGTCATAGAAAAGACATTTTATTTGAATAAATATGTTTTCCCATTGACTTGAGTACTTTAGTTGTAGCAGATCATTCATAGATTTGTGCCATAAGATTTTGACTAGAGGAGCCACTTGTATTATGATTGCATAACTTAACTGCTATGTTTCATTTGTTATTTTTTGCTTGGTATTTGTGGATGTTAAGTGTTAGTTAATTTTTTTCATACTTCAGATTTCAGGTTTCTACTTCTACATCTCCAGCCCTGAATACTCATGGAAACTCACTGTACCTGTGACAGGTTGCATGAGTTTTCCCCCTCTGTGGACTCAATTTGTGTATTATTGTATCATATGACATTTTGAATCAAGTGCTGCTAGTACCAAGCTGCTATCATCAGCTGATGCCAGAAATATTCCTTATAACACTTCTCAGCATGCAAGTGAGAGCACTTCAAATCACACAGACAGAATTTCCAGCCATTGTTCTTTTCTTTTTTGCTTATTATACAGCAATAAGAATCAAAACAAAAGGGGATTTATTAGAAAATAAGGCTTCAGTAAAATGTTATAAAACATGAGGTTTATTGTTTGTGAAGGTTGAGTGAAATTCAGTTCCACATTGTAGATACCGCCTCAGAGGCCTATTTTCCCCTTCTTTTATCTATTCCCAGATATTTTTCAAGTGGAATCTTTTTTTCAGTCTTTGATTACATTAAGGTGCAAACTATTTATCCATCTGGAAATAAGCAATACTGTCAACAGAGAACCAGGAAATGAAAAGTGCAGCTGGCCATATGCCTTCTCTATGGCCTCTTTGTGTTACTGTACTGATCAGGACAAATGCAGTACCCATGGTAGCAATAGGGAGAGTGAAAATATGTATTCTCCAAGGGAAGACAATTAAAAGACAAATTCTATCAGGAAGGTTTGTCATTTTCTAATATTGAGAGTGCTGAGCCTGCATCTATCAGCAAATTTCACACAAATTAATTCATTTTATAAAGTGAATGCTGAAACTTGGAAGCCAACTGACAAGATGCCAGGGATGGCATGGCAAGGAAGAGAGAAGCTTCATGGCAATTTTGAATACCTGATCTCTTGCTTTCATCATCTTCTCTAGGGGAAGAAACACGGAGCATGTTAGTTGGGAGGTAAAGAGCAGGAATGGATACCAGAGATGGACAGACAGTGGGGTGGTGAGAAGGGAGCTGCAATTTGCTAATCCTTTTAGTACTGCCTGTCAGTCATCTTGCTTTCCTTATTCATTGATCCTGGAGAGATTTTGAACAAAGGGCTGGTGGAGTTGCGCAGATGTGATCTTCATTTCAGCCTTATGAATACATACCAAGGTCTCTTTAAATCTGTGGTTCCTGCACGAAGTGCTGTGACCTCAGGCTAATAGAGAGGTCCAGATGTCACATGTGCCAATTAGAAAGAAATGAGGACCATGGCTATGGCCCACTGCATTCAAAAGAGATGCAAAAACCACCCATTGGCGTTCATTGCTGTCTAATACTTGACCTATCCTGCTGTTTATTGTGTGTGGTGGCTCCATATTTTAAAAACTGTATTCATAAAAAGATATTTCTCATCCTGCTGAGTCTCAGGCCCATTGTTGTAGGTGAGGTGGTTTCTTCTGTTTGATACATAAAGTTTTGCTGAATTTCGACTTGGAAATTGCAAAGGCTTACCCAAAACCCTGAAGGACAAGCTAAGAATTCATACTTATTAAGCACTTGGTAGGTGTCTGACACTGTAGTAAATATATGCGAGAGCCCAGAACAAGCTGATGTCCATGTATGTATCTTTAAAAAATATAATGATCTAGACTTATCTGTGGAAACTGCTTCAGATACTGATCTTACTGTTTCCCATTACATCTGAAATTCTGGAAGATAATATCCTTAAAGATTTATCCCCAAGAATAACAATATATTAAAATCTCCTGCTTTGAAAATGCTTTGAAATTGTCATTTTTTTTTTTGCTATAGAATATAAGTTAGGAAATATTTGGCAGGTAAAATCAGACATCCTCTCAACTCTGTCAGTTTTTGTCAATTTCTGGGATGATGAAAGATATGAGAACAAGAAGGCTGGTTTAGTACTGACTCCTGGTTTATGTTAAATAATGAAATGTAAGCCAGAAGAACAAATTGGCAGGAGCTCCAGCCAGCCAGTCATTCTGCAAGCGCTTGGGATTGGGCAAAATGAGAGTCCAGGTCACAGACAAGACCGGCTCTAATCCAGATAACTGTGGAGTCAGCATTAATGTGCTGACTCACTGCAGCAACTCTCAGGCATTTCTCTTATCCTTTAAATGCTTCCAAGTTTTGTGTTTTAAGTCTAAGTAGGCACCACAGGCACCATGTGGGCAAGAAGGAGGGTCAGCCTGGGGTCCTACAATAGGTGATAGGACCCCAGGTAGTAGGATCCCAACTCCCCTTCAAGGTGGTAAAAACCAGAGCATTGGAGGAGTCAGGGCGGAGGTGCAGACACCTTCCTGGGACCTGTTGAATCCTTTCAGGTGTACGTAGCTGCTGGCCTCTGAGCTCTGTCTTTTTTGCCAGTCTTATTCTTAGGATCTGATTTTATTCCAGCCAAGTCTTTGCCATTCCTTCCTTGGTTTCCTCAGTATAGCACACCCCATAGTATGGTATTGTGTGGGGACTCTCAGCTTGATGGATGCTGATTTTTCTGGTTCTAAAAATGTTATTTATTGATCCATCTATTTTAATTTATACCTGTGTAGTTATTTATTTACTTTGGTGAATAGAGAACACATTCTTGACACAGGGAAGGAATACACTCCTTTAAGCTTCTCCTAGCACCACTGTGAAAACTTCCAGACTTTTTTTCCTCCCAAATCCTATGAACATGCTAGCAAGTTCCTCTCCACCTTCTACTCAGAACTCAAAATACAGTTTCTCCAAACTGAAGGTAAGACCAAATCCCATGTATGAAATTCCCAGGGTAATATTTGTAAAGACAGTTTAAAAAGAAGAAAAGGCTTAATTGTAACTAGTAAATGACGATTCATGAAGGAATGTAGATAATTTATAAGACTGTTTTGAGTTCATTGGTAGAAATATTTTCAACAGTGTGTAGCTGAAAAGTTAGAAAATTTATGTCAATCATGCTTTTTAGCAAAGCATCTTTTTACTGCTTTTAGAGTCATGCACAAGAAAACATGCAGCTTACCACCTATAAAATACTATTGCTCCATTTTAACGCTGTCTTTGTTTTGATTTTTTCTTTTTATGTGAAAGTGATACAAAGTGAATAAAAATAACATTGTTTTTCAAAATATTATTGGTTATAGAATTTGTACTTGGTTTCTGCAACATCTTATGCTCCCCTAAAGAACAATTTAAACTCTATAGGTTTGCGTAGATCCATAGAGTAGGTCTCACAAAGACAGTTATCCTTTGCTGCTGATATGTCATTTTGTAGGTATGGTAGCTGTGGCAAGGGCTGGTGACCACTGCGTAGGGTGAAAATGACTATGTGATTTAAAGGATTAAATCTGCTCTGGTAGAAGTGACAGTAGACCTGGACCTAGCTCGGGGCGCTACCCTATCACTCATTCCAGAATAAAGCTGAAGACCACAACCAAGTCTTGCATATGCAGGACACAATGCTACATTGGTGCCGGGCTCAGGCACAGCACTAGAATTTAATGGAAAAGTTGGTAGTTGGCACCAGAACAAAGTAGATCAGGTCCAGAGAGTTAAAGATATGTCAATCTTAGGAGACTGTTGACTGTTGCACTCGGGCTGCTCCAGGAAGGTAGCAGTGACTATTTTGATAATGTGCTATATGGCTTATTACCATTTGTCTTAGTCCGCTCAGGCTGCTATAAAACATACCCTAAGATGGGTAGCTTATAAGCTAGACAGAAATTTGTCGTCCAGTTCTGGAAGCTGGGATGTCCAATATCAGTGCACTGGCAGCGTGGGTGTCTGGTGAGGGCTCATGCTCTGGCTCATAGACAGTGCCTTCTCTCTGCTTCCTCAGGTGGTGGAAGGGACAAGGGAGCTGTCTGTTTCCTTTATAAAGGTACTAATCCCATTTGGGAGGGCTTCACTCTCATGACCTAAGCACCTCCCAAAAATCTCACTTCGTAATCCCATCACCTTGGGGATTAGACTGTCAACATGTGAATTTTGGAGGGACATAATCATTCAGTTCATTGTACCATTTGAGTTATTTAACTGAGCTCTTCTTTGAAAACTAAGTCTCTTTCTAAATATCCTGAACTTAATAGAAATAACTTACCCTTTAAGGTAAGGATAACCCTTTAAGAATAGAATAACCCTCTAAGGCTACCATGTTCTGACTTCACTAGAATCTTGGAGAGAGAGAAAGAAAGAGAGAGAGAAGGCAGAGACAGAGAGGAGAGAGGGAGAGGGGGAGGGAAAGAGAGAGAGAGAGAGAGACCAACAAAATCATTCACACACAAACAAGGTAACCATGGTATTAAGAAAACCATAAATTATTTAGCAGTAATTCACCCTCTAAGCATGTGTTGAGCATGTACAATGTATAGAGCATTGTCTAAGGCTTGGACCTATGTTGGCAAATTAAGATATGACACAGAATCTGTTCTTATGGGTCTGTAAGTCTAATGCAGGGGTCAGCAAACTACAATCTGCAAGCTGAACCTACCTCCTACTCGTTTTTGTACAACCCTTAAGCTAAGACTGAGAAACACCAAAAGAAGATTAATATTTTGTGTTATATAAACAATTATGTGCATTTAATTTAGGTGTACAGACACTGAAATAAAATTTTATCAGAACATAGCCATCCTCATTCTTTTACATATTGCCTATGATGGTTTTCATGTTATAATGTCCAACTTGAGTAGCTGCATCAAATAACTTTCGGTGCACAAAGCCTAAAATATTTAATTTTAGCTCTTTATCAAAATAGTTTCAATGGGTTTTCTAATGGGCTAGAAAGCCATTAGTCAGATTATCACACCATTAAAATTAAGCATCTTGGGAATGCTGGGAATGAATGGTGTATAAATATATGAATGTGTATAATGAAATCTAGAAATATAGTGATGGCAAGCAGACCCACGGTGGAATTAAAACCTTCATCACTTTTTGTTTAATTCTTTACAGGGCTCACAAGAGACCACACTCAAGGAGTGATGGATAATTTGTAATTGGTAACGTAATTCTAGTAATACTAAGTGTTGAGGAGTATCCGAATGAATCCCTACTTCTCTGATGTTGAAGGTGTTGTAAGGCAAAGGGTCAAGAAATCAATTTAGTGACATCCTATAATGCCCAGGCTTTCATTGGCTAACCTTGGCATTTATTGGTACTCCTATTGAAAAAAAAAACACCTGACAAATTCACAGAATATAGAGAAAAATGTTGAAGGATACAAGCTTTTAAAAATGAAAAAAGAGGGTGAGGCATGGTGGCTCACACCAGTAATCCCAGCATGTTGGGAGGCCAAGGCAGAGGATCACTTGAGGTTAGGAGTTTGAGAGCAGCCTGGCCAACATGGTGAAACCCCATCTCTACTAAAAATATAAAAATTAGCTGTACATTGTGGCGGGTGCCCGTAATCTCAGCTACTCAGGAGGCTGAGGCAGAAGAGTTGCTTGAATCCAGGAGGCAGAGGTTGCAGTGAGCTGAAATCTCGCCACTGCACTCCAGTCTGGGTGGCAGAGCAAGACTTCATCTCAAAAATAAAGAAAAAATTTAAAATAAATTTTAAAAAATGAGAAAAGACATCAGCTGTATAGATATATTAAGATATAGGAAATGTATTTTACTCCACAAATAAGCAAAAGGTGGATACTTTTGTGTCATGGAAGGACTATTTAAAATTTATGGGAATAATAATTTTCTTCTGAGAGATTCAAGGTACTTGTTTTGTTTTAATTCTATGAATATTATTATGGCATAGTAAAAAAGTAAATCTCTTAGGCTGCACTTAGAATTAATACAAAGTTAGATCTTTGAGCCAGTTTTTCTGTTAATTATTGTGAATAACAGGATATGTGAGAATAAGGCTCACATTATTTGTCAGTTGTGACAAATTGTGTTCACCAGTTTGCAATAGACTTTAGTTTGCAATATTACATAAACATGACCACTTTATTAGCCTTTTATGATTATGATGGAGGAAAATAAAAAAGTTGGAGAAAATGAAGTCATTGTTTCAAAGTAGTATTAATATAAAATAAACTGTCATGGTCATGTAGAAGAGCCTTTGAATTTTTAGACTCTTAGACAGATTCAACTTCAAAGGCTACTTTATTCTCTGATGCAAATGCTTTTTATCATTCATCCTCAAACGATATTAGTTCATTTGTGTGGCTTCAAAAGATTCTCATTTATTTATTGAACAAACAACTACTGAATGCCTACGGTGTGTCAGGCGCTGGATCTGATGTTTGGAATAACAAGACTATTAGAGAGTTTCTGCTGTGCTCAGGTAGTGGGAAGACAAAGGTAAAAAGCTGGACTCCGGTGGCCAAAGGATTATCCCCCCAAAGTTAAGTCTGTAATAAAGTAAGGGGGTTATCATGGAAGTAAATGGAATAATATTGTCTGCATACATTTTTATCTTTCACTTTTAAAATTTCATTTGATATATTTTAGTAGGTCTTCTTGGGCCTTTTAGATTAAAAACAATAATTTAAATATTAAGCATTCAGTATTAGAAATTTGATCAAGTAAGGTCTTTTCTCGTTGTGGAGATATAAGTTACTATGTGATCTTCCCTACTATTCTAATCTGAAATTTAAATAAAACATAAGTCAAAAACATTTTGGAGAGGAGAAGGAAAAAAAGGCATGTCATTAATAGAGATGTTTTCTGAAAGAATTTTCCTCTAAATTGCATGTCTACCTTTTCAGCAGTTACTAGGAAATAGATATGTTCATAGTGATTATAGTGATTATATCCAAATAATGTCATAAACTAAGGTGACTCTGATATTTAATCTCCAGTCACGTTTAATTTCATACTCTTAGTATTACACCAGATGCAGTACACGTAAGCATGCTGTGTACATACACATTTACAGAACGGTCAAAGCAAAACCAAAGCCAGGGACTGTAGCCTTGAGTTACTAGTCGTCTTCCTAATTGCAATCACTATTTTTTTTTTTCTGAAATATGATTTTGTTTTCTGTTTGTTCATTTTTTATTATACTTTAAGTTCTAGGGTACATGTGCACAACGTGCAGGTTTGTTACATATGTATACATGTGCCATGTTGAAGTGCTGCCCCCACTAACTCGTCATTTACATTAGGTATATCTCCTAATGCTATCCCTCCCCCTGCCCCCCACCCCACAACTATTAAAGCTCAAATATCACAACCATTTTCAAGTATGTGTCAAAGATAGGGAGGGAATGACCAGGGATGTCATGTATTCTCACTGGGCTTGACAGAATAAGGAAAATGTTTGCCTTCTTTAGAAAAGAATCCCAGGGATTAGTCCATAGTGTGGCTCCTGTAGAATTACGCAAAGTGCCTTTGACACATATTATTAAATATTATTTATTTTAAATAACTAGCACTGGATTAGGTTCACAGTCTTTTGTTGTAATACTGCAAACAATTTCTGACTCAACAGTGAAATAATTCATTAATCAATGAGGATTTATTGAGCATTTTTTGCATACTACATATAGTGGGTTGATGGAAGTTATGACATTCATGGATACATTTATTTAACAAGTACCCATTAGGCAATTTGTGTAAGCAAACACCATGATGAGCACTGTGAGTTAAGTGATACTTATAGATAGAGAGAAGTAATACTACAGGGTCATTGGCCTCAGATAATTCCCAGGTTAGTTACGCACGCAGAGAAGCAAAAACATTTCCATGAAATATGTGACTGAGTGTAAAATACAGATGACAAATGCTGCAGCTATTTAGGTCTTTAAGAGGAAAGGGGGCATTTTGTGGAAGAGGTGGAACTTGACCAGTTCCTATGTGATGGGTGAGCTTTGGGCAGCAGGGGATTTCTTTCTGGGCAGCGGGAGGGGGCAGACTGGTGAGCTGGGGACAACGTGGTCGGGGAAGTTGGTGCTAAAGAGTTAGTGCTCATAATGCATGCAGAAAACACCAGCTTGTGGACAAACCTGGTGAGAATATGGCAATGATTGCTTAGGAATGCTGGACCCTAAATATAAACATTCATGAATGGGTCTACTTAACTCTGTCTACAAAGTTGGAGTGTGTTGTGAACAATGAGACCTATTTTGCTCTCAGGATGTTTTAGGAATCTCAGACCCATGGTTCTGGATATAGATTCCAGTGAGTTTTCCTTCCTTCTTGATGCTGATTTGCTATTGAATCCTGTTCCATGAGGGGTACCCCCTTCTTAGTCTTCCTTACCAATCCTCTATCTTGTACTACGATCCCTGCAACTCTGCAACCTTTTGCCTTGAAGTATCAGCCTTGACTTCATGTGTTACAAGCTGTTGTAACCTTAGGCAAATTACTTTCTTTCTCTTTGCTTCCATTTTTTCATTTAGAAAATGGGAATAAAAATAGTACCTACCCTATTGTAAGTTGTAAGTATTTAAAATATTTAGAACAGTGTTGGGCACTGATTAAGTGCTATCAATATATTAAAAGGCATCAAAATATTATTTGGCTAGTTCACAAAGATTTATCTGATCCATTTGCTAAATAAACACAGATCTAAAAAAGTAGAGTTTGTGAAGAAAAACCATTAGAAATATTGGAATGTAGTGCACTCTCAAACAGTTTAATATCAAAATACAGAAGAATTCAGGGCAGAGATTGTGTGGTATTAACTCTTAGTGTAACCTTCCAAGTTATTGAAGAACTGACTTTATTGTCGATATGAGTCTCAACTAGCATTTACCCCACCAACTGTTAGTTCAGTCTAATTCCTGAAATTCATGGATGTAAACCATTCCAAGAAAGTGAGTTTTCTATATTTATTATTATGTCCAGAAAAATAGCTACCAGAAATACATTCATATAACATCACACATTCCAGAAATTCTTCTTAATAAAATAATTCTTCACTTCGAAGCAGGATATATAACCAAAAAATTGTATTAATATAGGTACCGAGAACTTTAATCAAATCACCAAGGAGATTTATTATGGTGTCATGAGTATTATCCTTTGCTCTGTAAAAAATTTCCTCTGACATTAGGAAAGTATAAGTAGATGTGTTCTTGTGGCTACAATTTCTAAATGAATAAATATGTTCAATCATAGGGTCCTCCAAGATTCATTATTTTTTCTATACTTTTTATGTCTTTGGTGACTCTTCTTTTCCTCCTTTTTGAAAAATATAATGTACACAGCTCAAAGTGGTGAGAAAGAGAAAGAGAGTGAGGGAGTGGGGGGGGGAGAGAGAGAGAGAGAGAGAGAGAGAAATAGAAAAGGGAGAATGACAGGGTGAGAGAGAGCTAAGACTTAAACATTGACTATTTGCAATAAGAACCAATGATTATATTAATTATTTAGGGTCTTCTTTACTCCTCAGTAAGAAAAACCATTTAATTTTTTAAAAGTAGGATTGTCTGCATCAAAACCATGAGTAAGCATTTATGTTTGATATTCCTGCTGGAATGCTTTAGTTTTGTGTTTCTATTATTTTATAGCTGACTGTCAAACTCAGATGGCTTTCTGTACTTGTACTTAATGCATAGAATTGTATTTAATCTAAAAAAATCACACTGAAATTAATATTGAAAATTTCTTAAACTTTTAGAGTACAAAAATATCTTGAGAGCGTCTAGACCAATTTCATTATTTTTTAAATAATATTTTTTTTCATTTTTTAATGTGAGAGGTGATTGCACTGTTTATTCTTTTTTTGTTCATATTGTACAAAGGTTAAACTTTAGGCAAAGTCAACTTTACTAATTAATTTTTTCATTGAGACTTTGCTACATTTATCATTAGGTTCTGCCTTATTTACCCAGCAACCCTCAATCATTCCCATCATCAACAAATTTTATTGAGGACTTCATAGAGTTCTTCATGAGGGACAGTCCTTTATAAGATCAAGACAATCTTATGAAGTTTTATAATTGATTTTGTCAGAGTTGCGATTTGGAGACATTCTGGCTATGCCATCTGAAATATGCTTTTGTGTATGCAAGACCTATTTCCTAGACTTTGAGATGACCTCAAGAAAGCTGCTGTCTCTTGCGGGGGAAAAAGCACCAATTTACTACAGCATTGCCTAAAGTTCCAGTGCCAGCACTTCTGCATTACCCACCCTTCACTATTTTTTAAATCACAGAAATGGAGAATATTAAGGATCATCTAGTTATAATACCTATTTTTTGCCTGTGAAAGTAAGTGCCAATGATGATTGACTGCCTACTACATACTGACATATATATGCATTATTCCATTTAAACCCCACAACAATACTGCAATATGCATTATTTTCATTTTACAGAGGAAATGAGACTCAGAAATTGAGACCTGGAAAAATCAACTGACTGGCTTATGTTTACACAACTAGTGAATGACAGACCTGAATTTAAGGATTAGGGAATGAAACAAATTATTTAATATAATTTAATGTCTCCCTTTTGTACACACACATTAGAGAAAAGAAATTTTGATTGCATTTTTCAATGAAGTATGGTGGCAGTAGACAGTAGGTTCAGAGAAATTGCTTACTGCAAATCTTTGAAAATATATAAAAATATTTAATAAAGGAATTTTCTAAGAATGGTTGGAATTTATACTAAATTTTGAAAGATATGGTGAAATGAAATTGATGACAAAGGATTGTTTTTCAGTGTGAACGTTTGAAGATGTTAGATAACGTTGGTAAAAGACTTCCTTGTAGATCACTTAATGTGCATCCTCCATAATCTTACTCATATTCATCAAGTCTTTAGCCCAGCATGTCCCAGAAGGGGTTTTGGAGCTATTATAGCAAAGACTACAAATTCTTCTCCATTCTCTATTCTCTTCTTCTTTTTGAAATAGTAATAGAGGTTTCAGCTGAGCATATGATCATGTCCCTAAAGACATTTCCCAGCCTCCCTTGTAGCTAGTTGTGATCATGTGATTAAGCCATAGCCAATGGAATTTTAGTGAAAATAGTGTGCTCAATTCCCAGGTCATTTGCTCAAAATAGTGCAGTATGTCCCCTTCTTTTCTTGTCTCCATTGAGTGGAACATGAGTGTGATGGCAGGAGCTGGGGCAGTCATGGATGAAAAGTTGCCTTTGCAGGACCACAGAGCAACAAGATAGAAGGAGCCTTGAAACCACCATACAAGTTTGGGCTGCTTTTTCTCTCTCAGAGAAAGAGGTAAATGCCTGCCTTATCTAAACCACTACCAGTTTTCAATATAGATAATCTGGATCCTAATCTTTTTCAGATATTAATAAATATAACTTAAGAAAAGGTTTGGAAAACATTTACATTAAGAAGCTAGAAAGGCTTTTTTTTTTTTTTTTTAAATTACATGAATTCTCAGAACTTTCATTGGATAGCTATGTGATCAAGCCTTGGCCAATGGGGTATGAGTGAAAATAGTGTGACCTAATAGTGGTTGGAATGAATCTCCAAGAGGAAGTGTGAAGTGTTTCTAATATTTATTCGATTACAAAAATTATTTTTAAAATGGGGCTTCCGATGGACTTCACATGTATGTGGAGTGGATTTTGAGAACTGCAGCTTTAGGAAGCACAACTTTAGAAATCTCTTAGTGGCTGAGCTTAAGATAAATGTTGAAGGTAGGTGTGGGCATGAGGAAGTTGTGTTGTAGAGAGCCATTCAATTCCACATATCATTATGGAGCACTAAGTGTTAGGGAGATAAAGATATATTTTGCTGGAAAGAAAATGAAATAAGTTATTGTTACAGATACTCAACTGACATTAAGACAGATGAAATAATTTCCAAATAAGAAGTGGCTCAGGTTCCTTATATGATAACCTGTAATAAGTGGGTATAGGAGACCGGGCGTGGTGGCTCATGCCTTGGGAGGCCGAGGTGGGTGGATCACTTGAGGACAGGAGTTCGAGACCAGCCTGACCAACATGGAGAAACCCTATCACTACTAAAAATACAAAATTAGCTTGGTGTGGTGGCGCATGCCTGTAATCCCAGCTACTCGGGAGACTGAGGCAGGAGAATCGCTTGAATCCAGGGGGCAGAGGTTGTGGTGAGCTGAGATCTCGCCATTGCACTCCAGCTTGGGCAACAAGAGCAAGACACTGTCTCAAAGGAAAAAAAAAAGAAGCAGGGATAGGAGAAGGGGCAATGTTAGCCTCTGTGGCATATTCTGCATTTATACGTGTGGGGCTTAAGATGGTAGAAGAAGTTGCTGCATTTGCAATGCAGGCATATGATTTTCTTTCTTTGGCATAGTTGTGAGAGGTGTCTGGTAGAGAAATGATAAATCTTGACCAGATTCATCCCTTGTTGCCACCACTATTTGGGACACACAGATATTGAGTTATTTAGTAAGGTATCTAGATGGACATGTACTGTATTCTTTTGGAAATAGAGGCCTGAAGCTAGGAGAGATGAGAAATCTGGAGAAGTGTTTTTGGAAGTCATTTCAGTACCCCTGAACTTGTACCTCTGAACTTAAAGTTAAAAAAAAAAAAAGTTAGGATCAGAGCAATAGTGGAATACATAAGAAAAACAGAGTCAAAGATTTCAAGGTGAGGTGAGTAGTTTTTATGACAAGACTACACTTCAGGGGCAAGTGTGGAGAGGTGGAAATGAAGAGAAGATTGCTGGTTTTGATCATTAGGAGGTTGTTGGTGACCATGGTGGAGTAGAGTCAGGTCAAAACAATGATAGCGGTAGGGGCTTATTTCCTCTGCTTTGAAGAGTGGATAACTGTGAGGAGGGAGATGAGTTGGGACCAAAACATGCTAGAACGTTGATGAGACACACCCTGTCTTTGCTGGGCTGATGAATAGAGTTTTCAGGGAGAGGGCCACTCTTGCTTCTTTACTGGAAGTTTCTAAATCCAGAAAAGCATTCAAGGACCGATGGCAGCACAGGCTCAGGGACAGCCCTTACTACCTCCTGAGCTTACTCAGGGCCTGCATTCAGGTAACTCCGTTTTGATGCTACTCTATTTTATAACCAGTAAAAAGAAAATCTTACTTTTCATCAGAACAATGGCTTGATTTCATTTAGAATTCCTTAAAATTATTTTATGTTTGCCTCTGTGAAAATATTACTACTGAAACTCAAGAACTTGGGGGAAAAAAAAATAAAAGAAAGTAATAGCAGAAATAGATGAAATCTAAGTCCAGTTCTCCAAGCACGTTGGGAAGCACCTTTTTATCCTATTTATTTTGTACTCCTCCTTTAGGGATTGTGTCTATTCATTCATGGAACTATGATGTTAGGTTCCCTTGAAATGTACACAGAGTCTACTCAAACTCTGAACTTCATATTCTGTAGGAAGCTCAATGTCCTCCCCATGATTTCTCGTGTTTCCCAGGGGTGCCTGTTCTCATGTTTACTCTAGATCTATTTTCATATTCCTACTAAACTCTAGAGCTTGTTTGTTTGTTTTTTAAATCTTAGCTCTTGGAGCTGTTCTTATTCCTTTGTCCCATGCATACTTCCAAAATAAAACAAAAAAACACCATCCAAAGAAGACATTGGTGTGTATAATGGCTGCACTGAAGGTTTGCAGTGACTGAGGCAGTTTAGCTTGCAGAATCAAACACTCATTCAGCTGCTGTCCTGCATTCCTGACTCTGGAAATTTTTAAATTGAGCTCCTTTTCCACATGATCAAACATCCTGTTCCATTGCTGACCACTGCCCCCTCCACTCTCACTCATGGCTTGCCCTCTCTCCTTTCTTGATATCTTCTCCACCCTCCAGATTCTATGAGCATCTCATGGAGCAGTCAACATCAGTTGGTTTTGCAGTGTTTTCACATAAAACATTTCTTTGGGTCATACTCCCTCACTTACAACAGTCTCTCCAGGTATTTTCCCAAACAAAGGCAGTTCTCTCTCTTTGGGAAACTCTGGTACCAGCTGTTAAAATGACATTTGTTTCCAACTTGCTACATAATTTTAAAAAGATAAATATGCTATTTATTCTTTAGTAGCTGACATGTCTGGGAAATGCTGACATAATCGCCTAATTTTCCTGCAGCATGTGGTCTGAGAAGGGACTGTTATTTGAACCGAGTGAAAAAAGGAAAAATAATTATTTAGTATGTATAGAACTGCATCCACGTTATACTTAAATGATATTTGTAATTATTTTACCATGTATACAACTTCCTTCCCTGATATGTTAAATCATACGCAGAATATAGCTTTAGGCCTGGTCTCTGGGCAGCATGTCTCCAAGCTAGTCTGTTTCCAATAGATGTAAATGCAGGAAAGAATCTGTATAACATTAGGGAGAAGACTTGGAAGGCATCTGTGCATTCAGCAGGGAGAATTGATGGCCAGAGATTTTCCAGGGGAGCCTAGGTGCGTTTCAAATAGAGTCCCTAAAGGATTTTATTCTGAACAAGATGTTAATGGTTATATTATAAAGCTTAGAGTTTTAGACTGTGTTGTTTCCAAGAAGGGTTCAATTTTTATTAACTTACGGTTTTTAAGGGGAGCAAAGCTGAGGAAAGAAAAACTATAATTTAGTATGCATTGGTCACTGTGCCCATTATTTATATGTGGCATTTGATTTTGTCCTCACAATAATGTAGAGACATAGCTTAATGCCCCTATTTTCAGATTAGAAATGTGGCACTACAGGAAGTAACTATCTGTGCTACAGTGACATCTAGTAAAAGGGTAAAGTTAGGATTCAACTCTAGTCTGATCACGCCTCAATTGTTCAGAACATGGAAATCAAATTCTCCATATTCACTTCTTGAACTTAAGACTTACTATTCCAGTCTTTCTTTTGAAATACATGAGAACAACACTTTGTAGTTCTGTAAGAGGAGGAGTAAGACAAACGTCATTTGTAGGGAGAATATAATAAAGCTGTTTCAATGAAGTTGAGTCACTATGATTTATTCCCTCTGTATGTTGTTTTTTCTGTTTGTTATACATCAATATTCCTGTTCTTACATTATCTTTTAAGAATGGGAATTATGTTAAAATAGCATGCAATAATAATTGTGCAGTCTTGTTTTTTAGAGAAATGGTATATACTTAAGTGATTCAGAGCAGAGCCCCTGGAGTCAGACTGCTGGATTTGAAAGCACAGTTCATTCTGTATTTACTGTGTGACCTTAGGAAAATTATAGCAGGTTTTCTGTATGGCTAAGTTTTCTTTTTTTCTTTAATGATGGTAAAAGATAACAGTCGTATTATCTCATGAAATTACTGTGAATATTAATGTGTGCAAATACACAGAAAGTACTTAGAACGGTGCCTGGCATACGTTTACTAGAATTAGTATTACAAATTAGTGATCAACAATATATATAATGAGGAACAAAATAATAGACACAATATATTAAAAAGACACTCAAATAATATATAACTCAAAGTTGGAAGGTGAAGAAGCAAACCCTGGCAAATAAATTGATCAAATATAACGTGCATTTTGTTAAAGTTTTGCTAGTTGTAGCGTAGCCAAAAGGTAGAAATAACCTGAGCCTTCAACAACAAGAAATGGTTAACAGATAAGCTTACGTATGATGGTAGCTACTAAAATACCATGTTTTCCATAAAACATGTTTCCATGTAAATATATTACTTGGGAGAAGAATGAAAACTTTGTATAAACCTTATTAAGTCTATCATTTATCTATCTATCTATCTATCTATACAAACATACATAAATATAGAGAGGTTTGGAAGAAAATATAGGTGTATGTTAAAAATAACCTCTTGATGGAGGGATTACGGGTAATTTAAACTTTTAATTTTTCCAATTTTCTTCCACTAGTTCTCAGTACTTTCATAGTCATAAAATAACATTTAAATAAATTAAAACAGAACAATCCAGTTCATACATGTCAAAAATATATAATATTTAGCTTTGCTTTTTGTGACTTTTATATCCAACTGGTATATTTAAGTCACAAAATATGTCACATCATCTTCGTTTCCTGGGCACTGTTGTGCAAGGTCACTACGGGACGCTCAAGATGCGCTCTGTGTTTATACTTCATCATTGCACCCTCGGCAGATGGTGCCAGACTTCTGTATTTGATGGAATTTGATTTCCCCTCTCACAATCGCTGTTTGCTTTCAGTCATTTGTCTTAAAATGTAACAAATGAACATTATGATAGCAGCAGAGAGGGATTTTTCAGAGTAATGCATACACTGGAACTTAATGAAATGTGTGTATATATATGTGTATATGTATTTTACATGATTATATATATTACACTGTATATATATAAACACAAAATGTATGTGGAGTGATGCTTACCTTTGGGGTCAAACATCTAAAAGCCTGAGTTTTAGAGCAACTTGATTTTGTTTCCAGAGGGAATGATGCATTTTGAACCTATGTTCAATCACCCTCTGTTTCATCATCAGCTAGTGAAATGCATGAGTTTATAAAAGACTAACTTCAGGAATGGCTATGGCTGGTGTCAGTAAATACCACTGTATTGTTTGCCCTTAGCTTGAAGCCACCTTTCCAGTTTTTGGCTTGTCCGCTGCTTACTCTGTGAAGGGCAACCCTGAGCCTCAGGAGATGGATGCCAGTCAGCTCTAATTCTGTACAAACCGTTTTACCTCACTGGGCCTCCATTGTTTTTTCATATGTGAAGAAAGGCATTCTTCAGAAACCTTAGCCTATGACTCATTGCCTCTTTTAATGGGCTAGGGATGTAAGTGGGATCATCTAAAGGATTTTAGCTACATTTTGTGTTATTTCATTAGAATTCAATTATGGAAGCTGGTAGCAGAGCCACTTCCATTGAATAATAGGTGGACTCCCACCTTGAATGCGGTTTTAATGAGGCTCTTCAAAGACCACAGTCAGCCCAAGAGAAAAGCATATACTGTAAGGCTTGTATTTGATTTTGGGCCAGTCATTTTGCATAGTGAATTGAGCAGATATGATCCCATTTGTGCAAAATTTGCAGTCCAATACAGGTAACAGTGACTCGAACGGGTATATTAAGGATGTAAATTAAACAAATACACATTAAATTAGGTCAGTTACAAAAGTAGGCTAAGAACTCAGTGAATGCAGGAGCACTTTTGTGGGTTCGCTATAGTGGATGTCAACATGTGGCAGAGAAGGGTTTGAATGGCTCTAAAATTAGTGTAAAAAGTGGAGTTCAGTAGTTGGCTTTCTTCTTTTTTCTCAATAAGATCCAGTAAATGGTTGAGCTTATGAAAAGTCTTCCCTCTCCTGGGATCCTCCCCTGCTTGGGATGCTGTCCAGCGGGGTAATGGGAGGCAGCAGAGCAGAGCCCAGGGCTGGCCTCCCAATCCACCTGGAGCTCCTCCAGGTCCCTCCCCTGGGAAAGGGAATAGTGTCTCCAGGCTGCAGGTTTGGCTGGTAAGTCAAGCTGATGAGGAATCATCAACATAACCCCAGTGGGCATGCGGTGGGGCCGGCATGCTGCTCTTGTCTTGGAGGAAGGGCACTGAGTGCCCTGCACACTTCCCAGAGACAGCTGAGAGAGGGACATTCTCTCCTTTAGGACAGTGAGTCATGGTTTTCCAAGTTTTGAATAACTTTCAGCTTAAGCTCAACTTTAGAATTAACGAGGAATGTGCAGATTTAAAACAAAGAGACACTGTAGTTGTTTTAAATAGGAATATAAAGTGAATAGTGATTTCTAAAATAGATTTTCTTGATAGTCATTCTAAAATAGAGTTTCATCAACCACAATCTCTGGCATCTGTTTAAAAATAAGGTGGGTAAAATTGGCCATATTCTAGTAATGTGGCAGTTGATAAAATTAATCTACAAAATATTTGAACAGATAAAGGAATTAAAATTTAAAATGTTAAAAGTTAGGCAACATATTAACCCTTCCATCATCTTTCTAGGTTGACATGCTTTTAGCAAGCACCCTTAGCTTCATAATCTTGGCCTCCATTAATTTTAGATAGGTGACCATCAGCACAAATACCTGTGAACATACTACCAAGTTAGTCAAAGTCACTTTATCCTATTATTGTTTGCAACACTGAGGCCTCATAATCTCTAACTCTTTGCATAATTTACTGTCAACTTTAAAATGTCATGCTATTATAGTAACTAAACACATCATTCCTGTGTTTCTGGTCGCTTACATAAGATGTTGCTTAAATAAAAAGTTCTCTAAAAACATGAGGGCTCAAACACACCTCTCTTTGTAGTTTGTTTATACTGTTTCAGAAAGAAGACTATGCATACTGTGACACCTGTGTGTTTTGTAGGCAAGTTGACTAATGCACAAAAGGCTTTCAAACTTCTTAAAAGGAAAAATAATTCTTTGAACTGACAGTGAACAATCTTTTCAGAACTGGAGAATTTCTGTTTGATGGCCTGTGTCAGATGCAATGAACATTAAGAAAGTTTCCATACACTAAATATGTCAGTAGTTTGGAGATTTCAAGAGATCTTTGCTGAAGTGCTTTTGATTTCAGAAATGATGAATGAATAATGCATATATATATGTATGTGTGTGTGTGTGTGTATATGTGTGTGTGTGTGTATGTGTGTGTGTATATATATATGTATATTTCCAAGTTAGGAACACAGAAATTTGCAGAAGCCTCTAGTTAGTATTATTCAGTAGTTAAGACAAAATCACTGTTAACTGAGATTTCATCTGTGCAATGGTTTTCACTTATATTATCTCAGAATTATGCAATTCTCAGGCCAACTTTGAGTCTCCACTTAATTAATGGAAAAACTAAGTCTCAGACTGAACAATTTGCTGAAAACCATTTCATAGGGAATGACTCTAACTTTTATAGTCATTTCATATCCCACAATGCTTCCTAAAAGTAAAATTCCACTTTAATCTTTACAGTAGTAAGATAGTAGCTCAAGAAGTAGGTATGAGGGAAGTTTGTTTTGTTTGTTTTTTTACTGTTCATTGCTCTTAAACTCAATTTAAAATTACATTTATTTTATTATTATGTTGCTGAGATCAGTCAGTGGTCTCATTCTGTCTTGTATATATGTTTCATTTTAAATAACTTTTCCTTTTTGCTACTCTTGGGAAGATTGTAGAGGGAGTTAAATTGGAGCCTGAGTTGTCTAAGCTAAGCAGAGGTGACAGTTGGGAAGAAGTATTTTCTTGGAGGATCCAGAATCCTTTGGACTCACACTACTCACAGGACAGAACTTTAGAAGTCCTATTTGTGTTCTGAAATCTAGTTTATTACGCCTAAAAGCCTGAGACCCAGATTCTGTATCTAATGTTCTTTGCAAGGATCCATGTCAGCCATTGAGATTATTGGCAAGTTATTTCCCAATGGAATGCCTTTATGGCTGAATACTTAGCTCTTTACTTTCAAATTCATTTTCATCTTCTTTACTTTTCAAACATTTCAAATGTTATGTTTGATGTAAAGATTAGGAGAGAAATCCGTTCAATTTTAAATACAAATTTTCAGAGGTTATAGAAAAATGTAATAGCCCCTTGTCCAGACGTTATGATTTAAATTCTTTATTAGATAGTATTTTGGCATATTTTTTAATTTATAAAAATACCAAAACAAAAATGACCCCTTTGGAATTTTAGAGTGACAGAGAGAGAGAGAGAGAGAGAGAGAGAGAGAGATTTGCCTAATCTCAGTTAGCAGATTAGTAGCTTCTGCAGGACATTACAGGAAGTATTACCCACAAGGTCAAAATGCAGAGAAAATAGTTAATCTCTGTCATTTGCTATGAAGATAGGACATAATTGAATGCATACAGGAGAAAATGCTTCAAATATATGCTAAGATTCTGTCCTAGGCAAAATATGATCCTGATGTGTTCACAGAACATCAAGATACATTTAGTTATTTTGCATTTTATAGATACTTACGAGTTGAATGCTATTACCATTGTGTAAGTAATTTATTAGATAACAATGAGTAAAAACAAAACTAAAACTCTATATTGGTTACAAGACATATGGGCATGATTTCTACATTCCATATCTGAGGATCAAAGACAGAATACTCCAAGTCAGACATAACCAGAATATGGGTTAAATCACTGGTTTTCAATATTTCTTCCACCAAGGGCCAAAGGCTTCTTTTAGTATGTATGTATGTATGTGTGTGTGTGTGTGTGTATGTGTGGGTTTAGACCCCTTGTTTGACAGGCTTTTAACTTTCTAAACAAGCTGCATTCTTTAAAATATATATATATATGTGTGTTAATCAGAAGTTCTGAGCAACGTTTTAGAAAATTTGGCTTTTCATTCTTCTTATTTATTGATCACCTGCAACCTGCATTTTGCTGGACACAGCATTCAAAATCCAAAGAGACAGCATCCTTGCTTTCATGAATATTAAAATGCCGGTGTGTGTGGGTGGGGGTAGGGGACACATAAATAAGTAGTAAAATTCCAGATCCATTAGAAAGCAACTTGAGGCCGGGTGCAGTGGCTCACACCTGTAATCCCAGCACTTTGGGAGGCTGAGGTGGGCGGATCATGAGATCAGGAGATCAAGACCATCCTGGCTAACCCGGTGAAACCCCGTCTCTACCAAAAACACAAAAAATTAGCTGGGCGTTGTGGCAGGCGCCTGTAGTCCCAGCTACTCGGCAGGAGAATGGAGTGAACCCAGGAGGCGGAGGTTGCAGTGAGTCGAGATTGCACCACTGCACTCCAGCCTGGGCGACAGATAGAGGCTCCGTCTCAAAA
This sequence comes from Macaca thibetana thibetana, assembly GCF_024542745.1. Taxonomy (NCBI): domain Eukaryota; kingdom Metazoa; phylum Chordata; class Mammalia; order Primates; family Cercopithecidae; genus Macaca; species Macaca thibetana. The sequence goes on along the minus strand of NC_065594.1, from coordinate 82,047,297 downwards.
AACAAACAAACAAACAACAAAGTAAAAGAAAGCAACTTGACATTTTAGTTAGTTTGTACAAGGTTGCCACAGATACATGCCGCATTCCTATAGAAATTTAAAAAATCAAAATCTTTCTGACACTCAGAGGTACAGGTGCCCCAATGTGGGATTCACTGTGGGATTCAGTGATGTTATTGTATTAAGTATCTAAAAAGCATGTTTGAAGAGAATGAATGATACAGGGAATTGCAGAATGCGGTGGGAGCCCCACGTGTAGCCAGGCACAGGCAAGGGATAGTGGCAATGGCAGATTCGCGATTGAGCATTTGCTACATGGCAGCAGCTTTCCACATGGTATCTACAGCTCTCCGTAAACCCCTATTGCTGTCAGTTTCCTTTTTCTTTTCTTTTTCGCTCCCCTCCCTTCCCCTCCCATCCCCTTCCCCTCCCTCCCTCCCTCCCTCCCTTCCTTCCTTCCTTCCTTCCTTCCCTTCCTTCCTTCCTTCCTTCCTCTCTTCTTTCTTTCTTTCTTTCTTTCTTTCTTTCTTTCTTTCTTTCTTTCTTTCTTTCTTTCTTTCTTTCTTTCTTTCTTTCTTTCTTTCTTTCTTTCTTTTCTTTCTTTCTTTCTTTCTTTCTTTCTTTCTTTCTTTCTTTCTTTTTCTTTTTCTTTTTTTTTTTTTTTGAGACTTCTTTCTTCCTTTTTTTTTTGAGACAGGGTCTTGCTCTTGCTCTGTCTCCCAGGTTGGAGTACAGCGGTGCAATCATGGTTCACTGCAGGGCTCCAGGGCTCCAGGGCTCCAGGGCTGAAGCAGTTCTCCCACGTCAGCCTTTTAAGTAGTTGGGACTACAGGCACTCACCACCACACCCTGCTAATTTTTGTATTATTAGCTGGGGTCTCACTATGTTGCCCAGGCTGGTCCTAAACTCCCAGATCTGTAGAAAGAGAAAATAAATTAAAGATTTTTAAGAGGAGAAAAGCATTTACTATGAATTAGGAAAACAGCTTGATCATTTAAACAAACAAAAATCACTAATTTCTGCTTATGACATTTCAGGTGTTCTACATTAGTACACACACAATCTGTTACTAAAATTAAGTTTGAGAATGTAACTATTTTTTACTTCATTCTTCTTCAGATCACAAAATTTACCTTTCAGCAAGCACAATGCTTATTTTTATCATGTGGCATAAATGAATGCCTTTAGTCGTTTTGAGGGTAGGCCATTCCAAATCTTCTGAAAAGCAAACCTCTGAACAGGTGGCGAGTCTTCAGATTTCCTCTTGGTGAAGGCTATGCACAGGAAGGAAATTACATGTTGTGGATTAATTCTGTCTCATGCTGCTATTTCTTTTTGTCGTGAATTCTATTTCCTATAAACACGATTAGTCGACGGATCAGTGGTTTGCTATTATTAACTAGGTTAGGTCTATTTTTTAGTGTCCCTGTCCAAAAGTTACTCAGCACGGGCTTGAACCACACCATATGTCCAACGTTGCTATGTTTTTGTCAAAATAATGCAATATGGTGATATCCCTTATATTCCCTTCAACTAAAGGAAAAGTCATTGCCTTTTTCTAAGGACAGACATTGGAATTAGCTATCACATAACTAGTTTTTATTTGTTTCACGACATGTCATAGGATATGATATCAACAATGACAACCTAACCTGCTTTATTTTTAAAAAATATTCTTTGAACTCATGAGATGTGTTTGTTTATTAAATTAAAATACATTTGAAGCTGTCTTTAAAAGTCTTATCAATGAATTTTTTTCCTTATTTTAAAATGAGATGTACATAGTACAGTGGTTAAGAAAGCTGGGTCTCCTGTCAGTGTGACATAATTCAAACTCTGGCCCTACATCACTCAATATCTATATGATCTTGGGCTAGTTATTTCACATCTTTGTGCCTCAGTTTTCCTATCTGTAAAATAGGGATAATGACAATGACTTCCATTTCTACTGCAGAGTTTCATGTGTGTATGCATTTTTATTTAAAATAAATAAATTAACACATACACAGTATTTAGGACAGGATCTTGTGTGCCATATTCATTCAATAAATGTTAGATATTATTACTACCGTTCCTACCGTCACCATATCCTCATTTAGGAATATTTACTTTGTACCTGCTTTGTGTCAAGCACCGGACTTACAAGGGTGAAAAGAATTATGGACAAGGTCTCTTCTATCCTAGAGCTTACATTCAGTGGTGAGATACAAGTAATGATAATATTTAAGCAAAAAAGTCAAATAAACAAACGATAAGAAATGCATGAATTAACATAGAATGAAATGATTAAAAGAAAAAGGGGTTTATTAGACTGAGTTGTCCGGGAAAGCTTCTCTGCGTTTGTGATATTTAAACTCAAATTTCATGATAATAAAAAACAAGCCAATAAGGTGAAAGAGGGAAAATGGGGAGAGAACTGTTGGTGAAAAGCCTATAGGACTGAAAACGTAAGGGGTGTTTGAGGAAAAGGAAAGCAGTCAGAGTGGCTGGAGAGTGTGGGCAAAGCGGAGGGAGTCAAAAAGTACGGCCAGGGTTGGCACACGGAGAGCAGCTGGACAGGCTAAGGAGTCTGAGTGTTACTTTTTGTGCAAATGGAAGCCATTGCAGAGGAGAGACAGATTACATGTATGTTTCAAAAAGATTGGGTTGGGGCAAAGGAAGAAGCAGAGACTTAGGTTAGGAGGCTACCAACGTGGCCCATGTGAGAAACAATGGTGACCTGGTCTACAGAGGTGGGAGCCAGGGTGGAAAGAAGAGGAAAGATTAAATTTTTGGAATTACTTTTTTGCCGTGCTGTCTACTTGGCCACACCTCAGACAGATACCCAAAAGTGTTCGATGATAGCGATCGTCATTCATAACATTTATTACAGACCCAGACACTGTACTAGTTATTTGGAGTTTAAACTTATAGTCTTGTAGGGAAAATGGACATATGAAAATTAATAAAACACAGTGTGATATTAACTCCAGTGAGCCTAAATAGATGGTATGAGTACTCAAAGGAGCTCACTCATCTGGGGCTTTCCAGAAGAATTCATGGAAGAAATACTATTGGATTTTAGCTTCCATTGATGATGGGTTGGAGTTTGGCATGTTGAGAAATGGGCAGAAATGCGTTCTGGACAGAAAATGGAGGTGTGTGGCTCAGAATTATAAACGTTCATGGAGTGTTTAGAGAAAATTACATGAATTGCTGTGACTGGAACACGGCAAATGGACAAGACAGAATGGTGAAGAGAAGGATGAGTGTGATGGAGTTCTATTTTGCAGGAAGGAGTGCTGGGGAACTGGCAAACCAATATGAGATATAAAAATTGTTAAAAATTTGGCAAAGATTCAGAATTTAATTTCAGGAAAAATTTCACTAAAAACCAAATTAACCAAAAACTATATATCATAATATTAATTCTGATAAGTATTTACCACAAAACCAAGGGTAATTGACTAAATCACTCCTTCACATAACAAGATGAAACTAATAATATCTCTGCGGAGCATGCAGAGTAACTAGCTAATATGAATACAGGAACTGTGTCCTTTTAGAACCATGTTAACTGCTTATTGTATAAATGTTCATGCATTCATTTCTTTTAGCAAACAGCATAAGCAAGGAAATAATACTTTAATGCATTTATTCAATGGTAACAATGATACTTGCATTAAATCAGATTTGTCTGACAACAAATTTTGAAAGCACTTTACACAGAATATATACCCGACCATCAGTTGCTACAAACATGACAAAGGACTTAGATATTTACTCTGTCATGAATTCATAATAATAAATAAGAAAAACGTTAAGACAAACACATAAATGACAAAGAGCTTGAACAGACAATTTAGTGAGAAGGAAAAACAAATACCCAGACATAAAATGCAATGCAGTGTACAATATATATGTATATGTGTCTATATATTGATGCTCACAGCTCAAATCATGTAAGTGAAATTCAACTTATATTGTTTATAAAAGTAAATTCTTGGCAAGCAGTTTGACAATATGTATGAAGATCCTTAAAAGCTTTTATATATTTGGTAAGTAATTCTGTGTCTGAGAATCTATCCTAAGAAAACAAACCTAAGTAAGTAAAGTGTTACAGTAATGAAAATAGCTGAAATTTCTATCTATAGAGAAATGTTTTGAGATTCAGTGGTAAAGTCATTTCATGTAATATGATACAGATTTTGAAATATGACTTATTAAAATTGTGCAATAACATAGGAAATGCTACCAATAGAGAATAAAAATCAGAGTAAAAATTATGTTTATGCTTAAAGTATATGAAATACCTTAGAGACACACACACACACACACACACAGAGAGAGAGAGAGATGAAAGACATTTACTATGTGGATGTTTCTAAGTGAAGGAATACAGTTCTTTCATTTTTTTTCCTGAATGTTTCATATTTTCTTGAAGCAGCACATAATACTATTATAACATCATTTTACTTAAAATTTTACAACTTTATTGTCAGATGACAGGTTACTTCTATTTTAAATTATAAAAATTTAAGACCAGAGAATTTTTTAAAACTAGCTCAGGCACAATATTAGGTACTGGTGAATAATGGAAAAAAACCAGTCCCTGCCTTTGAGCAGCAACTCGACTCGGGCATGGTGAGATGTACAGCTCCTGGTCAGGCCCCTAGCTTGTGGAAACCATCATAACCAGGCCTTCCAAACAGATGGTATCTATCCACTAGTTTCTGACTTTTTTTTTTTTTTTTTAAAGGGTGAATCTCACTATGTTGCCCAGGCTGGCCTTGAACTCCTAGGCTCAAGCAATCCCCCTGCCTCATTCTCCAGAGTAGCAGGGATTACAGGTGTGTGCCACCACATCTGACTTCCATCAACTTTTGTTAAAGATTGCCAGGGTGGAGCTGGGTGTGATGGCACATGCCTGGCAGTCCTAGCTACTCAGGAGGCTGAGACGGGAAGATAACTGGAACCCGGGAGTTCAAGGCCAGCTTGGGCAACGTACTGAGACTCCATCCCTAAAATAAAATATAATATAATAAAATACAAAATAAAATAAAATAAAGATTGCCAGGGTGATAATTTAACTTGCCCAAGAAATTCACCACATCCCTACTTACATGTGAATAAAATTTTCTATCATATAATTTTTCTTAATCCTGTTTTTATAAGAGATGACAAACAGTTATCACCATTCTTTATATAATAGCCCACCTAATATTAAAAGTAGAATTATGCTTTTTATGGTCTTCCCCAATCTGCCTGTGCTTATCATGCTGAGAGGCACCTTCAGAGTTAACACAAATAACTTTGTTTTACAACTATAGTCTATTGCTGATTGTGAAATTTGTGATATATTAGCAGAAATTGCCTTGACGATTGAATTCGCATATGTCCAGTTGGTCTCTACCTAGGACTTCGTGACTTTTGCTTTTCCTGATGAACTATTTTTCACTTTTCCAATATTTGTGCCTAACAAGTCATTCACTGCCTGTTTCAGACCACATTTTTCTGTATCACCCAAACATTAAGCTTGAATTATGTTTTTCTCAGTTGAATGTTACTTCACCATTTAATGAGAAAGTTGTATCTCTCTAGATTGCTAATTTTTAGGTGATATGGTACACAATATAAATATTATTTTGCCAGCATAAATAACATTTCTATCTTCTTAGTAATCTATTGAACGATCTTCTTATAGAGGCAGATAAAATTGGTTGCCATGGTGAGCTTATCATTAGACTTATCAAAAGATTAGTCAGTCTTTTGATGGAAATAAATTTTTGACTAGAAATTTCCGGGTAACATCTGTAGTCTTTATTAAGTTTTGATTTATATGATTTAAATTATAAAATCACATTCATCATATAAAATTAAAATATAACAGGTCAGAAATAAGGAGTGAAATTCTCTTTCTCCCATCATCCCTGGTTTCCTTTATTAGAAACTCTATTGAGATTTTCATATGTATCTGCATATATTAATCTAGGCATTTTCCTGTATCCACAACATTATATATGTATATAATGTATATAACTTACATAACTTTTATATAGTATCTATATTTTTTAGTTTTATTCAAATGATATCATAGTATAACATTATTCTGCGGCATTTTCACCAAAATTATCATGCAAAAATGTTCACATCAGTCATTTTTAGATCTTCCTTATTGTTTTTTACAATAAGGAAAAAGTTTTTTATAATTACACATTATTCCTTTGTGTGGATTATTATGAACTATTTCACTAACCTTAGTGAGTTAGTCAATGATACCAAGTGCCTGCAATGTGCTTGGACTTATGTTGGATGTCACGGAGACAGTGGTGAACAAAGACCAAGACTTTGTCCTCAAAGTGCTCACATTTTTGTGTCTTTAAGGGTAAGTTTTTCACTATTATGGCAGCTTTTCTATTCAGAGTAAATTTTATTCCATTTACGTTTATTGATTTCATAAATGTGTGTGGTCCTATTCTGATGTCTTAGAAGATTGTATTTCATGATTTATTGTTTCCTTCTTATCTGTTTATAGCTAAATAGAATATACTCTTTTTTTTTTGTATTTTTTGAGGCGTGAAAAATGTCAGCTGAACTAACCAGCCACTTTTAGTAGTTTTCTCAATATCTTTAGATAATACATTTGAATAACTATTTTTTGATTATAAACTTTGTACAATGTCTGTCTGCTTTGAAACTTAGAAATTACTATGTCTGTGTTTTCCTTTACCCCCTAATTTTAGTACTTTACATGATTGTAAAATATCAAGGATTATAACATTTACATTCTCTTCTGTAACCATAATTATCTTGTTTATTTAAATGTAGTTTTTCATTTATATTGATCTAGCACTAGCACTCATCCTTTATAGGGAACACATTATTTAAATTTATCTCTTGCTTGAAGATATCTTTCTCTCTCTCTCCATGCATATATATAGCCATATATATAACCATAGATATGATATATATCCTTTACATGTATATATATATATTAAATATCCTTTACATGTATGATACATAACTTTAAAAATGGCCAATATATTTCATATGTCCTTGAATATTCCAAAAAATATATTATTTTTGTCTATACACTTGACTGAAAAATCTTGGCTGAGTATTCAATGTATGAGTCATATATTTTTTCTGTTAGAATTTTGCCAGCATTTCTCCACTGCATTGGTCATTGGAAGTTGATGTCTGAAATGCTCCCAATTTGCTTTTTCTCCACCACACTGTGCCAAGCACACTGTTCAGTGCTGGAGGCACAAAGAGGGAGAAGTCTCAGATCCCTTCATTGAGAAGCGCCCCTACTAGGGCGTGGTTGAGCCCGAAATCAGTCATCTGGCTCATGGACATAATTCTAACCCAATAGTTTTGAATAGAAAGTTTATCTTTTGTCTTAAGGTCCAGTAACTTCACTAGAATCTTCAGTTAATGTTCCACATCATTTCTTTGTAAATACAGTGTGATTCTTTAACTTCATCATTTTTTTATTTCAAGAAAGACTTCTTTTGTTAAACCATTGAGCTTTTGCCTGTTTCTTTGTTTTTGTTTGTTTTCTTCAAGAATATCAATTTTGACTATTTGGTCACTTTTTGTCTTCTGTTAACTATTGTTTTCTGTCTCCAGTGAGTTTATATGTTTATTCCTTTATTTTTGTGTAATTTGCTTCTTACTGGTTTCAGCAGTATATATTCCTTTCTTTTCTTTTTTAAGTGTAGTTTTCATCTGAAAAATGACTATACTGATATTTTCAATTTATTTTCTGAAATTGGTGAGTTCATGTTTTATCTCTGTTATCTTTGATCCCTCTTTTATATATTTAATATCTTTTTTAAATTCTTCACCCAGAATCCATGGTCCATGTTACGTGTTTTCTTTAGATTCTTTAAGAATATCATTTGAGGCCGGGCGCAGTGGCTCAAGCCTGTAATCCCAGCACTTTGGGAGGCCGAGACGGGTGGATCACGAGGTCAGGAGATCGAGACCATCCTGGCGAACACCGTGAAAACTAAAAAATACAAAAAACTAGCCGGGCGAGGTGGCGGGCGCCTGTAGTCCCAGCTACTCGGGAGGCTGAGGCAGGAGAATGGCGTAAACCTGGGAGGCGGAGCTTTGAGATCCGGCCACTGCACTCCAGCCCGGGCTACAGAGCGAGACTCTGGTATTTTAAATTTGCTTCTGCTTATTGGGAGCAATTCTTTTATAAAATGTGGTATTTATCTGATCTTTGATTCTTTCTCTCCCTCCTGTATTCTCTCTTTGAGATGAGCAGATCACCCACAAAGAGGATTAGGCTTGTTGTAATTGGATGTTTAAATTACACATTTTACTTTTGTAATTTAGAGTTTACTTATCACTCTAAGATCTGGTGACCTTGGTATGCAATTACAAAGAGGGAGGTTCCTCTTTCTTCAGCTCTTCTAACTCCATCTAACTCCATCTTTGGCAGTTTCTTGGTGTCAGGAGTTTTAATGGGAAAAATAAAAACAAAAACAAAAATGGCCAATATTTGTCATTCATCTCTAGTCAGCGTTTTCTACTGTTCTGGGAAGTAGAAGTTAAGCCTACGTTTTCTCACCCTAAGTAAAGGATCACTAATTACCAGTTACTTTTAAGAAATGTGCATCTTGGTCAAGATCTAGAGAGATGAGTTGTCCCTTATTTTTTCTCTCATTTTGTATCAATTCAATTGTATTTTGCAATAGTCTTCTTTTTTTTTGTGGGGTTGTCATAGCTTCCCAATTTCATTGCAATCATACTTTTATCTAATTCTTAATTATTTTAATCAATGTTTTAAATTACAATGTAGGAAGTAAACAAATATTTTTTTCTTCTTATATTTTACAAGAAATCTCCATTAGTATGCTTCAAAATAAAGTAATCAAAGTAAACATTTGCATCAATTAAATTTTTTTTTTTTTTATTTTGAAAAAGAAAACACTTTTCAGTGTTTTCAATTCTTAGGTAAAGTGTTTTCAGTTCTTAGGGACAAATGTATTCTGGAATTCTAATTTTGATTTCTTACCAGCTGTGATTCTTCTATTTAGTCATTAAATTTTTCTCAGTCTTAAGGGGATAAAAATTGCTACTTACCTCACAAGGCTATTTTGTGAGAAGCAAACAGAATAAGACATGAAAATTTGGAAAGCTACCAATTCTAATGCAAGTATCAGGTACAGTCAATATTTACATTTTACATATGGAAAAACACTTCCATTTTTCCACATGGAAAAAACCCCAAGTCATGGCTTATAGAAGACCATAATAGATTCTGCTTTTTGCTTGAGTTGTCTTCGGATGAGCTCTGATTTTTCACCAAGTCTGATGGAGATTGACAATAGTGCGTATCAGTGTGTCCATGCTTGCAATTACTTCCATTTATCCTCACCTTCCGTCATGTTTGCTAAAAGAGATAATGAACCTGGCAGTTCTGTTTCTGAGTGTTTGCGAGGCAGAAATGGATATGGAGAGTTAAGAAGTTTATACCAGAAAGAGCCAAAATTTACTTACACAAAAACATAATGGAGAAATAAAGGGCAGTGGAGACCTCATTTTGGAGGAAAGTTTTGATGGAGGATGAGAATGAAAAAGGAAGAGAGAGGCCAAGTTAAAAAGAGAGAAAAGACATTTTAAATTTGTGTTTTTTCGTTATGAATTGAATTTCTTTTAATATTTTCAAAAGATACAAGTATGTGTTAGAACTATTTTTAATTACTTTGGGATGAAGGACTGTGTTTCTTTATGATACAGAATGACATAGGACTTACATGGGATGCCTCCGATTTCCTCTTCCTATCTATTGTCAGCTCTTCTCCATCCCGTGCTGTGCCCTGGGAGACTGACCTTGACCTTTGGCGAATGGGCTGCATGATCAAGCAACTAGCAGGAGAAGAGTGAGATTGGGGATTTTGTCCTAATACCCTCTTCCTGACAGTCACTGTGGACCAACTGTGTCGTTTGACAATAGGTCATGGTTCCTCTGAGATCCTTCCCTGATTCCAGGTTTAAATAACCACTCCCCTCTTACCCTTTTTGACTCAGGTGTTTTAGCCCCCCACCATCTTTAGCTCCCAGATAGTGTTACTATCCTTTGTGATTTCTGTACAACCTGTATAGACTCGTAAATAATTCCTTTATAAACTCCCTACTCAACAAGAAATGTGTTATTTTCTGCTAGAACCCCAAATCGTACAGGACAAAATGAAGCCCTTAGACTTATTTGGTTTGTAGAAATATGCTTTAAGTGTCTGATATTGTCCTAGAAAAAACACAGACGATTTAATGGCCATGTAACTCAATCAGCTGAAATGGTCAGAACTTCTTTTTTTTTGGCCAGTTTTCATGCTTTATATATTTCATGCTTTCCACGTCAATAGTAGATGCTAATTTTATGGAGAAGGAGCAAAGAATGCAAATTTTTTTTGAGCCTCAACTTTGCGTTGGTGTCAGTGTTCAGCATTTCATTGTCCTTTGTAATCCTGGTATAAATCTCATAAGAAAGGTCTATTTTGCTTCAATTTTATAGATGAATATCATGAGTCTTAAATTGTTTCTCCAACTCTCAAAACTGGCAAATGACAGAGCTATGATTCAAACAGCTTTGATCTCAATTCATCTAAAATTGGTTTCCCAAATTTATTATACCTCAGAAGTACATAGAAATTCTTTTAAAAATACAAATTATTAGGATTATCTCAGATATGCCAAAAAAAAAAAAAAGAAAAAAAAAGGAAAGAGAAAACCTCTAGGGGTTCTCGATTTGGAAAGATTATCTAAGCCCTCACCCCTCACTTGGTGATTGTGATATGCAGCCAGTTTGGAAAGACTAAAGTTTCAAATTGATTCTGCCCCTAAATGTCAATCGACTTTTTCCCCCTGGTTCTTATATTTGGCCTTTCAAATACCTTAAACAGAGCCATATACCAGAGAGTGAATTATTTCACTGTCTAAGAGTGTTTATTCTGATTTTCCCTCTAGGTCACTTCTTAAACAAATTCTGAATTGTAGCAATTCTGCACGAACTAAAAGCAATGTGAATTATGTCCAGAAATATGGTACTAGAAATATTTTTATCTGTACTAACATTATTTAAAACAAAATTATATTATAGTCCATGAAAATACATAGAGCCTAAATTAGTAATTCTGATATATACAAAGTGAGCTCAGTATATGTTTTTGTAAAAGTTGACATAAAATGAGAATATTGGTATTGAATTACTTCATAATCTCTCTCTAATCTTCATGCACAATAGGTACTGTCTCTATTGGAGGTGCCTTTCATGTGTTTAAGGAATGAAGAAGAAAATGTGGTATTATATAAACCCTTAGGACTTGAGACTGAGTCTTTGTCCTATTCATCAAATTATAATACTACATAATTTTTCACTGCCTACTACTCCATTTCTCCATCTTTAAAATGACAGCAAGTCCACCTTACTAAAGTTCAAAGAAATATCCTATAAAATCTGCTCTTTAAAAAAATAAATCATCCTTTCTGTGCCATCGTGGTGTGTGCTTGACTCTGCTTCTCGCCATGTCTTCTCACAAGACTTTTAGGATTAAGTGATTCCTGGCCAAGAAACAAAAGCAAAATGATCCCATTCCCCAGTGGATTCAGAAGAAAACTGGTAATAAAATCAGGTACAACTCCAAAAGGAGACACTGGCGAAGAACCAAACTGGGTCTATACGGAATTGCACATGAGACGGCACACACATTTATGCTGTCTGAGGGTCGCAACCATATTACCATATCAAAATGAAAATGTCACCACTATCTGGAGAGTTGGACATATTTTGTTGGGAATATATTTTTTTCTATCTGAATCTGTTATGAATGTGTTGGTTTGCTGGGTTCAGTAATAAATACGTGAGACCTTTTGTTCAAATAAAAATCAATCAAGCACTGACTTCTGAGATGACATTAAATAAAAGTATCGAAATAAAAGCAATAAAATAAAGGTAAACATGAACTACTGTGGGCTTCATAAAAAGTCCAAATATCAATGAAAGTGTGTTATTCAACCATTGAGAATCCACCGCCTAACGTAATGCTTACCTGTTAGTAGGTGCTAAATTTTGGCTTTACTTGGCTATATTGGATCATTATTATATAATGTAACAGATATGTGCATGGATTTTTTAGAGCTACATTTATACTTGAAAATCTATCAAAATAATTACTCCTGCTAGGAATTTTAGAATGACTTTTTAATATAAACGTTTACCCACCAAGGAACAACAAGGTTAGAAGGGTCTCAGTGATAGGAATTGTAGCACCAGTTTTTCTTGATAAAGTTCCTCACACAGGGGAACAGAGTGAGCATGAAATAAAAAGTGATTTTTCCTTTTAAGTTTGATTGGTTGAAAGGGAGGTCCAAGCAACAGTAGGTATGAAATAATGATTCTGAATTTTTATTTCCGTTGTAGATAGCAAACGTTTGCTTCTGAAAAGCTTTAGAGTGTTTTAACCTAAATACCTAAATATTTCATCTTAAGCACTTAAAATGTTTAAGTGTTATAACCTTAAAATATTTTATTTTTAGCATCTATTAGAGTAAAAACAGTACAAATGTTTCTTGTTCTATCCATGAAAAAAAAATTTTCCCAATAATGTGATACCAAAAATCAGCATCTGCTTTATAACATTCACATCTGTTTGCTCAGTGGAATTTGCCCTGCCCTCAGCCACAACTAGTACTGAGTGAATCCACAAGCCTGCTGCTTCCGGGAAGAATCACGTAGCCAAACACTCAACTTCAATGGGCCCCCTTTCTCCATGCATCCTGATACAGTTGCTAATGAAGCCATGCATCCCATCTGTCAAGCATTTTGGGTGATCACACCAAAGAGGCCATGGGCAAAAAGACTCCTACATATGCCCAGCTCAACAAAACCTACTGGGTACGCCCTATTTTATTTTTAGGGTAATACTTTCTTCTTTATTTAAAATTCAATAGGAAAAATTTTGTCTTTAAAAACTTATGAAAGTCTTTGAAAATTAGACTGTTTAATTTGAATTCTAGGAATGTGCTTTTATATTTCCTTATGTGTGATGTATTTTTATAGAAGACATTGGACACTCAAAGCTGATAGCCACCCTTGTTAGAAAGGAACCATTTAGTCATTATTTCTGAGGCCTGCTGTCATCTTTCCTTCCCCAGTTTGGGAAAGAGAGGGTAGTATAACGGGTTATTTTGGAATATGCAAGACATGTGCTGATGAGCTATAATTACATAGTGACATCTTGGGAACTGCTATTTGGATGCTGCTTCCAGCTAATTTATAATTCTTTAAAGATGCTACATTCACATTGGTTTTCATTTACTTTCATTTTTTCCCATTTCTTTAAAGCTGGTAGCTTTGCTATTGGTTTAAATGTCTCAACGATTTTCTTCTATGACATCCAGCCAAGCTGAATTAAAATTTGTAACAGCCAAGAAGCTAAAGGTAAAGCTCCTTAAATATTTTCCAAAATTATCTAATTGCTTCTTACAAAACTTCTCCTTTGTTTTTGGTGCCTTGTTTTATCCTAATTGTCAGACAGTCCGAGTGGATCTTACTAGGATCCCATGATCTTTTTGCCCTTACTGGGGCCTGATGTCATTTTTTGTAGACACTGATCTAAAATAAAATGACATGAATCTGTTCAGATGAAACCATTTCAGTTATTCACTTTTTGGGTATCTGAGTGTCTCCTATGGACACAGTTTCTTCCCCCAGGTAGCTGACAATTTTCTGGGACAGGGGCAGGGAAAGAGGTGGCAACAATAGCGGGCACAATGGGAGTACTTCTCTGGAGGAGTTAGGAAAGGCGCTGGTAAGTAACTTCTCTGTTGAGACACATGGTATAATAGGCGTCATTCAGAGAAGGGGATAGGGCAAGGAAGAACACTTTAGGCACGGGAACAGTATGTCTCACAAGAAGGAGGTGAGAGCGAGCAGGCTACACTGGGTGTGTACTGCAAGTTGCTGGATAGGATAAAAGTTCTAAAGGCAAACTCAGCCCATTTATAGAATGTCTTAAAACATGGCCAGTTAGTTTTCCCTTGATCCTGATGCCCGTTTTGCTTCTTGGCATGTTACAGCAAATGAACAGGAGTCAATGTGATAGAGATAGCAAAGTTGTCTCTCTAGTCATCCTATTAGCATGTTGTAGTGAATTGGAGAAGAGAAGCAGCTGCAGGTTTGCAGAGGAAATCAAAACAGCAATTGCTGATACTCCCCATGGAACCATCAGGAAAGCTCAGCACAGAGAGGCTCTAGGGAGCCCAGCAGTCTGAAATGCTGCCATGTCAGTGCCTGGAGGGCATTGCTTTGCTCTCCACTGCATTTGATCCTCAATCTTCATTTGATACTGAAACAAACTTCCAGTAAAAAAAGCGTGGTTGGGTTTCCAAGATCAATGGTGAACTGATCTAATTTTTACTTGAGGCAACTTGAGATTTAGTTTTAACTTTAGATAGAAATATCTGAGAATTTGAGTACCAGTTACCCATTCAAAAGATAACTAGATTTCAACTCTGTCCCAAGGAAAATTTACGTAAAATTATTCTCTCCTCCCCTCCTCCCCCTTCTTTTCTTCTCTCCTCCTTCTCCTCCCCCTTCTCTTTTTCTTCTTTTCTGACTCCTCCTCCTCCTCTCTCTTTCTTGCCTGAAGATCAAGGGCTTCGCTAGTGATGTGCTCAACCTTAACCAACATGCAAATTATGAATCTCCTGAAAGGGGGTCAGGAACGTGGGAAACAGCTCCCTCTGTCTGGTGAGGACTGAAGACGTAGTATTTATACTTATGTTTTTAAAAGATGCAGAAAAAAATGCTCCTGCTTTTTTCCAGAGCAAAGATATAAAGCAATGGGTGTCATAGAAATAGTTACTGGAATCAGAGGCAGATTCCTACTTCTGGCTCTATCACAGACTAGCTATGTGGCATCTTGGGCTAGTATGGGATGTTCGGTGCCTTACCTTGATCCATAACTCAGCTTTGTTTGTTCTTCGTATAAAAAACATATGTGGAGAACCTAGAATCTTCTAGGTGCTATGCTGGCTTCTGGGAAATGTGAGGTAAAAACATCCTACCTTGATAGAGCAAAGAGTCAATGGGGGGAAGGCTCCCACAGGGGCGATAAATCCAGAGAGAAACAAATGCACAATGATAGTGGGATGAGGTATATGCTATGAGACAGGTGGACGTGAGTATCTACAAAAACAAGGAGGAGTATCACGTAACAGGGATTGGAGAACCAAGGTTGCAATCAGGGAAGTTTTTATATGCGAAGGGATGTTGGATGAACAACATAGAATGAGACTCTGTTTCAAAAAACAAAACAAAACAAAAAACCAGAAAAATAAAATCATTTAGGAGAGATAGCTGGGGGTGGGGATGTGCTCACAAAGGGAGTGTGGTCTGTTTAGGAGCTGTGAGGGGCTCAGTTTGTGTCCACAGGGCAGGTGTGTTGATGAGTGGTGGGCATGGACCTGGAGGGGTGAGCTGAGGCCAGAGCCGCACGCTGCCTAGCATGTCATGCTTTGGATCTCATCTGGAGAGTGGTGGGAGCCACTGAAGTCTTTCCACAGAGGAGTAAGATCATGATGTTCACATTTCAGGACAGCCTCTTTGTGCCATGGTAGTGCCCTTCACAAAATGAGCAGGTGAATGAGGAGATGATTTCTAACTTTTTCAAATCATGTTCTTTTTGAGAATATTAAAATTTTCTCTAGAAAAAATGCACATACAGGTAAAACTATCTATTAACTTCCTGGGAGGCATAAAAAGCCCCTGAAGTCCAACCATGGATCACCGGCTTATCAGCTCCCCATTGTAAAGGTCTGTGTTTACTTTTCACATTAGTTTTACTTGAATGGTATTTGTCCCAAACCTGCTTAAGAGATCCTGACTTTTTTACATTATTATTTGTATGTTCCTCATTCAGTTAATGAAATCAAGAGCACATCTCTCACAAAGCTCATGTGCAGCTCCTCTGACATTACTCACAGCACAGTAGGTGGAATCACTGATCCCTGGAGATGGCTATCATTCTAGGGAACTTGGGCTCAGGGATGGCGGAACGACCTATCTACTGTCATATTCTTCTCATGGGCTCCAGTCCCCAGACTGAAAGTATGGGGGCAAGAAATCAACACTCATGTAGGGATTTGGCAAGCAATCCCAAGCTCCCAGAGTCCTAGGCAGGCCAGTGTCTAGGGTGAGGCAGTCCCAAAAGGGAACTAAGACAGAGTTCCTCTGCCAATTGTGGCAGAGGAAAGGACACAGCAGCTTGGGCAAGCAAGAGGGGTGGAGGCAGGCAACCTCCACAGTCCCTTGGCCTCCTGGCCTCATTGGTGGGTGGGGCACAGTACAAATGGCTAGTCCCTCATATGTGGGCTGAAGCTGCTGCTGTGCTCCCAGCTTGATGTCATTTGGCTGTGTCCCCACCCAAATCTTATCTTGAATTGTAGTTCCCATAATTTCCGCATGTTATGGGAGGGACCTGGTGGGAGATAATTGAATTAGGGGGCGGCTTCCCCATACTCTTCTCATGATAGTGAAGAAGTCTTACAAGATCTAATGGTTTTATAAGAGGAAACCCCTTTCATTTGGCTTTCGTTCTTTCTTGTCTGCTGCCATGTAAGACATGCTTTTCACCTTCCACCATGATTGTCAGGCCTCTCCAGCCACGTGAAACTGTGGGTCCGTTAAACATTTTTCTTTGTAAATTACCCAGTCTCTTTAAGTATGTCTTTATCAGTAGCATGAGCACAGACTAATACACAGCTATAGGTGGAAGTGGCTGAGGAATTGGGCCAGAAAGGGACATTGGTTAGTTCAGCTTGAAGAGCTAGGAAGAAGAAAAGAAAGGAGAAGACTGAAGGTGGCCCCTCTAGGAACACTGCAGACTCTCAGCCTTGTCAAATGCTTGGGTTCTTGCATGAAGCTCTCCCTTTTCCTTGTGGCTTAGTGGCAGCAAGTATGCAAAATGAAAGTATTGATGGAAAAATATACATTGGCAGAAGATGGGTAGTTGGGGACTCTATTGGTTAGAAATGCACATGCATGCGGCCGGGCATGGTGGCTCACACCTGTAATCCTAGCATTTTGGGAGGTTGAGGCAGGTGGATCACTTCAGGTCAGGAGTTTGAGATCAGCCTGGCCTCTACTAAAACTACAAAAATTAGCTGGGCGTGGTGGTGCATGCCTATAGTCCCAACTACTCACTGAGGCAGAAGAATCACTTGAACCCGGGAGGTGGGGGTTGCGGTGAGACGAGATCATGCCACTGCTCTCCAACCTGGGAGACAGAGTGAGACTCCATCTCAAAAAAAAAAAAAAAAAAAAAAAAAAAAAAAAAAAAGAAGGAAAGAAATGGACATGCATGCAAAAAGGAAAAAAAAAGATGTCACATTAAAACCATCAGCAAACTAATGAAAGAATTTACTTCCAGAAAATGTCCTCATTATTGGAGGCAATGCATTTCTGTCTGTTGGTAGCTATGTTTTTTGTTTTTCTAATAGGTAAACCGTGTATACCTACCATTATATATTCTGATGCTATTGTTATCAGAGAAATGCCAATTTTAAGTTAGCTGATGCTTAGTTTTGTAATAATTTTACTGCCTTTATTATGCCAATTATTATGCAAGCCAGTTCTCCTTTTTCCTTATATACCAGATCAAGTTCAATACAAGCCACCACATTCAGATAGAAACGTGTTAATTCCATGTGAAAAGTGAAGGTAAATGGATGTCATTTCATTGAGCAAAAATACCATTTATTTTTTCAACATATTTTCAGTTCTTGACCAATTATTTTAACTCAAAACTACTTAGATTTAATTTATAAACCTTATATTGCATAACATATAACTTGAAGTCAAACTCTTCTACAGGGACTAATTTTATTGTATTATCAGCATCAACTCTTAATTTTAAATCAAGCAATGTCACCCATTTGTTAAGCTTCCCTTATGTTCTAGCATGAGCAATTACTAGTAAGTTATGTAATAATTTAGGACAGATCTTGTGGAGGAAGTAAGTTCTGCTTAAAATGTGGGAAATTCCAGAAGATGTGTTAACTCTTTAGAGCATCTGATTCAGTAGTTCCCAAGGGAAGTTTGAGAAATGTTCCAACAAAATTTGACAAGTTGCTAGGCACCTCTGTTTTAACTTCTGCATTAGTTACTTTTTTCTTTCTTTTTTTTTTTTTTTTTGAGACAGAGTCTCGCTGTGTCGCCCAGGCTGGAGTGCAGTGGCATGATCACGGCTCACTGCAACTTCGACCTTCTGGGTTCAAGTGATCCTCCCAACTCACCTTGCTGGAGTACCTGGGACTACAGTGTGTCCCACCATGCCTGGCTAATTTCTTTTAATTTTTTTTTTGTAGAGATGGGGTCTCCCTGTGTTGCCCAGCTGGTCTTGAACTCCTAAACTCTCGGTCTTCCAAAATGCTGGGATTACAGGCGTGAACCACCATGCCTAGCCTATTAGCTACTTTTGAAAGACTTCATAGAATGTATGTGACCTGTGTTCTCAATCTTGTTTTCATTTCTCCCTCTCTTTCATCAACTCATACCATTCCTTTATGTTTCCAAATCAAAACACTGCTCCATCCTGATTTAGAGTTTGAGTTATTGCCATGCCTCACCTGTCTCCAAGTTGAAACTGGATGGTCTTGGGTATTTTCCAATCAATGAGTTTTTTTTTTTAAATTATTGTCAAATTCAAGTTTATTTTCTAAAACCTGTTTCTCCACCAGAACCAGTCCCACCATCACGAATGCCTTGTAAAGGTTTCCTGACATTAAGTTTAAAGGAAGATGCATTGAAGTACCAAGGTTACAGTCCTAAAGCAGCATGCTCACTCACAATATTAGCCCGTTAGAAGTTAGGTGATGGTAAGTGTCTCTGCAGACCTATGGTCTTAACTAGCTAGACATGTATAAGATCAGGCACTAGTAGCCTTTTTTCTCCCAGCAGAAGTGTCTGAGACAGAAGGAAGGCTGTTTTTCTTCATCTACTTGCCCCCCAGAAGCAGAATTCCTTGATGAGATAATTACTTACTCACAACTTACCCAGGAAATCACATTACTTTGTGATCTTGCCTCATTTATAAGCAAGGGTAAGTCTTCCATCATAGGACCTTTCTGACTGTATCTCTGCCTGTGGGTTAATAAGACAACTGATTGAACGTGACAGTCTCTTTTCTTTTGTGATTTATAAATCTTATTTATTCCTTTAAATGGGTTGCTTCCCCCTCTCATCTGCTTTATTTCTCCTTTATTTATTGTGTGATAATGTCATGTAAAAAGCAAAGGCAAATGGATGTTATTTCTTTGGGTAAAAATGTTATTTATTTTTCAACAATTTTTGGTTCATGTTTTGTGGCTGACTGAATGGTTTTCCTGTCACTCTACTTGATACCGAAAGATGGTTGGACATTTTGATTTCCCCTCTGGCCTTTCCTCTCCCTTTCAAGATCAAATCGTGCTCAAATTTAATCAGAATAAGTGACCAAAGGAGTAATAGAATATAGAAGAATAATTTACTATCTCTGGAACTCGGTGATGAAAGAGGGAAATTTTGAGGTGGTCTGCACTGTCTTTCTGGTTGATGATGTCTAAATGATTCACTTTTGATTCATGGAAACAGCACTGTGAACAATGACCAGAATAAAAGGGGTTTCACATTTGACATTTTGTTCCAAAGCAAGAATCATTATGGTAAATTTACATGAAACTGTCTCAGATGATCAATGATTTAGAGGTATCACCTATCTATTTCCTAAAATAGTCTATTAACAATTAATTAAAACATGAAGCAAGTTGGTGAGAGGAGTCCATAGCCTTCAATCTCTATATTTTCTCCAGGTCTCCAGGACTTCAACTATGTCAGTGGTTCCCACTGGGAGCCATTTTGCTCCTCAGGGGACATTTAGCAATGTCTAGTACATTTTTGGTTGTTATAACTGAGGGATGATGCTACCTGCATTTAGTGGGTAGAGGCCAGGGATGCTGTTGAATTTCCTACCATGAACAGGACACCTCCCCACCACAGAATTCTTCAGCCCCTGCAAATGTCAAAAATTCTGCTGTTGAGAAACCCTGATCTGTACCAAAGCTAGGACCATGTGGTAGGTCTTCCTTACAGATAGCCTCAAACAGAGGTCTTCTAGAGACTTCTGGCCATCAGAATTCTTAGGAATCTTAATAAAGTATAAAATTGCTTCTGAGTTCAGGGTTATTTGGAGTGACAAAGAAGCTCCTGGACTCTCCTGGAAGCTCCTGTAAACCCAACTATGAGGATCTTGGTTGAGCCCCTGAGCTCCACCTGTAACGTATTTTCAGCTATGACCTCAGATCTGATCCAGAGCTCCAGTAGATCCCCCAGGCTGACTTTGCCCATCTCTAACATTTTGGGACAATGGTCAAACCGTTACAGACACCCTGCATTGTGAGTTTATGCCATAGGCACTCGCTGTGAGATTAACAAAAATATTAACCAAGTTAACTTTATAAAGGCCACTATCCATGTTATGTTTTTGGAAGTTTTGGGATTGTTTGAGGTTGTTAACTTAATGAGCAATTTTTCCAAATAATGGAGAAATTCACCATCACCAACCACTGTTGCCCTCTTGCTGGGGTGGAAACCTTACTACCCTTAGGTGGTGGTACTGTGTGCTGTGTTCATTGTCTGCCTTCACTTGACCTATATTAGTTCAAAATCACATGAGATGAGGGAATAAAGTCTTCATCTTTCTTGAGGGGAGGGACAGGAAAGAGACTTGTGTCAATGAAATGGAAATTTTCCTATCCCGGTTTACTTCTAATCACAAGGGTTCCATAATTAAGAGGCTTATATAGCATTTAAAGTTTATTTGTTTATACAGTACAGTTTACAGTTTACGGTACTTTCACCTCCAGTCAGCTTTCTATATCTGATTCCACATCCCAATCCAACTAACCACAGATCGAAAATATGCAGGGGGAAAAGCCCATAAAGAATAAGAGTACAACAAAAGCCAAAATAGACAATGGTATCTAATTAAACTAAGGAGCTTCTGCACAGCAAAATAAACTATCATCAGAGTGAACAGGCAACCTACAGAATTGGAGAAAATTTTTGCAATCTGTCCATCTGACAAAGGGCTAATATCCAGGATCTACAAAGAACTTAAACAAATTAACAGGAAAAAAACAACCCCATCAAAAAGTGGGCAAAGATATGAACAGACACTTCTCAAAAGAAGACATTTATGCAGCCAACAGACATATGAAAAAAAGCTCGTCATCACTGGTCATTAGAGAAATGCAAATGAGAACCACAATGAGATACCATCTCACACCAGTTATAATGGTGATCATTAAGAAGTCAACAACAGATGCTGGAGAGGATGTGGAGAAATAGGAACACTTTTACATTGTTGGTAGGAGTATAAATTAGTTCAACCATTGTGGAAGTCAGTGTGGTGATTCCTCAAGGATCTAGAACTAGAAATACCATTTGACCTAGCCATCCTATTACTGTGTATATACCCAAAGGATTATAAATCATTCTACTATAAAGTTGCATGCACATGTATGTTTATTGTGGCACTGTTCACAATAGCAAGGACTTGGAACCAACCCAAATGCCCATCAGTGATAGAGTAGATAAAGAATATGAGGCAAATATACACCATGGAATACTATGCAGCCATAAAAAATGATGAGTTCATGTCCTTTGCAGGGACATGGATGGAGCTGGAAACCATCATTCTCAGCAAACTAATACAAGAACAGAAAACCAAACATCCCATGTTCTCACTCATAAGTGGGAGTTGAACAATGAGAACACATGGACACAGGGAGGGGAACATCACATACTGTGACCTGTTGGGGGATGGGCAGCTAGGGGAGGGATAGCATTAGGAGAAATACCTAATGTAGATGACGGATTCATGAGTGCAGCAAACCACCATGGCATGTGTATACCCATGTAACAAACCTGCACGTTCTGAGCATGTGCCCATTTAACCAGAACTTAAAGCATAATTTAAAAAAAAAAGAAAAAATAAGAATACAATGATAAAAATACATATAAGAAACAATGCAGTATAACAGCTCTTTACATCACATTTGCATCGTATTAGGTATTCTAAGTCATCTGGAGATGATTTAAAGTATATGGGAAGATGTGCCTAGGTCATATGCAAATACTATGCCATTTTATAACAGGGACTTGAGTATTTGCAAATTTGGGCATGTGTGGGAGGTCCTGGAACCAGTCCCCTCAGATACCAAGGTACGGCTATATTTCATGAAATCCTCGCCTTGTGAAGCAAGTTATTATTACTGATTCCATTTTATTGATGAGGGAATCGAAGCTCAGCAAAGTTGTACAGCAGTTAAGTGGGAGAATCAAAACCTGGTTTTGCCCCATAAAACCAGTGAGTTTCCCACTCTAGCAGGGCTAGGCCTTGCCTCAGTGGCCTCAGCCATGTAAAAAAGTACATGTCAACCCTTAGGATGTGTCCTGCTCCAGTTCTTCCCATGCTACCTACATTTGGCAAGTGGCTCTTTTTTTTTTTTTTTCTATTTGGTTGCAAAAGGTGCATAAAGCCTTTCCCAGCTATCTTCTTTCCTAACATGGTCCAGACAGATCAGATTAGCCACATCAATATACAGGTGTCTGGGGTCAATAAAACATTGTGACTGGACTGGTACAGCATTATGGTGATAATTAATTTTATCCATTTGTGGGTCATAGCCTCTGTAGGCTGAGATGCAGAGGAACAAAAAAAAATGAGTTTTATGGATTCATAAATTTCATTTCAAATTTATCAGTGATATTTAGATAAGGGTGTGCTTTTGGCAATAAAGGGAACATTGTTTGGGGATTGGATGAGGCTTGGTAGAAGGAGAGATTTGGTAACAATACTTGGAGGATGCAGGAAGAGAAGTCTAAAAAGAGTCATGTAAAGGGTGTGGCATCTGATTTCCACTGAAGCACCAGGGAGGCTGGGTTCCAATTGCCCTGACGTGAATTTGGAAGATGTGCCTCCTCTGGTTGTGCAGAGCATAGCTAGTAGAGAAAACCCAAATCCTACAGGCTCAGAACTGGATGGCTGGCATCTCCACTGGACTTTAGCCCTCCTCACCCCTGGTTTTTGTCCTTTATGTAGTGTACAAACTTTACTGTCTACAGCAGTCCTCAGGATGAAAGAAACGCTGTTTCATCATGAGTTCCTGTTTCTTGGTGTTTTAAAAGATTTAATTTGCAAGTGAGTAAAACAAAATCCAACAAGCCAACAGAAAAGGTTCTTGGGGAACCAACAGTTTTTACAAAGTCCAGAGGCTTGGAGTGCCATAAAAGCTCAAGCCTTCACTCAGAGCCTTCTGACTGGGTGCAGCAGCAGACAGGTGGATTGCAAGACAGGAAATAAAAGGAATTTTCAAACAGACATCCAGGCCTTAAGAAGCCAGCAGCCCGGAGGGAACCTTGTACCTCTATCTCCATAGTTCCCAGAGACAAAGATACCATACCAGTGAGTAGTGATTCGATGTAGCATTTATGTTTATAATGAAAACTTTGTGTAATAAAAATCTGAATGATGTTCAGGGGTTTTATTTTCAATGGTTGATATTTTCAAGTGTTAAAGTTTCTAGGAGAAAGTTCTGGTTATCCAGAAAATTCATGTATGTAAGATTCTTAATTTCTCAATGAGGTTAGCTAAGCAAAGATTTGCAGAAAAAGTACTCTAAAGATATTTTATTATAACATTTATAAATAAAGGAATAACATTAAATAGGTCCTTCTTTGGAATAAGTCATTATGTATGTAGGCATTCCTAAATATGTTTTATGGGATAGAGATTTAGTAATATGCCAAATGTATAGACCAATGCTTTTCAAACTCTGTTTAATGAAATATTAATCTTAGTTTATCAACATATTAATCAGCATTCTTTGAAACAAATATTTCTCTTTAAATAGATTTGGGAAATATCAGGGTTAACAAAGTGAACAGACTTCCTTATTGCAGGATTTCTCAGGGCTTTTAATATATCACAATGCACTGTGATTACCCAGAAGGGGAACATAATATTCAATTCCAGTCACACTTATGTCTGAACTCATTAAAAATCAACTCCACTTTGCCCACCCTGTTCCTTTACACATTGGTGGGGGTGGTCTGCTTTTCCTTTGGAGGAGGCTTGGATGAGGCTGTGATATTTGATCACTTTCAGATAATGAAATTCCTCTTGATATAAAAACAGACTTAATTCCAAAAGTAAATGCACAAATACTGTGCAAAAATTAAGATTCCAAAGAAGTGCATTAACTTTGGACTTCTCCCAGGTCAGAGGAGGTTCACATTGGAAGCCTGTGTCCCAGAGAAATTGTGGCTGTCCTCTCCTTGCGCACTTCCTCCCTTTGGCAACTGCATTTAGCTCCCCGATAGGGCGCAGTGTAGGTAAGAGGCTAAGCAGAAAGACAGTTGTGACCTAGCTCTGTTGCTTTCTGTCAACTTGGCTGATGTTAAAGCTTACTCCTTCCAAGATGGTGCTTTAAGGGGCGTCCTCTCCAACAGTTCCATTGATAGGGAACCCATGTGTCTTTATACCCTGGGGGTGGTCTTCTTACATAAGCGGGATCAAGACCATCTCCCTTTCTTTTATGGCGGGCCTGGTCCGGGGAGGAGTACTCATGCCTCCCACTTAGACTACTCTCAGAGAGGATAGCCAGTCCTCCCAGCCTATGGTAATTGGTTCTAGAGTCCATGAGAGATTTCTCATGAGGAGGCAGAAGAAAATGCTCTGCACTCTAACTCTGAAGAAATCCTTTATGTATCTTTGAATTGCACCAAAGAATTCAAGAGATGTGAAAGAGTATTCCAAGACTGTTGATTAGGAATTGGGGAACAGGAAGGAAGTGCTCTCTTTCACTAGGATATCTGAGGACCACCAGATTGGTAACTCAGTTGAAATAGACACAGGTGAAGTCCTATGTCAACTTTCAGTGTTACATATTTCAACACAGAAGATAACAGAAGATACCCTCGAACGTGAATGCACCCATGTGCGCACGTACACACACACACACACCCCTCTCAGTACCATACCATAATTCTCTGAGCTGTTGGTCACTCTCACACACAGTCTGCATTCCACACTGTCTGCTCTGTCCATGACCCTCAACAACAGCTACCATCATTCTGCAGAACTACTGTCTTCAAGGCCAACGTTTTCTTTCTGATTGTGGTCAATTTCCTTTTTTTTTTTTTTTTTTTTTTTTTTTTTTTTTTTTTTTTAGCACTTATGCTCTCTGACCATTTTAGGAATTTCCCTTCTGATTTGAACATCATTTTGGTATCCAAGTTCTGTCTACTTTTTTAACCAGTTCTTGCTCACTGTATCTCCTTTTCCTTGTTCTCAAGTAAGGGAGTAACAGGGATAAACTCCCACTCCTTGGTAAATCCATCATTTTTGGAAATCTCATCCATTGTGGTAAATGCTCTTAAATTGTCATCTTCAGGCCATGACTTCCCTTTAGCCTCCATTCACATGTTTCCAGATATATGTCTGCACTGAGCATTCCGTGGCTCTACATAGATGCCCCATCGTACCTAGAACCCATGTATCTTAAACTCAATCCTTTCTTTCCCAGGACATTACTTCCTGCACTTCCTTAGTCTATCAATGGCACTGTTATTCTCCTGATCATCTAGACTTGAAAGTTTGGGGTTTGGACTCCTACTGCTCCCTTGCTTTATATGTAATCAGTCATCAAATCTCAATCACTCTTTTCTTTTAATGCTTCTTTCACCTTTCGTTCTACTGCCTGTCTTGTTCAGTTATTTTTCACATCATGAAAGATGGTGTGCATGTTTTTTCTCCCTTCACTTTTTCTTTCTGCATGTAATATGTTTTGTGTATTTCACCTGAAGTCATCCTAAAACATGGCTTTCATTCTGTTAATTCCTGGTGCAAAATACATGGCTCACAATTTCCTGGCGAATTTAATCCAAACTTAGCCCAGAACCCGAACCTCTTGGTAATCTGGCCCCCATCTCCCTCTCCCACTCTGTACTCCACTTTTCCCTTTATACAAACACTATGCTTGAGTCAGACTGTTCTCCACATTTTTATACTGAACACATCAAGTCTACTTTCCACCCCTCTACTTTTACTGGAATCTTGACTATCTCAAATAAGATATATGTACTCTAAACCTCTGTAAAATGCATGTCTATAGCTCTGTCTCATTTTATCTGTTTCCTCATTTTATTTTAGTTGGTAAAGAAATATACATTAATAAGAGTCAAAAAGAAAGGGACAATATTTTCTACTTCTTTATGTATTCCAAAATGCTGAAAGCTATGCGTTACAAGCAAAGCAAAGTATATACTTCAAAAAAACTTTTATTTTAGGTTCAAGGGTACATGTGCAGGTTTGTTATATAGATAAACTCGTGTCATGGGGGTTTGTTGTACAGATTATTTTGTCACACCAGGTACTAAGCCTAGTACCTAATAGTTGCTTTTTTTCTGTTCCTCTCCCTCCTCTCGCACACCACCCTCAAATAGGTCCCAGTGTCTGTTGTTTCTCTCTTTGTGTTCATATGTTCTTGTCATTTAGTTCCCACTTATAAGTGAGAACATGCAATATTTGGCTTTCCATTCCTATGTTAGTTTGCTACGGATAAGGGCCTCCAGCTCCATCCACATTCCTGCAAAGGACACGATCTTTTATTTTATGGCTGTGTAGTATCCCATAGGATATATGTACCATGTTTTCTTTACCCAGACACATATATACGTGTATATATATACACGCACACGTATACATATACGTATATACATATATGTATATATACTATATACACATATACTATATACTATGTATACTATATACTATGTATACATATACATATATACATATACGTATATACACATATATGTATACGTGTATGTGTGTGTATATATATGGTTCCATATAAAATTTAAAGTAGTTTTGTTTAGTTCTGTAAACAATGTCATTGGTAGTTTGATAGGAATAGCATTAAATCTATACATTGCTTTGTGGAATATGGCCATTTTAAGCTAATTTGATGTTGATTGATTGAAACATAATAGAGTCAATCATTAACTGCCTAACAGTCCATCATTAACTGCCTAACAAACCTGGATATAAAATTTCCTCATTTTCCCCAATGAATAACAAGGATTTGTGTTTCTCTGTGTTGAAATTTGCTTTGCCTTCTCTGTCAGTGCCAACTCCATCTGTTTTAAGTGCTTTTGCATGGCGTGGGGATAAAAGTTGAGGATTTGCCATTACACTTTCAAACCAACTCACATTGATTTTCAAAAGGTAGCCTAGACAGTTACATCTGTGTAGCATTGCTTGCTTTCTTTGTTAATTCAACATTTGAACGCTGATTGGCAATTTGAAAATCTTAACAACATTATAATGACTGCCAAGGGGTGTAACAACTTTGATATTCTTGGTCATTTGCTTTATCAATTCTCATATTGAGTATGATCATTCTTAAATTTTTTGACAATACATATAGCAAAAGCAGTAGTCTTGACATAAAGGAGAGATGAATTCTGTGAATATATCTCCCAGTGGCCTATCTGATATCTTGGCTAAATTACTTGAACTTTCTGTGCTTCACTTCTTTTCGAAGACAAGAGAAAATGATAATGTCCACCTATCACATAATCTGTTTTAGAAAGAAAGGAATGAAACAAAACATTGGTGATGTTTTATGTACCATGATCAACTGCAAGTAAAGTTTTTCAAGTGGTAAGTAGGAAAAATGAAGACATCCGGTTTTTACCAGATTGTAAGCTGCTAAGTTTATGTTTTTCTTACTATACTTTAAAATTGTATGCACTTGATCTATCTTGCACACAGATTTGTTCCTGAATATTGAGCAAAAATTTAAATTTTAAATATCAAATGACACTTTAAAAACATATCTCAATTCTCATATTTGTTTTTTGAGGGTAATAGAAGCCCTCAACACATGCAGTGTGCTTATTAAATGAGGTAGTGCTGAGAGGTGTTTATTTAGTCCAGAGGATAGTGTGTGTTCAGGAAATGCTATCATCCTATTACAATTATTTTTCATGAAGTCCTTATAAAATTAACAATCTAAAGGAAATTATATAGAAATATTAATGGTAGCAGAATTTGAGTTTATGGATAATTTTTTTCTACTTCTAAGTTGCTATTATTTATTTAATAAATTTACTCCTTCATTTAGAAACCTTTCAATTGAATCCCTCCTATATGCTAGGCACTTTGATGAGCCCCAGTCATGAAAATAAAAATAAGGCCAACATGATCCTTTCTTGGTGAAACTTAGTCTACATTTTAAAAAGACTCATCATAAATACTTTAAAGACATTTCAGTAATTGTTCTCTAATGTTTTCTAACTACCAGCTTCTAATAGAAGTGTTTATATTTACAAACTGCTATAAGCATAGGGAGACACACCTGCATTATTCTTTTGGATCTGAATTGTTACAAGTAACTCTTAGGAGAGGCTGTCTGTGTACCTTGTCTTTTTATAGATATGATTGCATGACTCACTCAAGTTCAGGTAGGCCATAGATGGCATTTGGGATCATTTAAAGAAGGAGCACACATACAGAGCCGATTTGTCCACTGGTTGGGATTTCTGAAAAGAAGATGTGATAAATATCTCTGCAGGCATTCCCTAAATTGAGAGCAACTGCTTTTCTTATCTTTTGATGTTGATTAGAGGTAGTTGGTAGTTTCCACATTTTATGTTATAAGAATAAATTGGTGTTTTTTCTACTACCTTATTGAAAGACTATTATTGTGAAATTATATCATTTCTGGGTTTAAACACATTAAATCTGTTTTCCTCTGTGTATTTGTGTGTGTTAACGGAAACATAAGTGGTTCTTCCCTGGAAAGGTATCCTAGGATATAAGAGGACGTCCACATGGCCTCTGCTGGGAGGGAGCACAGCTGCTTTCTCTGTACTGGGTCGGGCACATTTCATTGGCATTTTCAATAGTTTTTACTTGAGAAGAAGATATATTTGCCTCACAAAACCAGTTGTGTGATAAAATGGCACCATGATTTTTACCTGAATAAAATATTCAGCTCGTTGTATGCAGTGGCATGAAAAACCTAAAGGACTTGAGATAATTCATATAGATTCACGTGACAGTTGTACACTTGGCTCTCATCCATTGCTTCCTCAAAAGCCTTCAAACTTCTTTAATTTGATGATAATATAATTTTAAGGAAGTTTTTTTTTTTCATTTTAAGTGCTGTGCTTATTTATTTATTTATTAGCTCGTGCAGTTGTGTGTGTGTGAATTGGTCAAAAAGTAGAACCCTAGGAAACCAGAGAGGTTGTGAGAGCTGCACAGAAACCATGGCATCCCTATTTTTATGTATCAGGGATGAGATTTTTACTCCACAACCAACTTGCAAGTTACACTTCTCAACAAAAGAACTCAGGACAAATACAGAACTCAAAAATGCAGAATTCAGACCCAGCACAGATCTATAGTGCTCCACAAATTCCAAGAAGATTCAGTCTCAGAGTAATAAGTACCAGTTTCAATTTTATGGGACACACGAAGAATACAGACTGCCTTTGTAGTATTCTCATTGAAAACTTAGAATTTAGGGAAAACTTTGAAGGAATCACACAGATAAGGAATTAGCACTTACTAAATATAATGATGAGGGGCTTGTACACTGGGAAAAGCATCCCAGTGCAGAACAGGATGGGATGAGAATAGTAAGAGATGCTTGAGAGCATCTGCTTAGTCGAGACAACACAAGAAGAGAAACCTGAGCAGGACTTGAAATGAAAGAGTTCTTATCAACATAGTTGCCAAAAGATTTTTAATAGTGTTTCAGTGAGAGGAACTGTTCTTTGCAGCTGTTTTCTGTATTTATGCTCATTAATTACAGCACTACTGCTAGTAGCTTCACTCTTGCTTACCATCTATTTGCCAGTTACCAGGCTAAACACTTATTTTAACATCATGTGGTGGATTGTCATACTCTCTTATTGCATACATTTCATCAAGGGCCAGAGAAATGTAAAAAAAAAAAATTATCAAAGTCACACAGCTCTTAATTATGAGACCTTGGTCTTCCTGCCTGCTTTCCATTTTACCATACTTTTTATCACACTGATACCCCAACTTATTTTATATCAGTACTTGAAAATTAGTTTTTTTGTTGTTAATTATTTCAACTGAACAATTCAATTATGTGTTGTTATAAACAAATGTCGGGCTTAGATATTTATCACCAATGACTTGGGTTTATACAATTATGTAATCTATTTTGGACTTTAAAATATTTTTGAATTATCAGGATTCCATATTCAAATGGGGTTCCTGCTGAGAAAGGTGGCATTAAAAGGCAGAATTTGGTTGAACAAGTCGATTTCTTCTGTATTTGTGATGGTAAAAGCTAAGCTGCTATGACAAAGAGACAGTCACTTAAAGAAGATAGAAAGTTATTTTTCTCTTATTATAGTTCAACCAATTTAGTCTGACACAGTAGCTTGGCTTTGTTATGTTTTTAAGAGACCCAGCATATTTCCATGTTGTTGCTCTACTATCCTTCAGGGCTTTGTTATAGCTGACCACCATTATGTTCCTGTTTTGGCTTATGAGGAAATAAGAAAAAAGGAATAGTGGAGTTCGTAACTGAGGTTTTATGGCCAAGCTTTGGAAGTAGAACACAATATTTTTACTCACTTCCATTGATAAGAACCTAGTCACATGACTAACCCTAAAAGCAAAGGAGGTTGGGAAATGTAGTCTCTAGCTGTGCAGCCCGATGCCTAGGGCAAGAGTAGAGAACTGATTTTGAGGGAAAGCTTGTCTGTCACACATTGGAAGGAGTAGTATTCTAAAAAGACAGAATTGGTTAAACAAACGGATTTCCAAGCAAAATACTGTGAAAAGGACAAAGACTATATGTAAAGTGCATATGCCCAGAGGAGATAATGCATGTGCTATGGTTTGAATGTGTCCCCCCAAAAGAATATGTTGGAAAATGAATCCCCAATGCAGCTGTGTTACGTGGTGGAGCCTAATGAGAGTTGGTTAGGGCATGAGGACCCTGATGCCACAGGAATGGATCAATGCTGTTATCATGAGAGTGGGCTCATTTTCATGGAACGGATTCCTTATAAAATGATAAATTTGGGCCCCTTTTCTCTCTATCTCTCTTGCTCTCTCTTTGGCCTTCCACTATCTGCTATAAGATGATACCGCAAGAAAGCCTTTGCCAGATGCTGGCCCTGATCTTGGACTTGCCAGCCTCCAGAGCCAGGAACCAATTAATTTCTGTTCGTTATAAATTACCCAATCTCAGGAATTTTGTTACAGCAACAGAAATGGACTAAGACATCATGACACTTCACAGTATGGTCAGGGCTTGGCTCTTCCTGCCTGTCAGATTCTTTTTGTCATATTTACAACTTAAGTGCAACTTAAATGTAATATTTTCTGTGTTTCCTGAGGAATATTCAAGAAAGAGGGAGTTAAGAGAAGGACCACTTAGGACCTCTTTGAGCTAATAACTTATTTACACAGTTTACAAATATTTTACCTATATTTCATTTTGTTTTAGCCTCCCAAACTAGGTTATTCTGATGAGGCTCATTATACAATACTTTATACTTGAAATTCAGACAATGACTTGAAGGAACAGGGGTTTAACCTCAAATCAAAAGCCACTGTACCTTTCATTACCCTCACTTTGGGGTCTTAAAGTCAAAAGAGAGCATTTAGTTGATTTTTGTTATTTGCAGGTTGCCAAGAATAAAGATTCTTTGAATGTTAAATACAAATGAAGCAGAACTTGCGTGGCTTGTAGAAAATTATTTCCTAACTAAAAATAAGACTTCCTGGCAGGAGCTATTTGCTGTATCAGAGCTTTAGGGCTTCTCATTGGCAAAACCTTGTCCCCAGTGGTTTGTCTATCTTCATTGTACTCTAAACAAACTCTTTCTTCATTAAGTGGATGGCTCTGTAGGTAATGGGAGGATAGGTTGGCTGCCACTCTTGGAAAGGATTTTTTTTTAATAATGGAAAAAATAAACTGTCTTGATGCTCAAGTTCTTGAGCCCAAATTAGCAAAGCAGGTGGACAGATCATATTTTTTCTATAGCATAACTCCAGGAGGATTCTGAGCTGTCTTTGTTAGTTGTCCTAGTTTCTTTTGACTGATATTCAACAAAGAAATCTCCATCTTATAACTTTATTGCTGTTTCTTCTAAAGAGTCTTTTTACGGTGGGGAAAGAACAGGGCTGTTGTGTTTGACCACATGGATTGTATGGGGTACAACTGCAGAACGACTTGGGAAAGTGAAGACAACAAGTGACCCCTACCATTTCTTGTTTACTAGGGTAAAGGGATATGGGACTTGAAATTATGCTCCTTTTTTGTTACAGATTTTCTCATACATGCGTGTAGTCTGTCCTATCTAGGCAAAGGGAAAAAAAAATTACCAGGAATTGGATTGCTACTGTGACAGAGTCTTCTAGATAGAATCTACAAGAGTGCCTCTTTCTCTATGAGTGCCCCTTTCTCTATAATGATCAAACCATCCACTGTTCATTATCAATCTGGTGGGATATATAGACTCAAATTCTTTTAACTTGTGTTTTCCTGATTTCTGGTAAAGCTGAACATCTTTATTCATGTTAATTTTACATTTGCATATTCCCCCCACCCTCTGCCACCCCGAGAATTATCTTTTCAGAACCCTTGCCTATTTTTACATTTTGCCCTTTGCCTTTTCTCCTAATGATTTGAGGAAGCACTTTTCATGTTATGGACCTTAAACATTTCCTATTATGTATTTTGATAATTTTTTTAAATAAGAGGGTAAAAATTATTGTCTTGTATTGTTTCTCTGAATTTTGTTTATTCCATTAAAGTTTGCATCTTCAGTCCTTCAGGAATTTACATATTATTCTGTGGTAGGTATTTAAAAAAATGTTTTAAAAGATTTTATATGTTACAAACATTCCAGTTATACTCTTTTAGTCATTTTTAAATGGTAGGTATTTATCTTTCCTCTCCTGTAGCTGTTTCTTCCAGCAATACTTACTGAGTAGTTCATAGCTGAGGAGAACTGGCACTGCAGTATTTGGACTTACAAGTTGTGTGTTTTCCAAGAAAGGGTATTTTTCTATGAAAGAGGGAGACTATAAACCAGATATGGTGGGAAGCAGAAAATTGGTCTATTATTTTGAAAGATGCAAATATCGGCTCTTGGATTTTCTGGGAAATATTTATTTTAGTTGAGCAATGTTAACAGTAGAGGTAGGCAAAGAAAGCATGCTTTGCAGAGTGAAGACATGTCTTTATTATATAATGTGTGAGCTGGGGAAAGCATTATTTTATAGAGCAGGGAGTAGCAAAGATAACAGAATGACTGCATTTGGTTGGCCATATGCTTTATATTCTGTTTTGAATTAAGATCCCTATATATAGAGATATTTTATCTGTACCTTCTAAACTCCTGTTCATAATCTTGCTGAGAGTTATGTATGTTATCTGTAAGAAGTATTTTCTCCCTATGATGCTGATAAAAAATAACAATGCAGGTGCAAGGAGACAGCCAGCATTTCTGGTAATATTCTTGAGATAGACTGTGCTATGAAGTGGTAAAAGCATTGTGTTAAAATTTCCATTGTAAAATAACACATTTTATAAGTGTGCCTTTTAAAGAGAGCCTTTTCCCAATCAGAACAAAATGCTAATATATCCTTTGCATTTATCTTGTAAAATTACATTCTAAATCTCTTGATCCTAATTACATACTTTGGATGATTTTCCTGCTTCCAGTGACATTTGTTAAAGGTGTATTTTCTTAAACTTTGTGTTTAAAAAAAGACTTTCTGGTCTTCTTTTTGGAAGGTAACCTATTGTGAATGAGGGAATCGGAAATAATTAAGATAATGTCAGAAGGATTGCAGTAAGAAAAGTAAATAGTAAGTCATAAAACCCAGGAAAACTGTGTCCAGGTTTTCGTGGTCATTTAGTGGCTCCATTCATTTGCAGAGCTCCAGAAATCAAAGGGACCACTTTTGGTTAGAGGCATTATTTCATAATCATTTTTTTCACTTGTTAGTCACACGTGCAGCTAATGCTATAAATGCATATTCCCCGTTTAGCAGTTTTACCAGCCTCATTCAAATCCCAAAGCAGAAAATTGGTTGGAGTCTTCCATAAGCCTTGCTACTCAGTGGGGTCCTTACACCGGAAGCCTCAGCATCTCTTGGGAGCTGGCTAGGAATGCCCGACCCAGAAGTATCAAGTCAGAATCTGCATTTCTTACAATATTAATGTTTGAGAGACACTTTTCTGTAGCACTAATAGAACAAATATAATTTGGCTTTTAGTTTCTATCATCTTTAGTTCATCTGATAAGTGCACTAGACATTTCTTTGAACAGAAAACAAACAAGCGATATAAACCCCCAAAAACCAGTTTGGCCACAGTATGATGAAACAGAAAAATCTGTACAGTAACTGGGTAATAGACATTTCTACAGTGCAATTGCTACTTCAGGGCTTTGGAGTCTGACAGATGTGGGCTGGGATCTTGGAGATGTCATTTACCGGTTTTGTTACCAGCGAGTTATTGAACTTCTTTCTCTACCTCAGCTGCAATGAAGTGTTCTGCCTCTGAGTTCCATCGTCTTTTGAGTCCACCATGCTTTCCACTCCATTAAGCAGATAGGCAACATAGGTCACAGGCGTACAGAACTATATTCAATCCCGCTATTCTTTTCAGCAATGTACATTTTATTTTATATGTACTACCTTTCTAAGGACAGACACATGAACCAGACACATAAGTCACATAAATGAGCAAGAGGTAAGGGAAAATTAGGGGAGACTTGTGTAAAAGCACTGTTAGGTTATTTTAATAGTTTAAATAGCATTAATAAATCTCTAACTA
Source organism: Macaca thibetana thibetana (assembly GCF_024542745.1). NCBI lineage: Eukaryota > Metazoa > Chordata > Mammalia > Primates > Cercopithecidae > Macaca > Macaca thibetana. Next base: position 82,012,346 of record NC_065594.1, on the reverse strand, counting down.
ATTACATTAATAAGTCTCCAGCTAATTCGCTCTAAAAATGAATCAGTGATCCTGGCTGTCTGCCGTATCACCGTCTATACTCTGAATCTGTCTTCTTGGCTCTAACAACGTGGAAGTATTTCTGGTGAAAATATAATGCTCTCACTCATTGACAAATTATAAATATGTACATTACTATAAACTGTGTTCATAAAATACATCTTAAAGAAAGAGGGAAGTTCAGTTTCTCTCTGAAATATCATCTGATTGAGATGTGAGATATATAAATGGCTTTTAATGGAAACAAACAGTGTCAAGCATGCTGATGAAGTGTGTATCTTCTAAAATTTAGAGTAACATTCTGGAAAACAAATATCGCTGCAATGAAAGTGCATGTTGAAAGTATATACAAGACAGGAGAGAAGATGGAATGCTACACATTTTAAATCATCTCTGGAAAAGTAGTTGCAGCCTGTTTTATTTTGAATTGTGGCATTTGTTAATCCTTGGGTTAACCTTTATCTCATCACTTCAAGCCATCACTTTATATATTCTTGTTAAATCCTTTCTTTAATATATTTTAGAATATTTTGACTGAGTGCAGCCTTTACAATACAAATTTCTTATGTCCCAGTTATTTAGTAAGCTTGGCAATTCAATTAAGACACAAATTCAATGATAATAAAGAAAACGCTGCCCATGAAACACATCCCAGGTACATAAACTGTAACTAACTAGATTTAGGGGAGTATAAATAGCTGCATAATTAAAACTTAAGTAGATCTTAAAAACATGACTATTTAGGTAATATGTGTCCTTAATACCAGTTTAGAGTGAATGCCAAGACACAGATTTCCTCAATAGATGTGGTCCAAAAATCTGCATATGTCTAGAATTGTAAGTCAAATCACTTCTTTATTGAAATCAGCACCTCACTTTAAAAAGATGTTTTAGATTTGTTATTTTAAACTCATAATTATTATTTGTTAATTTACAGAAGATTAAGTGCTCAGGGGTCAGTTCTACACTATACATATTTTTCCTTGAAAGGCTGAAGACAAATTTTTAGAAATGTATTTAATTTATGGCTTAGATGACTTAATAATTCTGGTAATAGCAAAAAAATTTTAGCTTGGTTTGAACCAGGTTTGTAATTCTTTTTTTTTTTTTTTTTTAAGTGTAAAAAAACCCAAGTAGTTTAGAAACCTGGTACAAATACTCCTTCTGCTGAAACAGGGTTTGCACCAAAGTAACACATGTTCAATTGTGAATTGTGACATTCACCACTCTTCAAGGTGATGGGCGTGTGAGGGACGAGGGACAGGCTCTATTTCCAGGGATTTCTTCTCTTCCAGAGCCTCTCCCGGGCTTTTGCCGGGGCTGGAGAAAGACACACCCAGCCCAATCCCCTCTCCTGTGCAGAGGGCCTCTTGCTGCTTGGATGCAGGGAACCCACCTCATGTTTTTCAGATGTTCTCAGAGAAAGAACACCGCACTCTACAGACATGTGAGTCTCTAGGGTTTTTGAATGTTGGCAAATGTGAGTGGGAAGGTCTCAGGTGAGTGGGAGTGTGAGATAACGCTCTACCAGAAAGTCTTCCTTGTGGTGGATGACACTAAGCTGAGCAAATAGAGAAGATGGGAGTCCTGCAGCCTGCAGTGTTCCCGGCAGCCTCCTCTAGGCCTGATTTGCCAGCAGTACCTGTGAGGCGTTATCACACAGGAGAATGGCATTCTTGGGACCCAGTGCAGCCCCCTCTGGGCTCCTTTGCAGTCCTGCGCAACCAACTCTCAGCACTCCACTGCCTTTCCAGTCCCCTCCTGCTGGGAGGCCCTCTGAGAGCTCAGCACTCTCCAGCCTGGCTTCTCTGGGCCTTTCTCACTTCGGCATGAGTGAAGGAAATCACCTTGCACCTGCTCTAAGCTGGTGATGCAAATGAGGGTTCTGCATCCTATGTCCATGTGGACTTAGTAGACACCCACTTTACCAAAAGGCTGCAAGAAAACGCACTTACTTGTTAGCTTTTGTCGCTCAATGTGACTTGTTTGACCCCGAACACATTTCTAACTCCTATTCCAGAGGTTCTTTAAAGGGTGGACAATGCACAGCCCTGGGGGAGGGAAACCAGGCACTACCCCGAGATCAGGCTCTTCTTTCCACAGCCTGGAAAACTCCACTCATTTGTACTGTTTGGTTTCCCGGGGCAGTGTACCTTGTTCTATTCTTGCCACCAATCGTTTACTCTTCAAATAGGGTCAGGAATCTTGTTTGCGTCCAGTGAGAGTTCTCAGTCTGTCAAAGGGTCAGCAGGCATTGATGGGCTCTTTACTGCAAGCAAAAGTCTTCCTGAGTCTGTTGAAGGATTTTCCTTCAGCAAAGGCCTGTAATTTTAGGCCGTTCTTAATAATTTTTTCCTGTTCTCATCCCTGATCTGCCGATCCTGTTGCCAGATAGGGGCCCTGATCCAGACCCCACGAGAGGGTTCTTGGATCTTGTGCAACAAATAATTCGGGCAAGTCCACAAAGTAGTGAAAGCAAGTTTATTAGAAAGTTAAGGGATGAAAGAATAGACAGAGGAGGGTGTTCCCCAAAGCAAAAGGAGGGACACACTCACCTTAGGTTTGATGCTTGTTTACATATAAGACAACAGAGCAAAAAGTCATGGGAAAGGTGTGCTCTACTACAAGGCCTCCTAATGAAGGATTGCTAAGCTTTCTGTAACTGTTGTCTTCCACAAGAATCTATGTTACTATCTTTAAAGCGAAACTTATTCTTAAACTATGAATGATTTTATTATTAAGATATCAGGACATCAGGACATTTCCTGGGTCTGTTAAAAGTCCTGGGTCTATACGGTAAATATTACTAATCTGTTCCCTTAATTGTAAACATCCTGTGCCTAAAAATGCCTAACCTGGAAATGCAGCCTAGCAGGTCTCAGCCTCATTTTATCCAGCACCTATTCAAGATGGAGTCACTCTGGTTTCAATGCCTCTGACAATCCCAAAGTTTTAAGGACAGGGATCCTGCATCAAAATATCCAGCTGCCTTGAAGAGACACATTTTTCTCTAGAAAATATGTTTTACAAGCTAAGAAATAATGGATCAAAAAAAGAAACAAATGTTCTTCCCTGATCCTGATCCCTTTTGATCATAAATTTGGAACATTTGTATTGTATATCTTTATATATCCCTAGGACGTCCTTCTCAAATGTTAAGGTGTACACGAATCAGCTACGGGTTTTATTACATGAGATGTAGGTGGCACCTGGGGTTTTCTACCTTGAACAAGTTCCCAGGTGACCAGGGCACTGGTGGCCCACAGGCCAAACTTTGAGCATCAAAGAACAAAGCAAAAAATTTTCAGTGACTAATTGTATTTGGTTATACTGATAGCTGAGTGGAGATTAGATCTCTGAATTATTCACAACTTTAATTGATTCATTTGTAAAACTTTAATGACATACTGGAATTTTAATATTATCCTACATGATTAATGAATCATATTGTTTGGCATGATTAAACATTACAGAAAAATATAAATATATCCCAAAATATAATTTCCAAAGGAGTAAATGCTGCCAAATGATTTTGTGTTTTTTGTTCCAGAAATTCACTGGGCATATATGCAGTAGACTTTGTGAGTCAACCAAATTTATAAATCAGATAATTTTCAAATGATACATTGATTTGACCAGACAAAACAAATCTTGTTCTGTAGGGGCTCTTGGTGTGACAGACACTGTATTCTATGTGGAAACCTGAGATATAGCTGCACATGAAGCAGAGTTCATGTTCCTCTGATAATAGCAAGACTTTACTTCTCCTACCCAAACAGTGCTTTAAAGCATCACTCATCCATACAGTCTGTTCTACACATGAGATCTCCATACGCAGAAAGTAAATGGAATTCCAGGTTCCAATGTCATAACTCATACACATTGCTGGGGAGATAACAAACGTGTATGTTTCATAAGCTCAGATGTAATTTATGACTAATATGCATTCAATGTGTCTGACACATATATGTGTATATATTAATGAAATATGTACAGAACTTGAGAGAATAATTCTGAACACTCTGAAGATAGTAATATAATCTCTCAGCATTTCAGAAAAAAATGTTGAAAATTTCCTATTATTTAAAGAAATTATTTTATTTTCTTTTTAATTATAGTAAAATGCACACAACATAAAATGTGCCATCTTAACCATTTTTAAGTGTATATTTCCATGGTATTAAGTACCTTCACATTTAAGTGTATATTTCCATGGTATTAAGTACCTTCATATTGATTCCATCTCTAGAACTCTTTCCATCTTGCAGAACCCAAACTCTGCCTCTTAAACCACTCCACATTCTCCACTTTCCCCAGTCCCTGGCAATCACCCTTCGACTTTCTGTCTCTGATTTTGACTAATCTAGATACCTCATGTAAGTGGACAGTTGTCTACCATGTAGTAGTTAAATAAGGAAGAGCATAGTTTATTTAACAGTTGAAGATAGATGTTTAAAAACTTGACAGGAAACCAATTAGAAGCACATTAAAAGTCAGCATTATGCAAATAGAGACTTCAGTTTCTCACCAACCTCATTCCTTTGTGTGTCAACAGGAGTAAGCTTCCTGAAAAAGTGGCTGGGTTTTCTACTAATTTATATAGGCAGTATGATATCATAGAAGATTCTTTTATCTGACTCAGTCTTCAGCTATGGGGAGTCACGTATTTCATCTACAGAATTAGGGGGTTGCACCAGAGATGACCTTCCAAGTTCACTCATTTGCTTAGCAATTTCATTCAAGCTCTTCCTAGTAGCAGGCTCTGTTATAGGTGGTGGGGATACAGCTGTGAACAAAACAGGTAAAAGTCCCTGCCCTGGTGGAACTTGCATTCCAGTGGGGGAAGCTAGACAAAAAAACAAGTTAAATTTAAAAATGACACTCGGTGCAGTGGCTCAGGCCTGGAATCCCAGCACTTTGGGAGGCCGAGGTGGGCGGGTTGCCTGAGGTCAGGAGTTTGAGACCAGCCTGGCCAACATGGTGAAGCCCATCTCTACTAAAAATACAAAAATTAGGTGGGTGTTGTGTGTGTCCGTAATCCCAGATACTTGGGAGGCTGAGGCAGGCGAATCGCTTGAGCCCAGGAGGCGGGGGTTGCAGCGAGCCAAGATCACGCCATTGCCCTACAGCCTGGGCAACAACAATGAGACTCTGTCTCAAAAAAAAAAAAAAAAAAAAAAAAAAAAAAAAAAAAAAAAAAGTATTAGATACTGAGGAATGCTTTGGTAGAAAATGAGTCATAAAGGAGTGGTGTGAGGTGGGACCATACAAGGCTGCACTGAGAAAGTGAGGGGGCGAGACCTTAGGGGAAGAAGGGAGGGCTGCACGGATGTCTCAGGCAGAGCATGTCTCAGGCAGAGTGGGCAGCACCGGAAGAGGTGGGGGAAACTCCTTTTGGACCAGCATATAATTTGGTTAAAGCCTCTCTAGTTTCACCTAATATATGATAAGCACATTTCAAGATAAAACTACTACTTTTTATTGTCATCAAATATAAAAGTAATTTTTTATTCAGGGTTTTCTAATATTCCTCTATAAAGGCATTTCTTTCCCACATGGCATGTGTTACATGGTGTTTAACTTAAAGCAATTGTAAAAGAAAAGCCTGAAGAAAAAAGTCTACAACAATTTGCATCATGTTTATTTTTGTGTCTAAATATAGGTTAAAATATACATTATACTAAGGAATCAAGATAAGATCATAATTTCTGTCATGACTTGGAATTTAGAATTCTTACATTTTCACCTAAAAATCAATATGTTAGTTATTCATAATTTTATGTTTTATTTCTATATGTCAAACTAAAAGAAAAGGGTTCAGATTGATATTTGCAAATGCTTCTCTGAAAATAACACATTGTAGATGTGGTAGTTTTTATTTGCAATAAATAAAAACCCTAATGGAATATAATTGTCACTGAATATTTGCCTAGAGTTATTCTTATTTAAATTTCTTGTGATAGCTTGATAGGATATATAGCATTGCAACTTACTGTTTAGGTAAAGTTGTTGTTGTTGTGGATGTGAAAGTTATTTTTAGTTTTATTCTTTTCATCAGCTTGTATCTCCATATAACTGTGATTTTTTTTCTACTTTGAATCACCTAATAGTGAAAATAAAAACATGTTAAACATTTAGTGTTAACTGTAGTTAGGTTTGTGCAATGTGTGTGTAATACATGACTTTGGATACTTAGATGTAAATTCTTGTGGGATTCATTTATTTAATTTCATGTTTATAGTAGTCTGCCTCTTTATATTGATTACCAAAACAAGTGGGAATAAGTATTAGAAAAAATAAAAATAAAATCCCTACATAAACCACAGCACACTCTAATGTAGTTTACACTTTAGTCTCAGGCCATTTTCTCTATCACAATCAGCAATAGCTAATACTAGTATTAGTTAATTGAGCATTTTTTGTACGTCAGAATTTTTGCATGCATTCTTTTGTTTAGCCCTTGTAATGACCCTGTGAGTTAGGAATTACTGCCATACTGACTGTCTTGCAGATGGAGAAACAGAGTTTTAGAGAGCTTAGGTAATTTGCCAAAGTGTTTCAACCAGAAAGAGGTGGAGTCAGGTATCTGAATTCAGACTGTCCTCTTGATATCACTGGATTGATGAGATCTGACTTCTCTGTGCTCTTTCTCTAGCAGGTTCTCATGAGTAATGAGATAGCCATTGGACAAATCACAGGAGGGAGGACGTAACATATGCTCTATTTGGCTGGTTTGTCAGTTACTGAATGCTTAAGAAGTAACATAATTCTGAAACAGCATAATTAGTATATTTCTGTTATAAATCTCAAGAATTATGCCTTACAGTTCTTTAATTCTATCGATGAAGCTGTTTTACCCCCACAGACCCTGCCTTCTGCTCTTGCTTTAAATGATTTTTCTCATTTCTAACATTTCTAGCTTATTCTTGTAGCCAACTCACCTCCTGTCACTGCTGTTCACAAAGAATGTTTTTCCAGATTCACAGGATGCCAAAAGGTGAAGGAGATTACTTTTTAAAGACATAAACAGATCAAAATGCAAAGCAGAGCACTTATTTTATGTGACCTTGATAAGGTGTTGATTTGCAAACTGCTGTTCCATGTAAACAGCTCTTTCACCATTAATTTAAAATTCAGGACTTAAAAAATGATTCATATATTTCACAACATATTAAATTTGTATCTGAGAGACAGAGAAACTGAGACAAATATTTTTAGTGGCAACTTGGCTCACCAGATTAACAGATATCAAAGTATGACATTATAGAAGAAAAAGAAAAGGGAAATAATTCAGTGGCAATAATATATTTTGAATCAAGATACCCCAGATCAGATTCCATCTCCTCCACTTACTACCTCTGAGACCTTGAGTATGTCATTTTAACTCTTTAAGTCTTTTTCTTTACCAGGTGAATAGAGATACCTTCCCCCCAAAATTAGCTTGAATATTAATGATACCTATAAAATATGGCTGTATCCATCTATAATTATGTATTTATTTAATAAAAGTTTCAGTAATATTATTGCATATTTTTTCCAATGCTCTTTGGAATCTGTATTATGAATTTGTATTATTTGTATTATGGCAAATTACAAATAAATGCTCAGAGGGTTTCCATCTACTCAATCTTATAACTGAGATGAGTTAGGGTCTTCCAGGAATAAATGGCACAAGCTCTTTCCAGAATAGCTAGCACAATAATAGACATATTAGCAAAGTGCACACACACCTCCTTTTTCTGGACTGCTCTTTACCCTTTCCACCTGCTACTGCCTGCAAAGTCCCCTGGAGCCACATCCCTCATGAGGCCCACTCCCCAGCCCTGGAATTGGGTGAGGAAGGGGGAGCTGGTATAAACGAGCCACTTTTTCCTTTGTACTCCAAATATACCTTTTTTGGAGCTCTAATATAGGACCCTTTTTATATCAGTTTGTAATTGCAGTATTTGTTTATACCTTTCTATTCTGTGGTAGACTGGGAGCTCCTTTAAGGACAAAGGTTATTTTCTTAACTTTGGTATCTGTCTTAGTCTATTCTTTCAGGCTGCTATAAGGAAATATCATAAACTCAGTGGTTTATAAACAACAAGCATTTAATTCTCACAGTTCCTAGAGGCTGGGAAGTCCAAGATCAAAGCACTGGCAGATTCAGTGCTGTGTGATGAGGGCCCACTCCTCATAGACAGTGGCTTCTAGCTGTGTCCTCACATGGTGCAAGGAACAAACAAGCTCCCTTGGAACTTCTTACAAGAGCACTAATTCCATTTATGAGGGCTGTGCCCTCTTGACCTAATCTCCTCCCCAAGTTCCCACCTCCTAATACCATCACCTTGGGGGTGAGGATTGCAATATGTAAATTTTGGAGGAACATAAACATTCAGACCATAGCAGTATATCAGTGATTAGTACAATGCCTGGAATAGAATCATCATTCAATGAATACTTATTGAATAACAGAAGGCTGTTCAGTTTGAGGAAGACTTCCACAGTATGCTCAAATAATTCACCCTAAGTTCACCTCTGATCTGTCCACTGTCACGATTCAGAGTTAATCTGGAAAATTTGGAATTAAAACTCCTTTAGTCTTCATTAAATCCTAAATCTCCAGTCACAGCCATTGGTAAGCACACACTTAGTAGCTGGAAATGCAACACTTATTTTATTTACCATGACAAGTCCTGAGAAGCCTTGAGGTGGGATAAAGAAGGAGAATCCAGAAGAGGAGGCTGAGAAGGAGGGACTAGAGAGGAAGGAGGGCAGCCAGGAGAGTGGCGTCTTCCAAGGCACGACAGTAGCCCATGTTCAGGTAAAGGCCATTGTCCGCCATGAAAACCCTCATTGGTCACAACTTTAGGATCTTTTATACCTACCCTTCCCAGTAGCAAGAAATAGTGGAAAGAATAATGGACAATGCCCACAAAATATAAGTTAATTTCTCCTATTCATCACCATCTCTCTGCGCCACACATCATCTGTGAAATGGGGATAATAGTCGTTCTAAGCTGTAAACTTGTTGTGGGGATGAAGTTATAAAAGTCAAGTGAGATTTTCTGCGTGGACTCCTGCATGTCTTAAGTAATAAATAAACATTAGCTATTAATACTCTTGTTGGTTGCATGATTTAAATGAAATTAGGAAAACAGAGCTTAATGTAATCATGTAAGATTTTGGGGTCTAGCGAACGAAGGGTATCCATAAAACTCACAAAGTCTCCTGTGAATCAGAACTCCCAGGCAGCATTGGCTCCTTCTGGGTCTTCTAAGTGTTAGGACAAGGTTGGACTCTGACATCTTCCCTAGGATGTATAACCATTCACGATGCAGCCATGAAAAACAGATTTTCTGCTTCCTCAATACAGAAGGAAGTGAGAATATGAAATAAAGTAACATTAGAATAAAAGGATGTTAGGAGGAGAGAAGACAACATTCAGTAGTCTTGAGAACTGTATGTTTAAATCAACCCAAAATATATTTGAGACTGTGCTTAAAATATACTTAACAATGGAAGAGGAGGTTTTATATTTTAATATTCAGCTTGCATAGGACAGAGGTGTGATATGTTTAGAAGACAGTATAGCAGAGCTGTTAAGAGCACACTTTTAGAATCACTGAAATAAAAATTCTGGCACTAGCACTTATTTAGTGTGCAATAACAGGATTCTTGACTTACCTAAGCCTCAGCTTTCTTATCTGTAAAATGGAAATTATTATAGCCAACCCCTTGGGGTACTTTAAAGATGAAACTAGATAATGTTAACAAAAAACTTAGCAAAGGGTTTGGTGCCTGAGAAAGGATCAGTGAGTACAGATAATGTTAGTATAACTGAATAAGATAGATGAATGAATGGATAGGGGGACATTGTTTTCAATCTCAGGGAAAAGGATATTAAGTATTCATCAGGCAATTTTAGTTTCAAACTTCTTTAATCATATGCTATTCAATTAGTTCCTCGGAGTAAGTTTAAGGGGCAGAGGGCACCTTCAGTGTTAGAGAGGGAGGTAATGAGATTTTGATTGACTTTAGTATTCTATTTGTTTCATTTTCACCATTTCCTAAATGGCACCCCCTACCACATAGAAATATATCTTAATTTTTAAGCTGCCATTGAGAAGCTAGAAAATACATTTTGTGTTGGTAAAGAAGAAAAACTGTCCAACATACCTGAGGATAAATATAGTGGGTTAAAGTTAGCATCGTTCATTTTTGATGAAAACAAATCTTTGAAACAGGGAAAACTGCCATGAGGAAGAAATCAAAAGAGCATGTTTCCATTTTGCCATTTCACAGTTAGCAAACATGAAAGAAAATGTTGGTCAACATAAACGTTCAATAAGAAAACTTGGCTGTTATTCAACGAGGGACGAAGAGTATCATATGCAAAGTTTCCCTTGGTAAACATATTTCAAATAAAGAAATCTGGAAGTGTCTGTGAGTCAAAAATGTGGTGCATGCAATATATGATGTAAAACAAAGGCGGGTGGTTTACGTAGCTGAGCAGACAAGACGCCAGATGGTATGTATGCTTGACTGAAAGTACCCACCTGTTCATTCTGCAAACACAATGGGCAGAATCCTACATTTCCTCATCCCCTTTATTGAGGACTCTCATTCTTTCATACTTAATATTTTTATATTACCTGTATCTATTATTCCAGGTTGCAAGAAGTCCTTTTGGGAAGGCAGAGTGTAAATAATGTAGTTTTATTAATAGGTAAGTATCAGTGAAACTTTGCATTAGAAGATGTATGACTGATGTTGGATAGGGTTGTGTGATGTAGAGTAATATTCATGGTGGTACACATCATAATTATGTTTGCCAAACACGAATACCTACTACAGGTCTTTGTGATAGACATCAGGGTTGGGATGCATAGGGGACAAAAACGTACACAATTTTGTGTCTGCTCTCAGAGAGATTACATAGTAGGAGAGGAAGACACCGTATTAAAAAGTAGAATAAAGGCAGGTGCCCGAAACCTTGTCATTAATTTTGACTGGAAGAAAGGCTTATGAAAGATGAGACATTTAAGCATTGCATGGAGGAAAGAAGAAGTAGATCTCCCTTGGCAGGTGGATAGGCTAGGACATTCCAAACTGAGAAAAAGCAAGAAAAAAATTCCATGAAGCAAGACAGTATGTAACAGCCCTAAAGGAGCAGCCTATAGGATTCTCTAGTTGGATGGAGTGGGAGGTAGAAAGAGATAGGGCTTGAGTGTTATTATAATAATATAGACTTTATTTTGAGAAAAATAGGAATCCATTAAATATTAAACTGGGAAGAAAAATGGCCAGGACTAGACAGGCAGTCATATTTGAAAATAAGCTCCAGGAATTTGAAATGATAGAATATAGGAAAATTGGCTCTTAAATGTATATTAGAGAAGGAAATGGAGTTAAATATGATGTTAATGTTCCTGGCTAGGATATGAAGGTTAAAAATTGGTACCATTAACCATTTTCTGTAGAAAATACAGAAAGAAGAGAGGTTTGAAAAGGGGGTAGAGGAAGGAAGGTAGAATGTGTGGTTAAACTGATAAATTGAATTTTGGTGTCTATGCATGAGAAAAATGTGCTGACAGTGTTAGAAGTAAGGATTTGGCTTAAATGGGCTGGCAGACACAGATTTGAGAACCATCATAATCAAAGCGGTAATTGTAAGTATGAGAGTAGATGATGTTCCCTAAAGCGATCAGGTACAATGAGAACTCAAAGGCCAAAAACTGGAAGAATAAGCAGATTTCAGAGATGAAGATAGAACTTATAAAAGGAGACTGAATAATGTTCAGAGAAATAAGAGGAAAACCAGGAGGAAATATTGTTGCTAAAGTATTGAAGCTGAAATGTTGAAGAACATCTCAAAAATATTACATTCCAGAATATTACCTATTGTAAAAAATTGAATAGAATAAGAAAATAAGAATATTGAAATAGGCATTATACAGAGCAGTAAGAATAGTTTTAGCAGATAAATGGGATAACTTTAAAATGAGCATAGCTAGCTATTATTTATGGAGCCCTTTCTTTGTTCCTGGTCTGTTAACTAGAATCCTCACAACACTCCAATGAGATAGGTCTCAGCATTAATTCATGTTTCAGTGGAGGAAACTGAGGCATGGAAACGTTAAATGGCTTCCTCAAGATCATAGAGCTAATAAATGACCAAGTTCTGATTCAAACCCAGACCATCTGGCTGCAGAGCCAACCTTTGTAACCACCACATATAGCATGTTAGGATGAGAAGTCGGATGCCTTGCTGGAAGTGTGCTGTAAGGGATGGGCCAGCCGGCAGGCTTCCTGGTGGACTGTCATTTGGAGGAAATTGCAACACGCATGAACCAGAGTGTAATCAACCCAATGTCAATTCAATGTCAATGTCAATGTCAATTGAGGTTGCCAAGAACTTTAAGTGGACAGGTTAAATCTCTCCCAAGGATGCTTTCACAAATTGAAACAATGAATAAATATGTGGCCACGGCCTCAACTCAGGGACTATCTCAATGACAGTTACTGCAAGTGGTCAGTTACAATTTGCACATCCTATAACTGAAAAGATGCATGGCAGAATCTTGTTTCCAAGGAAAATATAATTTACTTTATTATCTAAATGTTAATTGCTTTAATATGTTTCCAAGAAGTAGTCTGGTTTGTAATATTGCAATAGAAAACCAAAGAGAAGATATATTTTGCAGAGCTGAGAGTCAAAACAGTTTTTATAAACATTTTTGAATCAGTCTTTTAATCTGTAATTTTCTTTTGCCTTTAATGTATACTCAGGGACACTAATATTATCAGTTAGAGGTGTTTGGAAATGAGCAAAATGAAGGACAATTGTAAATCAGTTAACAGCATAGGTTTAGTTCAAATCCCTTCTTGAACTGATGGAGAGACATACAATTTACATTCATAAAAATTGTCTTCTCTAGTGCAGCATAAAATAAAGGAAGATAAAATAATGGTTTGAAAGGGCTTGAAATAATTAGCCTGTCCAGAGGGCTAGTCTGGTCCAGCCCTGAATGAGCGGGTAGTTACAAGTGGAGGTATAGTTACTCTGTCCAGCAATGTCACGTTGAAGGGGTGGATGTTGTAGTACTGGAGATTTAGGGGAAAGTCAGGGTTGAAGGAAGATTTTTGGGGGGTTCCCAGGGCTTGTCCATGGTCTAAGGGGAAAGGCCAGTGAGGAGAGGAGGGAGAGAGAGGGATTGAAAGAGGAGCTGTAATGAAGGAAGCAGGTTTCAGAGCTCTGAAGGTCTGGGGGACAAAACCCACAGGAGGAGGAGCTCTCATGGAGGAGGAGAACTTTCTAAGTCAAGAGGTAAGACAGGGCTGAGATGTGGGGAAGAGTGTGCTGTCTTGGGGAGAGGCTGCGACTGTGACCCTCAGAAGGGCTCCTCTTCAGGAACTTCTGCTGGGAATTGGGGGCTTGGCATGGGGAAGATATTTAGAACATTTCTGTGAAGGAAAGGAAGCAGAGAGTAAAATGTTGATGGCTCAGCATTGAGGACGAAGTTGCAGTTCAGTGCACCAGCTCAGATGACAGTGTGTTAAACATTTCCTCCTCAAGGCATCTTTTAAGACAGCCATGATTATTGTTCATCAAGGTATTTGCTCAAAGGGATAAAACTAAAGCTACTGTTTGAGTAATTATATAACGTCTTATATTTGATGGAAATATATTATGTAGTATAGTTTCGTTAGGCTCAGAGACATGAGGATACTTAGCAGTGTATTGAATAGTTTAAAATCTATTTGGTATACATGACACAAGTTACTATCTAGAAATACTGTCTTCAGCAATCCTCAGCTCTTTTTAAAATTATTTTTTGTGAATTTCAGTTGGATAGGACCCTGAATGTTGCCCTCTCTTTGTCCTAGAACAACTTGTGGAAATGATAAATGGGATCTATTACTTCAACATAGCGACATTCAATCTATAATATGATGGTGCACCAAAGAGTTGACAGCCCTGTAACCCTGAGCACACGGTTGTACACAGTACAATTAAATAACTTCTTACTTAGGAAAGGACCACTTCTCCACCACAGAAGTGATCCTGAAATTATATTTTTATTACTAAAAATATTTTATTACTAATTTTTATACTAAAAATTCCTTTAATCTGGTGTTTCTTTGCAAGCCCTGCAAAGACCCTGCCAGTGTAATATGGGGGAGAGCTCCTTTCATCCAAGGGCTGTTGGAATGCATAGTAATGTGTGAGAACCTTTTGGTGATATGTTTTCTTTATTTCATTTTTTTCTATTAATAATGATAGGAAAAAGTTATATGATTAAAATAATCTTGATAATGTTTCACAACCAAATATCTCTATTAGTTTCAATATGTTTATATATGAAAAGAGAAGCCAAATGATAGAAAAATAATGCCGTTTCAGAGGCTGTAGAGATGCATCTCTCACCATCCTGATTAATCTGTAGCTCAATTCAAGTTCTCATTACCATTATGTTATTTTGTCGTTTATAACAGAATGAAAAATTAAAAAATTTAATATAATAATATTCTAAGGTAGGATGTTTTCTTTTGTTTTGAGACAGCATCTTGCTTTGTCATCCAGGCTGGAGTGCAGTGGCATGAAAATAGCTCACTGCAGCCTCAAACTCCTGAGCTCTAGGGCAGAACATTTTATAAGTTACACTGGTAAACTATGGTAGCAATGTTTGGGGTAGATATTTATAGAGATTGAAACAGACAGGCTAAACATGAATTATGATAGTAGATGGAAAATATAGGCAAAGACACTGATGATTTTTACGTGTTTTAAAAGTGAAGCAAAATCTTTCTGAAAGCCATAGACCATCATAAATGACTGTCACTTTGCAGAGGAAAAAAGCAGAGTAAAACTATCACATCAAATGTAGATAAGAGTGGGCCTAACAAAATTCTAGTCCTTCTTAAATCATGTTTAAACCACAAAGCTGACAAGAGTACTTGCAGTTGTCCCAGGGGCAACACTGAAAATGGAATTAATTTGGAGGATATACAAATAAATAATTTTGGTGCCTTTTGGATCTCCAGTAGCCATGACAGTTTTCACTCTTGAACTGACAAGCTCCCAGTCTCTGTCCATTACCCTCTTCCCCTAGCCAGATACCTGTCTCTGTCTAGCTAGTCCTGATGTTGCTTCCACAGAGTTACCAGCCACATTTTTTAGTAAAGTGGTCTTGCATACACCCTTACCCCCACTCATGCTAAATTTTGGTAAAAGTATGAACTTGTGGCTGTAGCATTTTTCTAGGGTGATTTTTCTCTAGATAATTTGAAACCTATATTTGGAACTGTAGAAAATGAGGTTTTAAACAAAGTGAAAGCTAGCATATTCCAGGATAGTTTAACTGACCCAGATAGCATCCTGATAGATGATGAAAGACTTCTATTGATAGCTTATTTCTACATAGTCTCTTAAAATATGATTTCAATATATTTCCTCCATTTTCTCCTAAGTATGGTCTTGGGCTGCGTTAATGGAGGCCTTGACCTGGATTTTGGTATGTAATCAACACCTCAGGCTGGACAGATGCCCTTAGAGGACCATGTTCATTTCTTATGCAGTATTTCGAAAAGGACGTTGATTAGAGGAGTGTGTGTTCATGAAGAATGATCAGGATAACCACAAAGACTACTCAAGGAGAATGGGATGCTTACCCTGGGGAAGAAATGTCCTGAATGAGACAGGATTGCTGACCTATATCTTAAAAGAATATCCTCTAGAAGTAGTAGAACAAGCTATTCTGCATTTTTCTTAACAGAGTTAGAACCAGTGGGAAGGAGGTACAAAGAAGATGATTTCAGCTCAAAAGAGAATTCTTTAACAGCTGGGGATGCCCTTCTTTCTAATAACTAGGACTGCCTTCGGAGCTTATGACTACTGGAGGTATTTAAACTGAGGATGGCAAACCATTGGTCAAGGTTTCTTAATTTGATATAAGGCTGCAATGCATGTCTTTAATAATGCCTTCAACTTTCAAAATTACATACGTTGCCAAACAAATACTGGTTAACCAAATGTTTGCCAAATACTGTGCTAGTGCAAGGCTGAATATAAAATAAACCCTGCCAGAAGGTCTAGCAATCAATTAGGGGAAATGGCATGTATAAGACTAAGTATAACACACTTAAGCGTAAGTGATATAATAACAATGTAAACAAAGTCCTCGAAAAACCCTAGGAATAGCAGTGGATGAATTCAGCAAATACAGCATACCTACCATGCTATAGACAGGCATTTTGCTATTTTCTATATTCAGAGTGAGACTGGGCTTCATAGTCTGTGAAGACTATGGGGTAAGGAGGATTTGGAGATCTATAATAAGTTTCATAATTGTACCAGTTGTTGAGAATCAAAAAGTATTATTGCTAAAGATAAACAATTTCTGACTCTTAATCGTTTTCTAATCTGTGATAAAAATTTCCAGTGTCTAGAGAATTAAGTGGTTTCAGACAATCAGCTGACACTTATTTATTAGATGCCAAGTTTGTTTTAGTTAGTATTGGAAATATAAATACTAAAGACAAGAATTTTACCTTCAAGGAACTTGTAGTCTAGTTAGGAAATTAAGCAATGATATAAAATAATTAGTAATTTAAAAATTTGGCGAATGTTTATTGCAGTGTAATTCTACATTTCCAGTTGAACTTCAATGTGACTTTCATCCCACCTCTTTGTAAAATATCTGTTAGTTCAAAGAGCTTGTGATCACATTTTCAATTATAATCTCTGTGTGTGTGTGTGTGAAATCATTCATACCAACCCAGCCCTCAAGCATATATTCCGAAAAGCTGTAATGGCCGTGCATGTTTCTAATATATGCAGCCTCCTTTTAAAATAAATTTCCACCTCTCATATATTCAGCTCCTTATAGACAGGGATTCTAGCTTGTTTTTTGGATCCCTTTCAGTGAAGCAGTGATAGAAAATGGGTTTAAATTTATCACCTTATCAAATTAATTTCTTCTTTCGCTCAGTTTTCTTAAAAGATCTAAATTTCCTAAAATTTAACCTTCTTTCTTTTGCTATTGGTGGGTTTGTGTTCATTAGATAATTGTGGCTTCAAATTTATTTCATTAAATTTCCATCTGAAATCATTTAATTCCCAAATTTAGTTCTCTTTTGATAAGAGTTATCTCCATAATGCAGTTTGCCTAAAATCACATCGACATGTTTGCAAATATTCTGTTATTTAATTTTTTGCATTGTTAGAGTACCTAGAGTTAGTTGAACATGGAAGACCAAGCAAGGGCTCTTGTGAAAAATTCTTTCACAGTATCTGTTGTATGTCTACTCTCCTTCTAACATGATGAATGTTAATGCTACCATAACCTATTTACAGAGTGCTCTTAAACTGTCATTCACTTTTATACCTGTTATCTCAATACCCCTGTGTAGTGCATTTCCTTATTTTACAGACAGGAAGAGGAATGTCAGGGAGATTAAGTGATTTGTCCAAGATTATACCGCTAAAGAGAGGCTGAACTGAGACCAACATGCCTGTCCCATGAGCATGAGTAAGAGCCAGCCAGGCTGATGTTAACTTGTGTAATCTTATTCTCTGGAAGGTGTGCATGCCACGAATCCAATAAGGAGCACATTAGTAAATGCAACTTGCAGACATTATGTGAAGTGACTCTTGATGCCAAGAGAAGGTACAGCAACCTAGAAAATGTGCTTTTGAAAAATGTATGTAATGCCTTGAAAAACTCTGTTATTTTAAAGGAAGAATATGGTCAAATATTTTATTTTTGTGCATTAGACAGGGAAGACTAACTAAGGAGAATGATGGCAATATTTTAACCATCTACAGTGATTTGAATTGTATGTTGGTGAGTACAATAAGTAAAATAGGTAAAATATATCTAATGTCTTGAAACTTCAAGATACATAGCTGTCCTTAAATTTCTGTGTTTTAAAAGTAATGACTACATAAAATACACATTTTGGATTTTACTTGTAGATCTAAAGTTTATCCTGTTGATGACTAAAAGTGAGACTTATTTAGAAATTTTTTCTTTGGAATTTATCTTCTTAGTGAATTGCTTATATGACATTTTTATTTCCATTCTTAAATGACACATATAATCACATATTTTTGTTAAGAGAATTACTAAAATAAGATTAAAACTTAGATGCCTCTTCTCAAGTAAAAGCACTTTTCTCTTACAGGGTTGGGTCATATGAGCAGAAAAGTTTAGAATTCAAAAAGACTAAATACAGAAGACATTTTAGAAATTCAACTTTCATCCAACTTTTAGCTTTTATGGAAGGGAAACTGGAAATCCAGAAACTTAAGGTCACTTGCTGGAATATTATTATTCATACTAATAATGATCATATGAAAACTACGTTGTATGGAATTATTACATCACTTACTATTACATCACTTACGCTTATGTTGTATTATACTTAGTCTTATACAAATGTAGTTTTCCTATGATAATTATTAGTATAAATGCTACTGTTAACAAGATTAAATTCAACCATAACCACACTATAAAATACAAGTAGTGTCCCTGGGTTAGGTTCCACAAATATCTATATTTCTTGAGAAGCTCTGAACATGTCTCAGGCTTAACTAAAAGAAAATCTTTTACCTTTTAATTGCCATTATTGGGTTCACTTTGATCATTTTATAGAATTCAGAACTGTGAATTGTGAATTGGGGCTTGAGATATATAAACTGTTTTAGTATCAATTTCGACAGCTGAACACCACCCAAATGGTAACCCAGCCTTCCAATTTCAGGAGGAAGTTAAAAAGTAAACATTGTAAATTTCTGCCTAAAGCATATTACTTTTTCTTTCATGGTTGGAAGTATCATATCCAAATTCCAAACCAATCTCCACAAGCCGAGAAGGTTCAATTCTACAACTAACTTTAGCAAGATTTGAAATAGAAGAATTTCACTCAGTGGTAGAAATCTAGGGAGCAGGGTGATGTCAAGTCCTGGGTGAAGAAGTCCTTCTTCTGTCTCTGGGGTAACCATTGCATGGAGGTAGCAGCCCCAGGAGTTAGGGCAAGGAAATGCACCTCCACGTAAGCAGGCAATGGGAGACTCCAGAGATGCTGGGAATGGACGCAACACCCAAAGGTCCGCACAGGAAACAGAAAATGTCTTTTATCCAACCAGTGTAGCTGCTTTGAAGCAAGAGAAAATGTCAAAAGAAAAAGAGGACAATTTGAGATAGAACAATAGGGTGACCAGAGTCAACAGTAATTTATTGTAGATTTCAAAATAACTAAGAGTATAACTGGAATATTTGTAACACAAAGAAATAACAAAAGCTTGAGGTGTTGGATACCCCATTTTCCCTGATGTGATATGTGATTATTACATATTGTATGCCTGTATCCAAATACCTCATGTACTGCATAAATAAATACACCTACTATGTAACCATAAAAATTAAAATTAAAAATATAAAGAGGACAATGTGAATATTATGCAGACATGAAAATTGATGAGTTAAAAATGAATTTGCTTCTAAGAGAGCAATTTATAATCTTAGGTTTGTAAAAGGAAAAGAGTATACAGGTTTATATTACTACATATATATATGCATATATGTGAGTGTATCGTTTTATGAGTAAGCATAAAAATGAGGATAAGAGCGCCACAAGGTGGTGACATTAAGTGGACGTGCCATAGGTGCAGGCGAAAAGAAAAAGATGAAAAAGGGTGAGAGTTATGGCACCCTAGCTTAATTTGGTGGCCCTTTAACATAGAAATAAGTATGATGGGATTGAACGACGAGAATCCATCATTCACCACCAACCTGAATGATGGAATTTTTCCTCTAATATTTGATATTTTCTTCCTTTTAACTTTTCTTGCAACCAGCCAGAAGATTCCGAGTTCTCCACAATTCAATTAGGAATTCTACCTATTTCTGTTACAGTTTCCAAACCAGAAGCTGTCTCCCCTCAAATTCTAATTTCCCATGGCCAGCTATGCTCTCCTGTGTGCTGCAGGTCCGGCGTGGGCCTGGTGGACCCTTTTCTTGTGGAGTCAAGGTCTATTCTGACGTGGTCAAAGCTCTAGCTCTCAGTAATATTTGCTGAATAAATCAGATGGAAGGAATCCTCTACTTTGTGGTCAGGGCTTTTTATTCAAGCAGAGTTTTGCCACTGAGGAGAAAATACGAATTTGATGAAAGATCTTCTTTCAAGGTGAGATTGATTTCCTCTTGGAATCAATATTGCATTTGCAGAGTTGGGCAAAGCAAAGTTGAAGGTCCCAAGACAGATTGTGCTAGTAAAAAATAGAGTACACAAATACTAGAGAGAGTCCTCTCTTGAAACAGGGGCAGAATTTGGCTTCTGAGGGGAATTTCCTAAACAATTTTAAATACTGATTTGTAAATATATGTGCATATTTTTTTACTGTGCAATATGGGCTTGATCTGCACAACCATGATGGAGTTGGGCTGGTCCTGAACCCTGCCACCAGTATTCCCGGCTTTCTCAGCTTACTCTGGTTAGCACAGTTCTGCAGCAGAGTGCTGCCCTCACCAAGGCAGCACTTCTTCTGGGGCCATCTCAGCTGTAGCGCTTCACCAGTGGACTTCACATTTGCTGCGTTGGTTGCGTGTTGCTCTGCCTGTGGAGTGGTGTGAAACATGGGTGACTTCTGACATCCTTATTAATTACTTTTCTTTTTCTGAGTCAACATCTTCTTTCTCTGATTCTTGTGTTTGCCACTATTCTGGGAAATTAAATTCCAATTTAATCACACAGAGTGGGCTTTTATTTGATCCCCATTAATAATTATGAAATGTAATTTCTTGAGCATTGAAATGCCTATTCATCTCATTTTTGGCAAATGATCTTTTAAAATATAAAAATGATTTGTTAGCTAAGAGTAAATTGAGGTGTTTTCTGCACAGTGATTGTAACACTGAGATTGGGTCTGTTAAATTCTGGACTACTGTTTTTTTTAGAACAGAAATGTCTCTATGAAGGTTTTGATAGTGACTTATTTTTCTCCTTGGAAGAAGATAGCAATAAAGCCGTGTTTTTTTACTCCCAAAGTATCTTAGAATTGCAGTGTTTTAAAGTCTTCTTTAGAGAATATCAAGTTTTCTTTTCTGGGAATTAGTGGTTAGCTCATAAAGTTTTAAATTGCCATTATATGAAGGATGTTCACTACTGGGTATGTAGGTAAAGGAAATGAAAGCAATATATCAGAAAGATACCTGCACTCCTGTGTTCATTGTAGCCCTATTCACAATAGCCAAGGTATAGAACCAACCTAAGTGTCCATCAGTGGATGAATGGAAAGAGAAAATGTACATATACACAGTGGAGTACTTTTCAGTCATAAAACAGAATGAAATCCTGTCATTTGTGGCAACATGAATGAACCTTAGAGGACATTATGTTAAATGAAATCAGCCAGGTTTAGGAAAGCAAATACAATATGACCTCATTCATGTGTGGAATCTAAAAAGTTGTTCTCATTGACTTATCACAAGAACAGAAAACCAAACACCGCATGTTCTCACTCATAGGTGGGAACTGAACAATGAGATCACTCGGACTCAGGAAGGGGAACATCACACACCGGGGCCTATCATGGGGAGGGGGGAGGGGGGAGGGATTGCATTGGGAGTTATACCTGATGTAAATGACGAGTTGATGGGTGCAGCACAGCAACATGGCACAAGTATACATATGTAACAAACCTGCACGTTATGCACATGTACCCTACAACTTAAAGTATAATAATAATAAATAAATTAAAAAAAAAAAAAAAAGAAAGTAGAATTGCGATTGCTAGAGGCTAGGGAGGGTTGGGGGAGAGGGGGATGGTGAAAAATTGGTCAATGGGTACAGTGCTACGGTTAGATAGGAGGAATAAGTTCTGGTGGTCTGTTGCATAGTTGAATGACTAGTTAGCAATGATGTGTTGTATGTTTGAAAACAGCTCTCAGAAAGGTTTTAGAATGTTCTGATCACAAACAGTAAGTGTTTAAGGATATGCTAATCACCCCAATTCAACCATTATACAATTTACACATGTATCAAAACATCACATTGTACCCCACATATATGTAAACTTATGATGTGCCAATGTTTAAAAAAAGCAATGTTTATAATTCAATTTTGCTTTTACTACTGTTAAAATGTTTTATATCTATTACTTAGAATACTGCGTGATGTGATCATAGAGCCTTCCGCATAACATTTGCTAATGCAGTTGATTCTT
The DNA here is from genome assembly GCF_024542745.1 of Macaca thibetana thibetana. Taxonomy (NCBI): domain Eukaryota; kingdom Metazoa; phylum Chordata; class Mammalia; order Primates; family Cercopithecidae; genus Macaca; species Macaca thibetana. The sequence goes on along the minus strand of NC_065594.1, from coordinate 81,990,094 downwards.
TACATATGTTACCTCAATCCTGCTATGAATATATGATTGTCCCCACTTTAAGGATTGTCCCCACTTTAAGGAAATGGAGTTTTGGGAGAGTTGAGCAACTTGGTTCAGATCATCTGGCTAGTAGATGGTGAAGCCAGGCACGGCCCGTTCTATCTGGTAGAATGATTTGGCTTTCCCAAACCTCATCCTGTGTTATCTCAGAGCGACTCAGAGGTGTAGAATGAGGCACGTAGATTTGGGCTTTGGATGGAGAGACAGACATAGCACCTGCAAATTCTGTTCATATCCCAGCGATGTGAATCTCCCTTTCTTCTTTTACCATGCTTTCACGGGGTTTTTTGTTTTTCCTTCTACCACTGCCTAACTGTATGCACCCTTTAGTTTCTTGGCTCTTCTGGTAAATATTGACCTTCTCAGTCTGCGCATCTTCTCCTGTGGCTCCATTTCACATTTCCAGATCTAGCTGCACCTCCGTCTCTGACTTTTCTTTCTCTCACTTCATCTGCTTTCGCCACTCGAAAATTACAAAGTCGACTGCTACTCATCAGTGTGTGAGAAGAGTGCTTTAAGAAGTGGAAACCTGTGCCGAAAATAATGAACATAGCATCATCCCTATTCCCCTTTCACTCAAAAATAAAAGAAGAGTTTCAGATGATTCAGAAACTCACAGTCTACTTTTGAAAAGCATATTATCTCAGGAAGGATACAAAATGTTCTAATCAGAATTATATAAATAGCTTAAACATACACACACAGTAGTATGGATGATAAATATGGTTGTGGGCTGTGGGGAAGGGGCTCAGATCTCAGATAAAGGTAGGTTGGTTTAACCTGGATGTTAGGACCAAATATTGCTCAATTAGAAAGGCTTGATGCAGGCTTAGGAACTAGAGATGATTTTTATTTGGGAGCATAGGCTGTCTAGGAGAGTTCTTTTTACCTTTTCTGAGTTCTGAGCCAATTTGCCTGAAACATATGTCAGATTTATACTTTATTTTTAAGAAGTACAGAGAAAAAAAATAAAGGAGTAAAAAACAGTGCCAGCTTCTGCTTAAAAGATTATTTTTAAAAAACTGGAATCAAATCAGTGAACTTCAGCTACATGTGTTATGTTATCAGTTATTCTAACTCAAAAGCCATGACATGCTGATGTACCACTGCCGGAGCACGCTGACCTCGGAGGCTCTCTCACTGCTCTGTGCTCCCTCTGCCTCAGCTCTGTGCAGCTGGACCAGAAGAGTGGGAGCAATTAACCTGTCAGTGTCTCCCATTTTTAGTACCTTATCATTTGCATATGAACCAAAAGAAGAGGTAAATTGTGAAATTTTAAACTTAATTTTCCTAGAAGAGTGAATAGTGATATGTTTCTCCTTCACAGCATGTAGGTGGTGACATTCAGTTCCCACCAAAAAAGAATCTGTTTCCCACTCTTTTCTTCATAGGTGAGTTGTTCTTTCAGGTTTTATGGGAACTCTTCAGGCTGATGAGTAAATGGCCTTTCCATACCAAATATGAGCAAATTAGGCAAGATAGAACATCTAGAACAAGCTCTCTCAACCTTGACTTCATTGACATGTTGGGCTGGATAACTTTTTATCTGCGGGGCTGTCCTATGCATTATCGGATGCTTAGCTGCATGTCTGGCCCCCACATGATGACAGTGGCAGCCCCCAAGTTGTGACAATGAAAAATGTCTCCAGCAGTAGCCAAGTATCTCTCCCAGTTGAGATTCCCTGATCTAGAAATATAAATTATACATAATGAACTTAACAGCACAGTGAGAGGAGATCATTCCAGATGGTTGCCTAGCTTCTGTAGGGAGTGGCGAGTGTTAAAACTAAATGGCATTCCAGGGATTGTGACTTAAAGGATGAATTTAGCACACTTAATGAGTATTTTTGTTATGTTTATTGTGTGATGACCAACTTGCTCAAATAGTTTCATAAAAGGCTGTGGATCCTTCTTGGGGCTACCCAATGATGTATCCTGAGGAAGGAAAACCTATACACATTTGTATATATATATATATATTTAAGTTTCTGAATCTTAAATGGTGGGCCAGAGCCTCAAAGTAAGAATAGAAGGAGAAAATAAAAATGATGATTGCTTCAAAATAAACACAACTTTTACAAATGACAACGCTTCATCATTTGGTTGAAAGTAATTAATGGCAAAGGAAGGGAATTAATGAGCAAGTCCAGGGAGTGAAAGGATCTTCCTGAGGAACAAGGATGGACCAATATTGTTAATTTTGCAAGTGTGGCCAACTCAAGTATTACAAGTTATGGAGCGCAACTCAAGACAGTAAAGGAAAAGGTTGGGCTAAGGCCAAATAACATGCTGCAGAGGATGGACTCCATGCTTGCTTTTCAACTGGTCAGTCATTACAGGAGAGGGGCCACCTTGTCTATAAGACCTAAATCCTGAGCGATGATCTGAATTCTCACCCAGAGGCTTTCTTAGGCCAAAGGTATCATCAGTCTCCCTCCTTCTTGAGGCTCGAGCATCTGAGTAATACCTATTAGTATCATACACTGAGATGTCTCCTGGTTAAAGAAGACAGGAAGACCTACAGGTTGTTTTTCATTAGTGCTGTCTAAAAAGGCTGGTAACTGATGGCTGGGATATATAGGGAGGGTGTGTAGGGTTTTCTCGCTTGGCTTGGCTGTTGGCAGGCAGAAGCAAACACTGTTGAGGCTGCTTGTTGGGGAAGGAGGATAAGGAATGATTCCATTTAAATTGTTGAGTCTATTTCTCCTCACTCATCAGTACCATCTCCCTGATTTATTGCTTTTTTTCATTAACATTGACAACAACAATAATTATCTAAATGTATACAATATTTCTAGGTTTCTGAAGAACTTTCTCCTGTGGGCCTTGATTTATTGGCAGCTGCTCCAACAGATTCTTAACTTTAAAGTCACCTGATGACTCCATTCCTATACTCCTGAAAATTGGCTTGACATATATGCTCCATGACATTTATTTCACCTACCATTTAGTGATACTTTGATCCTACTTCCAGCCCTGCCTATGACAGCTGGGAAATGCAAAGTGCTTTGAGAATCACAAGTCAAAGGAATGTTCTAGGAGGAATTATGTTATTTTTCAAGTTACGAGGTTCTAAAACCTTTCATTTATATTTTTTCCAGTGTAAATTACTGTATTAACATATAGTCTCCCTTAGTGGAAAGAAGTAAAGCTCTGTTAATATTTATTCTGTTTCTAAAAGGTAATGGCAGAATTCCCTGGGTTGTTCACTTGATTTGATGTATACTGATCCTGAAATTGCAAGGCAGACGAGCGAATGCTGGCTGCAGGCATGAATCTCCTGCTTAGAAGGCTGCTTTAGAGCTGTTTTCGAATAAATCTCCATCTTTGTTATTATTTCTTTCAAGGTGTTGTATAATTTTTAAAGTGGAAGTTGCAACAGTATGTAAAAAAGGCTGACAGCTGGCAGCATTCAGCTTACTTTTCTGTCCCTTTTGTAGAAAGCTAAGTGTTTTGCACTGTGGGGGGTGGGGAAGTGGAGTCACAGACTCTATTTGGAGTTAGTTACAGCATGTAGCCTGGTGAGAATAGACTCCTACTGGAGCAAGGCTTTTTGTAAGCTATGCTTGACAGTGCTGGTGGAAGCCCATCACAATTCAGCTCATAACATGTGTTGAGATGGCTGTAATGTCAGGGTATCTCTAAATTTTGAAGAGGTAGATAGTTACTTGCCCTCCTCAATTGTCACTCTTTCAATTAGTCCTTGTTAATCTGATAATAATGTTAGAATCATAACTTCCTGTTTTCTTCATTTGATTTCCAAAGCTGTGCCCAGAGTATGTTATTTGTAGCTCTGAAGTTGTCAAGAGAAGGGGAGGGGAGATATGGTTCCTCACTTCCAGAAGCTTAAAGATGGAGGCAGAGAAAGGGAGATACTGAAATGAACAGAATAGAAGGGGGACAGTGCTGCCCAGGGAGCACTGTGCCCTCAGAGCTCTCCTATGGGAGGTGAAGGGTGGAGGTCAGAGGGCATTCAAGTTCAGGAATGCTTTGAGATCCCTTTGGTAAGTTTCTGGGACTATTGCATTTTAGACGTTGCTGTGTTTGATGAATTTGTGTGATGCTCAAGGTTAATACTCTCTTTCCATTTGCTTATAGCCTGGGAAACAGGTTGACCTACCTTAGTTGTTTAAAAAAACATGTCCTATTAAACCAACAAACAAATAAAAAGTTTTGAAGGAGGCCTGAGACGGCAGAGAAGGAAGTCAGCGGGAACTAGTATGGAATAAGATGCACAAAGGTCACCTATTTGGACAGACCAGTTGTGGAACTGGTTGGGGAATTGGAATCAGGGTCATCTGTTTATTCCCTAACGTCCTCTAATGAGAGAAAACCTGGAAATGAAGGGGCCCTAAATGCTCTTTCAGAAAACAGCTGAGTAACTGTGAAAGGGAAATTTAAGCAAACTCAGGGAGCTTGACTTAACAGAACGGAAATTTAGGATTGATATGAGAAAAATTGAGCAAAATTATATGCATGTCAAATTGTACCAAGAAGCTTTAGTAGGAAAAGTCAGTCTCAGAATTGAAGTCCTATGTTTGAAAAGCGATCTAGAGGGCTCGCCCAGCTCCTCTGCTCTGTCTGATAAATTATTCTGGGTATGAATAAAGCCATTTGTAACTTCGCTGATCTTGAACTCTTTTTGAGTTAGAGTTTAAAAGAGCAACCAAATTTCATTTAAAAAGTATTGAACAAAAGTTAAATGTGAAGTAGATTTGAGAGCTAGCTCTTTCTCTGGGCCCACCAGGTTCCTGGCACACAAGGATCCAGTGCATGTTTATTGCAGCCAAGTGGCCAAAGATGTATTAAGCAGGGAAAAATTGTCTGTTGGCTTTTCCCCCACTTAATTCTAACTTTCAAAAAGTTTTGGAAGTAATTGAACCAAAGTTCTGATTAATTTTGAGGTAAAATGAAAGATGCAAAAATAATCTTTGAAAGTAGTAAAGAGATCATATGAACACATAAATTCTGATTAGGATGAGGGGAATAAGCAAGTTTACAATAGGGCAAGGCATTCTTCAAATGCTGTTTAAAATGTTCTTTAAAATGTTTTCGTAGATAAGAATGGGGTAAATCCACACATATTATTATTAATATGTATTTTTTTGGAATAAAAATAGATATAGGGATTTAAGAGACTGACCAGAGTGTGTCGTTAATTAACTCTTCCTTCCTGTATATTTTGGCCAATCTGTCTCTTGTTCTTGGTAAAATAATGAGTGATTTTTGTGTTGTTCCTTTTTGCATTATAACTATAATATTTTCTTTTTTACTAAGATGGGGTCTTTAAGCAGAGAGAGAGAAAGATTAAAAAAATGAAAATAAAGCGAGGAGGGCAGTAAGAGAAATAAACAAAGGTGGTCATAGTGGTTGCAACAAAGAGAGAACCCAGGGGTCTTTCCTCCCAAGAGGTTGTCCACCGCCTGAGACAAGAGTTACCTCATGACAATAAAATCAATACTGCATTCGGCTTACACTACAATTGAGACTATAATTATTTTGACTCAATACAATGCACTATTTTGCCCTTCTGGATTTTGGTGAGTTGGATTTTTCTCTACCTTGAAACCCCCTCATTTTCCAATATTCTCTGTCCTGATGATTTTAATGTGATCAGTTTTTGTTCCTTTACCATGCTGAGTAGGGTTCTTAAAATCTTTCTTGACATTTAATTAAACATGTTTCTGTTGGTAGTTCTAAGGTTCTGGATAGACAATAATTTCAGGGCCATGGAAAACACACCATTTATAGCAATAAGTAGTTAAAAGTTGGGAGGGACTTTAAAACAGGTGCTCTGTCAACTGTCTTCTTTTGCACTACCCACCCCCAAAATATTTTTGGAAACCTATCTGTCCCCTGCACATTTTTAAATGAAGCCTAAAATTTATATCACAGATTTAAATACTACAGTCCCAAATTATGTAGTTTTTAATGTAAATATTTCCATTTTAAAACAAAAATAGTACATCTCTCTTTTAAGAGCATATGATTATATCTGGAAACTACCGTGAGTTGTTAATTACTGCTATTCACTTAAAAATATATAAATAATCTCTTCTTTAACATATGGAAATTTTTCTATCCTTTCCTTTCCTCCGTGAACTCATATTTCCATTTAACTTTCTTCACAGAACTGAAAGTAATATGTCTATACTTTAAAGGCTTTTATTGATTACTCTTTCATACCTCGAGGCCAAGATGGGCAGATTACGAGGTCAGGAGATGGAGACCATCCTGGCTAACACGGTGAAACCCCGTCTCTACTAAAAAATACAACAACAAAAATATTAGCCAGGCGTGGTGGCGGGCGCCTGTAGTCCCAGTTACTCAGGAGGCTGAGTCAGGAGAATGGCGTGAATCCGGGAGGCGGAGCTTGCAGTGAGCCAAGATCACGCCACTGCACTCCAGCCTAGGCGACAGAGCGGAGACTCCGTCTAAAAAAAAAAAAGAAAAAAAAAATTCTGCATTAGATTTTCATTAGAATCATTGATCAAAAATAACAATTTTAGATTTAGGTTACCAATAAACATAACTACATTTGTTTTAAAATGCATCTCTTAGTGAAACAGATGGGCTTTAAAATTTTTAATTAGTTTACTCATCTGGGATAACATTACTTATTACTAGAATAAGAAAAAGGCTCAATATTAATTGTATTTTAATTTTTTTTATTTTTATAGTTTTAAGTGCTGAGAACAATTGTTTTTATAAATGAATTGATGAGTAAAAGATATATTTGTCTTTCCTGTCTTCTCAGTTTTTAATTAAAAATTTGTTTATTCTCTCTTTTGTTCAGTAGGTGCTTGCCTTTCATTGGCTAGAAACCCTTAATCTATTGTAGGTGTTAAAAGTTTGAAGCAAGATTGCTCTAGCTTGAAATTGTAATAGGTGGTGCTTGCTACAATCTACAATCCCCTTTGTAGGGATACTATGGTACTCTTCCTAGCTCCCTATTTCAGGTCAGAAGCATGATTCCCAGATGCTGAGAAAATGGGCAGCTGATGGCTTATAGCTGCCCCTCATTGGAGAATTGCTCTCATGCTCTCAGCCAAAGGGACCTGTCTGGCCCTAGGTTAACATGCAGGTCTACAGCCATGTCTAGCTGGTGCAGGTGTACAAATGCCTGGCTTCAACTGGGACAAATCTTCTTTCGTTTTTAAAAGTACATTCATTTATTGTATAGTGCAGAAAATCCAAACTTCATGAAGAACATATGTAACAAGGAAAAGGTCTCCCACCTACCACACCCACTCAGCTTCAGGCACCAACAGTTTTTGACAATTTCTGTTTATATTTATTCTGATACTAACCTGCAAAATTCTAAATAATATGCCTAGAATGCCTCCTTCTGGATTCATGATTTCACAAAAGTGGAGGATTTGGTTCATTACAAATATCCCAAGGTTTGGGCTTCAATTGAAACCGTTACCCAGATAAGGAACTTAGTACCCAACTGGAAACAAAGCTGAAGGGTCAGCTCAGCTCTAGAGCTCCTTGTAGAATTGGCCTGAAGCTTCTGTTGCAACCACTGAGCTTTCCCCTCCACCCAGTCCTGCCTTCCTCACATCCTCGCAAGCGTATTCTTGGGAGCACCTCTCATAGCTGTTTTCATCTCCAAGTCTGTTCCCAAGAAACTCATTGTAAATTCCCCATTCAAGAAATTTCACTTTTGGAGTGTGATTCTGCTGAAGGGAGTGAAAAGAATCTTTAGATTTGGGTAGAAATAATACAGTGAGCCTATTTCATATATTGTGACTATTTTTATCTTTTTGTATTGTTTGTGCTATGAAATATCTATATTCAACAGGGGGACAGCTGTTGAAAATATGACCCACCCTTGATAAATACTTTCTTTGGATTTTTACTAATGAGTCAATAATATTTCGGTTACATCTTGGATGATCTCCTTTCATTCCCAAGTGTGAGGTAGGATAAACTCAACTGCAATATTGCTATGTTGTAGTTAAAGATGTAGTTTTTAACAGGAAATATGTACACAAGCACACATATTCCTTAGTAGCATGGAGCTAAGGGAAAAGCAAACTACAGTTCATGAATAATGCAGAATTTTTCTGTTTATGCAATTTCCATCTGTTGTGTGCATGGTATTTATGATATTCACAAGATAAACTGATAGGAGTGTGTGATCTGCTAATATGTACATTTTAAAAGCTTTAATTACTGTTTTTATGGAAGTGTGCTGCTGTGTACTTTGACTCCAGGGAGATGAAAATTAGAGAAAAAAATAGTAACACAACAAACACAAATGCTCCTGAACATCAAGCCTTTTATTTTTAAATGAGTGATACTTGATGTGTGTGTTACCACACTCCAGGATCCCAAAGGGCTTGCCAGCATTGCTTTCTGATTACAGGTTAGATGAAAAAGGAAAACAGATTTGAGTGGAGTGATTCCATCTTTCCCTGTGCGAATCTCTCAACATCACTGCTTTTTGATGGCTATGTGTTGCCTTAGTTGAATGAGGAGAGATGACTTATGTTTTTCAAATGCTATATTAACCTTGGAAATGATATTGGATAATTTATCTTGGAAATTAAAGTTTTAATGAAGTGAGAGTCCCTAGAGAAAATTATAGAGAAAACACATTTTTTTCCTCTATAAATCAAAGGCACACTCCCACTAAAATTTTTGTGAACTCTATAGATTTATGAGCTGATATGATTTAGTGGAATGTAGTGTAGATGGAGGAAATGGCTTCTTCTATCATTGGGTAAGAAAAATCACTGGTTCACTGTGCAACTATGAACAGATCATTTAACCTCTTTGAACTTCATATTGTAATTAGAAAAATGCAGTGTTTGAGCTAGGTGATGTCAAACATTCAGCGCAGACATTTTTGAAAATCCTATATGCACTTTATTTTCACCTTCAAAACTTTCATTTTAGGCTGTTATGTTTGAAAGACCTTCTAGGTCTATAAACATTATCTTTTTTTTTTTTTTTAATGAAAGCAGACCCTTTTTTCTCAAGGACAGATGTTGCAAAACTTGTTAAAATGTCCTTGTTATTTTTTTTTTTCCAGACTAGCATTTTTCAAATGCTTTTCAGATACTTTGACTCTCCCCCTCATTTGTTTTTTGAAAGAATGTGCTAAGTTGTTTTGCTTGTTTATAAACATGGCTTTCTTTGATGACTGTTTTTTGTCAGTTTCCCTGAGTTCAGAAACTTTGAGGTATAAAATGGCTTCTCATAGGTCCTTGCATTAACTGAATTGAGAAAATGTTAAGTCTAAAGGTTTGGAGGGGATTTTTTTTTTTTTTTTTTTTTTTTTGAGATGAAGTCTCGCTGTGTCTCCCAGGCTGGAGTGCAGTGGCATGATCATGGCTCACTGCAACCTCCACCTCCTGGATTCAAGCGATTTTCCTGCCTCAGCCTCTGGAGTAGCTGGTATTACGGGCATGTGCCACCACGCCCAGCTAATTTTTGTATTTTTAGTAGAGACGGGGTTTCACCATGCTGGCCAGACTGGTCTCAAACTCTTGACCTTCAGATCTGCCTGCCTCAGCCTCCCAAAGTGTGGGGATTACAGGCATGAGCCATTGCACCCGACCAGGAGGGGAAAATTTGTTTCTGACCATTTTATCCAATACAACCTTTTACGAATTATTGACATTTAGGTAGTCAGTGGTGTGATTTAGGATGAGATAATGCCCCAAATATTTGGCTTTATACCTGATAAAATGATGCCCTAATTTTCACCTGATTAAAATATTTAGCTTGTCGTATGCAATGGCATGAAAAGCCTAAAGGATTCACGATAATTCAAATTCCTATTGATTCATGTGATATTTTCACACTCAGCTCTCTCATCTGTTGTTTCTGCAAACACCTTCAAAACACTTTAATTTGATAACAATATATATATTTTTTGAGACAAGGTCTCACTCTGTTGCTCAGGCTGGAGTGCAGTGGTGCAATCTGGGCTCATTGTAACCTCCACCTCCTGGATTCAAGTGATCCTCCTGCCTCAACTTCCTGAGTAGCTGGGACTACATGTGCTCTCACCATGCCTGGCTAATTTTGTACTTTTTGGTGGAGACAGGTTTTCACCATTTTGGCCAGGCTGGTCTCGAACTCCTGACCTTCAGTTATCTGCCTGCCTCGGCCTCCCAAAGTGCTGGGATTATAGGCATGAGCCACTGCCCTGGGACTGATAATAATATAATTTTAAGGAAGTTTTTTTTTTTTTTTTCATTTAAAGTGCTATGGCTTATTTATTTATTTATTAGCTCACAAAACTGTGCATCTGAATTAGTCAGAGTAGGACCCTAGGAAACCAGAGAGGCTGTTGGAGCTGCATAGAATTTACTGCATTCATATTCCTATGCATCGAGGAATGAGATTTTTACTGCACACCCAACTTGCTCTGAAAAGTTCCTCTGAAAAAAACAAATAGCATGTAGCGTGTGTGTATGTGTTTGAAAGTTGACTAGTATGAATTAGTTAAATGCTTTGTTTCAATTCCAGCCCCTAAATGAGTTTACCTGTAACCGTTGTAGCTGTAATCAATGGCACTTTTTCACCACAGGGAGCTTCTTGAGCTACTTTCTTGTGGAAGCCAAGTCCCAGTGACTGGTCCACTTCGCCCCAGCTGGTAGTCTAGTGTGTGATGCTCCTCATGGCTTCCACTAGGAGTGTGTGAGTCGCTGCTTGCCTGACCCACTTTCCACTTCCCATTTTGAATAGGGGCTCCTACTTTTTTATTTGTAGACACACTGGATTACGAGGGAAGTTTAAACAATTTATTTATGGAGGTTTTATTGTTTTTGTCTCTCAACCTTTCTTAGGGGAGAGATGGCAAAACGCTTTCATGTTTCTTTCCCTTTATGAAGGCAGTTTATACCCCTCTAGTCTAGTATCTCCCATTTGGAGACCTCTTTCCCTTTGGAGAATATATTCCAGGTTATCAATTTCTTCCTGTGGTTTATTAATTCCTCCCCCTCTGACCCTTGAAGGCAAATTGAGATCAGGGACCATACATTATACTTTGTATCTCCCATAGCACAATATCTATGACGTGTATAATGTCTAATGCCCACATACAATACCTGCAGGTACTTTAGTTAAATGCTTTGTTTCCATTCCAACCAAGTCCAATTATTATATATTGACTATAATAATAGTAATAATTACTATTGGGTTTTTTTTTGAGTGTGTGTGTGCCTTGTTTTATGTTAAGCATTCCATGTACATCATCTCATGTAGACTTTATATCAGTTTTGTAAGGTCAATATTAGAAATATTCTCCATTTTATAAATGGAAAAACCATAGCTCATAGAAGTTAAATAATTCTCAAGTTAATACATGGCATTCATATGCACACACATACATACACACCTAGTGCCATGTGCCAAAGCCCTTCTTCTCTCAGTTTCGGCTGGTTCTTTAAGCAAGGGAGAAGAAAGCTATTCTCAGAATAAGCAGGAGAGAAGAAAACTGTCTTCAAGATGGGGCCAAGTGGAGGTGTGCAGATAAGGAAAATACACATACTCTGATTTGCATCAGTTTTCCCCTGAAGTACAAAATCAACATAACTTGTACCAAGACATTTTATCTCTTTTTGTAGAATGCCCCCACATTGTCTACTTTATCTCCTTGTGTTGCCATGGATTTAATCTTATACTTTGTGATATAATCATCTTGGCCATTTGTCCTTTTCCTGCCTTAATTTTATTATAAAGGTCCTTGCACCAATCCTAGCACTTTGGGAAATTGAGGTGGGAGGATCACAAGGTCAGGAGTTGAAGACCAGCCTGGCCAACATGGTGAAACCCCATCTCTACTAAAAATATAAAAATTAGCCAGGCATGGTGGTGCACGCCTGTAATCCCAGCTGCTTGGGAGGCTGAGGCAGAAAAATTGCTTGAACCCGGGAGGCAGAGTTTGCAGTGAGCCATGATTGTGCCACTATACTCCAGCCTGTGTGACAGAGCAAGACTCTGTCTCAAAAAACAAAGTAAAATAAAGTAAAATAAAATAAAATAAAATATCCTTGCCCCAAATTACATAAAAATGTTTGAACCTACACCAACCACATGTATGGGCCATGCCCAACTCACTGTGGCCTGCCTTCTCTGCTTTCCTGGCCACTAAAGTGAGGTTTGGCACAGAGAGGTGTGGTTACACTGGGTGGCGGATGAGGTTGTCCAGTTTATCCAGCCCAAATTGTAGCTTAGCTATCTGAGATGGGAGAAGAGGAGTATGAGGGAGTGTGTGTGTATTTCTTCCTGGGAAAACTGAACTAAATGGACTGAGGAGAAGCAGTTTTTGAGCAACCATCACCTAAGTTGGAGGCTCAGACAAGCTTGGCTGAAGTGGGTCAGACAGCAGTGTTGCTGAACAGAAATACTACCTACCTCCCAGTTTACCTGGGTCCTATAAAACCTGCCCGAATCTGAAGCTGAGTCAAATCACAATTTTGGATATTGTTGCCATGAATTCAATTTCCACTGTGGTAACTGCAAGTTTTAACTGGAGCAGAAACTTAAAATCCATGTTGTTCTGCAAGAATGGAGACCTTGGCCATCTACAGCACCTGGTCATATACTCTTTCCCACTGAGCATAAACTAGTTGTTCTGTCAGAAGCCACTTATCTAATTAAGTGAACAGGGCACAGAAGGTAGCAATTAGGCTTTAATTAGCGGTTGTTTCCAATCATACAGTCCAACTTTAATGGGGAAAGGGGTGCATGGTCTCATTACATTAAATTGTATTTGTCCTAATGCAAATTGGTGTCAAAACGTGTGTTAATTGGAAGAAAAAAATGAGGATTGTAACTTTATTCCATAAAAAAAATTAGACTTCAGGAAGTACACTTAAAAGCAAAGTGGAACAATGTTTAAAATTCACTGTTTCAATAAAATTGTATTTTTCCTTAATAAAAGTTTTCCAGATAGGAATATTCTAGATTTTAAATATAATAAAACATAATTACATTTCACTAATGTATTCTTATTGGTCTCATTTTGTAATAAAATCAAGAAATTATGTAATATACTTTCAAAGAGGGCGTAGATGCATTGTACTAAATTAGAACTAGAGGATCCTAGGGAAAAGGCTCTGTGCGTGCCTGTTCTTGGGCCACCCTGTGCCTCTCCCCAGAGGTAATAGTTCTATAGTTGCTCTAATATCTTTCTAGGGTTATTCAGGATTTTATTCTTTCTTATAAAAATTATAACAAAAGTCTTCATATACATCACTTAGTTCAAGAGATTTATGACTATGTATTTACAAAGCAGATTCTCTTTTGTCTTTTGAGGGACTGACATTTAATTAGTTGTTGATATGCACTTGGGAGATGCAAACTAATTTATTACAGTATTTACATAAATAAAACAATTAAGAAGACAAATATACTGCTATCAAAACAAAGAAAAACATACACTGTAATAAAACATTGAACTGGAGTAGAATTTGCTCTGTGCTTTACATGATGGTGGCTGTGGCTCTTCATAATGCTGCTGGAATAGGGTTTCCTGTCTTCCATGCCTATCTCTGCCTTGGAGGGACTTAGATAAATCCTGATCTGGTTATTAGTTATCTACACTAAGACTGAAGGTTTGGACAGCACTGCCTCCTGAGCACCAGTATCGAGGCTTGTGGGCTCATTTGCCCATTCTCCACTTCTTTGAGAGTTTTGGATGGGGCATTAAAAGCACAGTAGCACTGCAGTATTTTAAGTCTGAGCCCTTTTCTTGCTGGTGGTCAGAATAATGCCATGGAACTCAGAAAAGGATATTTTACCAAATTTTCTACTACGTAGGGATAGCACTTCTCTGCAAAGGCTTTTGAAGGTTTGGAATAAAAAGTGAAAAACAATAACTCTAGCACACTAGGTCAGACCTTTTCTAAGATGAGAATGTTCTCATTATGAGGCTTCAAAAGGTAGCAACAGCCATACTGCTAAGATGAGAAAGTTTAATTCTGTGAAACAACTGCAAAGGATTTTTCCCGCAGTACAGCAGGATATCATCTGGCACAAACCGAATGTTTTCTGTGTAATATGAACAGGCTAGTGGTGATTCAAAATGTTCTGTAATTCCTCCTTCTGCCCTGGCCATCACCCTCACTTATCACCTTCTCTCTCTGTCGTATCATAACGTTGCTTCCTGCTCATGGGTCTCCTTGTTGTGCAGGGGAATGAGAACTAGTGTTACCAACTTCTATATCACTTCTCATCAATGGCTGCCTCCTTATAGGCCCTTGGCACTAACTGACTGTTCCCCAAGCATGATAATCTTTCTTGGGGCCTGGCTTATGGGAGTCTATCAGTCCATTTTTGCATTGCTATAAAGAAACACTGAAGACTGGATAACTTATAAACAAAAGAGGTTTAACTGGCTTATGGTTTCGCAGGCTGTACAGGAAGCATGGCAGCATCTGCTTCTGGGGAGGCCTCAGGGAACTTACAGTCATGGCGAAGGCAAAGGGGGAGCCAGCACTTCACATGGCAGGAGCAGGAGTAAGAGAGATTGGGGGAGGTGCCACACACTTTTAAACAACCAGATCCCATGGGAGCTCACTCACTACACAGTACCAAGGGAAGATGGTGCTAAACCATTCATGATCCTATCACCTCCCACCAGGCCCCACTTCCAACACTGGGGATTATAATCCAACATGAGATCTGGGAAGGAACACAGATCCAAACCACGTCAGGGAGGCACATTGTCCTTCTGGTCGTATTGTCCATCCCCCAATAACAGAAATAGGGAAGCATTATTCTTTAGTTTTCAATCCCTGCCTCTCTCCAGAGGAAATTTGTCCCTCAGTATTCTCTTCAGCTTCAGGATCACAACAGTGCCAGATTAATATTTTTTTCCAAATATTTCCCTCTGCTATCTTCTTCACCTTGTCTTATACATCATGCTCAGTAGCTCATCATTCAACCTCTGGACCATCTAAGTAAGGTTCTGCATCCTCTAAAATCTTGCTAAAGAATCAAATGCATGTGCTCAAAAGAGATTTCATTATCTGCCCTGGAAATGATTTTCAGTGAAACAACAGAAGAATGAAATTTGTGAATCACACCTTAGAGATTTTTTTCAGCCAATCCCTATTCTTAGGGAATTTATAATCATTTTGGAGGGATTTGAAAACAAATGGTAGCTGCTTTCCTTTGTACACTAAGGGCATTTCTCTTTCCTTTTTCCTGTGAACTCTACATGTTCACTGATAGATTTTACAAATCCCTTGGCACCTTTATTATTCTCCTGCAGCTTTCTGCATGTTGTCTTCACTTGTCATGTAGGGGAATCCTAAAGTAGAGGTGGATTCAAAGGAAACTAAGTAATGTGAAGTAGTTTGAGGAGATCGCCCACTAGATCTTACATTTCAGCATTCTCATTTCAAACTGTTCGAAGGAGACTTTTGATAAAGAAGACTTTTTTTTTTTTTTTTTTTTTTGAGACGGAGTCTTCACTCTGTCACCCTGGCTGAAGTGCAGTGGTGCCATCTCAGCTCAAGCAAGCTCCGCCTCCTGGGTTCATGCCATTCTCCTGCCTCAGCCTCCCGAGTAGCTGGGACTACAGGTGCCCTCCACCATGCCCAGCTAATTTTTTTTTGTAGTTTTAGTATAGACAGGGTTTCACCATGTTAGCCAGGATGGTTTCAATCTCCTGACCTCGTGATCCACCCGCCTCGTTCTCCCGAAGAGCTGGGATTACAGGCATGAGCCACTGCCTCAATGCTGTTGTTTATATCTGCCCACATCTTCAAGTTGTCAGGGTGTTTTTTCATTACAATGACACCCTTCAAATGAAGTTGACACTCCACCTACTTGGTGCTGCCCACAAATGGTAAGTACAGTCTCTGACTGTCATTAGTAAAAATGAAGTCCGATTTATTAAGGAAAAAGCTGACAGACAGAACAGCCTGGTTGAAAAAAAACAAAACAAAACAAAACAAAAACCCTCAAATTGGAATTAGAAGATCTGCATTTGCCAATGGCTGGTTGGCTGGCCACTTTCTTGCCTTGACGTTTTTCTAACATAGAACATGGGAATCATGATTTCTCCCTAGAGGTCTTGGGAATATTCTTACGTATTTGGGGAGCATTTTTTATGGTATATAGCACTGTGCTAGAATCTGAGAAAGAGAAAGATATAAATGAAAAGAATTGCTGTCCTTTAGGAATAAAAAATGTAGTTGAGGAAGCAAAATATACATACATAATAAACCAGTTTAGCAACCGTAATGATTGTTTACCGCTTTAGAGCATTTTATAGTTTTCAAATTTATTATATGTGGGTCTACAAAATTTTATATATGTGTATATAAATGCACATATGTTCATGCGTAAATATAACATAAGGATTAAATGAAATTCTACATATATGAAAGTACATGCATATAAATATATACATATATTTGTATGTGTGCATATATATGTGTGCATTCACAATTTCATGTAATCCCTATTAGCAACCCTATGCGGCAGATAGTAATGATTCCACATCACAGATGATGACACTGAAGCTACATGATATTAAGTAAAATTGCAAGTAAAACAGGATTCTAAGCCCTGTGATCTTTCTGTTGCAGCATACATTATTTTCTTAATTCAGGACAAGGGTGCATCCCCGAAGTGTAATGTGCCCAGTAAGTGCTATGGAAAGCTTGCTTAGAGGAAGTGGGCTTGAGGTACAGAAGAAGAAGGGGTCTCAGATAGGGAGAGAAACACGCTGTAAAGTCTGGCATGTGGCACACTGAGAAAGAAGAAATTGTGAATGTGAAGGATGTGTGAGTTTTGATTTTTCTGAAGGATTGGATTGCATGAGTGAATATATTGTAGGGCATGAGATTAGGGTGTAGACTGGCTGTGGAGTGGGTTACAGCATGGGGTCAGAGAGGTGGGTTAGAGGACTTTTGTACTCTCCAAACAGAAAACGCCTATGGGAAAATATGAAAAAGAAGAGGCTGGATAGACGGACCCATTGGAAAGACCTTGTAATTAATTCATGTAGTCCAGTGTCAAAGATTGGGTTTCTAGCTCCACGACTAACTTGGTTTGCTACCCAATCAAGTTGTTTAACTTCATCAAGTCACAAAAATACCTGCCTCATGGGGTTGTTCTGAAGATAAATAATTCATAGAAAGCCACTTTCACTCACCACCTAGCATTTAGAAACCATTCATTAAATGTTAGCTAGTTATACTAGTATTACAGATAAAATGGTAGAAGGAAAGATATAAAAAGATAATATATTGTATGAACATGTTTTAATTCCTCAGAAGAAAGACAAACGCTCTATTAAATCAAGGCTCTACACTGTCTTAACTAAAAAGCAACCAATACCAGCCTTCTCTGTGGACAAGAATTACTTTAGTTTCAATGGACAATTTCCACTATGAAGCAATATTAGTGACTCACAGCAAAGGTAATAAAACTAAGAACCACCTACACATCTTTACAAACTTTAAACTATTTGTAATAGTGAAATAATAGTGTTTCAGGTTCTGATTTATATCAGCTTAAGCCAGTTCCTCGTAAACTTCAAGACCTTCATCATCATTGTGACATTTAGACATAAGGATAATTGGGGGTTTCACCGAGGCAGTGGTATTTTTAGAGTTTGACAAAGAGTGAGGAGTAAGTACTTTCCGTTTGTTCCAGGAACATAAACATTTGATCCCTTTGGAACAGCTGAGGATGTCTATAAGCCATGTCAGAGATACCACATGAGGGATGCATTGAATAAGCGGGGAGGCTCCCCTCATCCCACAGGGTTGACATTTTAATGAATCTTTAAAGCTTTTGACTAATCAAATAACTTTGGCAGATTTTAATTTCTATATTTAAATGATAGTCAATTCCAAGTGCAGTATTTACAAAGTCCAAAAGGATACAGAGTTTATCAGCTTGAACAGAAATTTTCTCTGGTCTTTAGAAGGAGGACTGACTTTACCACACCCCGTCTCCTTACTCAGAAGGACACTTTGCTCAATTTTCCCATAAGTTGCCTGGCTGCATTTTCCAATTCAGTCTCCTATGGCTTCCTAAAGGCAATTTTAAGACTAGGCGACTGCCAATAGAGTATAGTTTCAGTGGAAACAGAAAGGTCCACCTGCCTGAAATCTTTACTCAATGGCTAGATCATCCTCTCTAGAGGGCTACAGTTAAAATTAATGTGTTATATTTTGCATCGGTGTGCATTCATTTGTCTGAGAATTCTAGTGGGAATACACTTTGCATACCACTGTGGTCTAACTTCCCTTTCCAGTTGAGACAACTGGACCGTCAGCTCCAGGAGATCGTGTTTTATTCCTCTGATTCTTGCCTAGCACTGTGTCGTGGCTTCTGATGGTGCCTAAAAAGCATCACTGTTTGAGGCTGCCACTGCAGCATCTACCTCCAAGAGGTGAGGTACAGAAACAGCACATTGGAAGGGAATTCCAGAGTCAACTCTGGACACAGACGACAACTCTGTGCCAAGGCGGGCAGGGGAAGGAGAAAGCTGGGAGAGGAGGAAAGAGTCAGTGCCCAGTTAGAAGAGGACCATGGCTAGAGAGTGAAAGAATAAACGGTTGTTGCTTCGCCGTCATTTATGAGGCTATTTCTACTCAGACAGCATGTTTCAAAATATTGGTTGCCCTCTAGTTAGAGGTTTCTCGTTGAATAATGCCACCTCAAACCAGGAGTGGGCTACCGGGTACCATGAGGCTTTTCTGTGTTTTGATTCTGAGACCCTGAAATAATTGTGTAATGATCTAAAACTACTTAGGATGGGCTGTTGGGAGACTGCTTCAAAACACTTTTATCATAATATATTTTATTTATATAGCATATGTATATCTATGTGTGTGTTATGCTCCCTATGTATATATAATTACATATAGAGGATATCAATATGTATCTATATATATGTGTAAATATATTGATATTTGTATTTATGGCTTTATTATGTATAAATATATAATTATGCATAAATATATTTATTTTAAAGGAATTGAGAGATTTATTTTATATGATAGGGGCATCTAAAATCGCCGAATTTTAAAGATGCAAGAGAGCTCAACCAGTTCATCTTCCTCCTTTTTAAGGTAAAGAAACAGAGTCAGGAAAGTTGAGTGACTTGGCCAAGGTCTCAGGAAAAGCAAGAGCCCCACCTAGAGCTCAATTTGTACTTTTGAGGCCAGGATACCCTCCAGTGTACCCCTGGGTCTAGGGCAGTAGCACTTGGTGCTGGTAAAGGGGTTAGGCTCTGGGTCTTGAAATTGTTTCCTACTCATGATTCTGAAATGCACCCCCTCATACTTTGACTTGATATACACTTTAGAAGGACCAAAAGGAGAAATGTGAAGAAGTCATTGGCTTAGAGAGAGTATAATAAAACCTCAATAGGAAAACTAAATGTGGTTGATTTGTACATTCATCAAATGTAAATGAATACCTGTTCTTACAGTGGAATGCCTATAACTGTGTCCTGAGAACCCATCCTAGCAGATACTACTCACAGAAATAGGTCTTTCCTTTCTAATTTCTCTCCTTATCATTGAGACCACTAAAGTCCATCTTGCTTTAAGTTTACATTGTAAGAGCAGGAAAAAAACCCAAAATCTGGACACAGGTGTGGACTCTTCTCAAAAATAAACCACTGGTAACGGTCATTCTAGTCTCCACCAGTGATTTATCTCTGAAAAGGGCCTGACGGAGGGGGATGAATGGAAAAGGGGTAGATGTTGATCAAACAGTAAAAAGTTTCTGGTAGACAGGAACAGTAACCTTTAGTGATCTTCCACACAAAATGGTGATTATAATAAATACTAATGCATTACGTATTTTGTAATTGCTAAAAGAGTAGATTTGACATGTTTTTGCCACAAAAATTATATGTGAGGTGATGAATTTGTTAATTACTCTGATTTAATCATTCCACATTGTGAACATATATCAAAACATCACCTTGTATGCTTTAAATAAATACAATTATTATTGGTCAATGAAAAATAAAATAAAATTTCAAAAAAGATAAACCACTACATTTTTCTTTACCAGAGGCTGTTTATAAGATGTCCTTTAGTACCAGGCAAAGGGAGAACCCCACTGTTGGGATAACATTGCTGCAGCAGGAAGTATATTTTTTTCTTTCCTGAGGCTTTTTTGCTCGAATCCAAATTTCTTTACAATTGACTCATTCCTTTCTCCTACCCCTGCCTACTTCTGTCAGCTGTTCTGGGAAAAATAGCAAATGAGTTTAACATTTTCACCCAGTGGCTGGAGGCCACAAGACCAGGGCACTTAATATGATACGGTTAGCTTTGTTCCAAATTAAAATTGGAACCAGTAATGTCTTAATGCTCTTGTCTAGACGATTGTCACGGCTGTAAATTATCATCATAATAGCCATTGTATGGTTTCTAATGACTTCACCAAAACATTATTTGCCAATCCTATAAACTTTTTGAACATGCTGTTTAGTTTATCCTAATGAATCTATTAAGAGGTGACACATACATCCTGCTTCCTCTCTCCAAAGAGACATTTGTGGATTCAATTCCTTGCTTGTTGCTAATGCCACTTTGTAATCTCAATACTGATCTAATTCTGTCTTCTGTCTGTCTGCAACAAATTTAATCAGAAAAATCATTATCCAAATGTAATGTTCTGTGTTAATATAATTACTGATAAAGTAAGCTTTACATCTGCCATTTTGCCACATATGGGTTTTTTTTTTATGGTTGTTTTGATTTGGGTTCTTTTTTTTTTCGAGACAGGGTCTCACTGTGCCACCCAGGCTTGTATGCAGTGGTGTGATCTTGGCTCACTGCAACCTCTGCTTCCTGGGCTTAAGGGATCCTCCAGCCTTAGCCTCCAATTAGCCACCATGCTCAACTAATTTTTGTAATTTTGTACAGATGGGGTTTCACCATGTTGTCCAGGCACATGTGTTCTATATGTCTTTTTTTGTTTGTGTCTCTCTTTTTCCATTATTTTCTTCTTTTATGCTAAATAGATGTTTTCTAGTATGATATTTTAATTCCCATAATGTTAATATTTCTTGAATTGTATTTTTACATTCTTTTCTTAATTGTTGCTCTGAGGATTATAACTAGTATCTTAACAATTTAGTTTAGATCAATACCAATTTAATGTCAGTGGTATACAAAATTTTGCTGCTACATAGCTCTACTTTTTCCCCTTTCTTTGTGCTCTTATACATTATAAGAAGAAATATTTACAGATTATAAGTCTATCAGCACCATTTTATATTTGTTGATTTGTATAGTTACCTTTTAAATAAACAGGGCAAAAATTACAAACCAAGAGTATATTAATACTATTTCTTATGCTTATTTATATTGTTATGTCTACTGGTGCTGTTAATATTTCTTCATGTGGATTTTATTTATTGTCTATTGTCCTTTCTTTTCAGACTGAACAACTCTGTTTAGCATTTCTTATAGAGTAGGTTTATGAGTGACAAATTATTTCAGTTTGTTTATATGGCAATGTCTTAACTTTTTTTTCATTTTTGAAGAATAGTTTTGAAAATTATAGAATTCTTATTTGACAGTATTTTTCTTTCAGTACTTGGAGTATGTCACCCCATTGCCTTCCGGAAACCATAGTTTCTGATAAGAAATCAATTGTTCCTCTTATCAAGGACCCCTGTATGTGATGAGCCACTTCTCTATTACTGTGTTCAAGATTCTCTTTTTATCTTTTACTGTTGACAACAATTTGTTTATGATGTGTCTGGGCATGGATGATTTTAGTTGATCTTACATACATTCTGAGTTTCTTTTATGTACAGTTTAATAATTTTCAAATGAAGTTTTGAAAATTTTGGCCATTGTTTCCTCAAATATTTTTTCTAGTTTTTCTCTTTTACTTCCCTTCTAAAGTTTTCATTTTCATTATGTGGCTATTGGTACACTTGATAGCATCACAGGGACATTGAAGACTTTGTTCAGTTTTCTTCATTATTTTTTCTTTTTATTCCACAGACTAGATAGTCTCAATTGACCTATATTCAAGTTCACTGATTCTTTATTCTGCCACGTAAAATTTGCAATTAATTCTCCCTAGCAGGGGAACAGCACACTCCCTGGCAGGACTGGGACCTGTCGGGGGGCAGTCGGAGGGAGAGTATCAGGATAAATAGCTAATGCATGTGGGGCTTAATACCTAGGTGATGGGTTGATATGTGTAGCAAACCACCATGGCACATATTTACCTGTGTGACAAACCTGCGCATCCTGCACATGTATCCCAGAACTTAAAATTAAATTTTTAAAAAAGAAAAAAAAAGCA
Organism: Macaca thibetana thibetana; assembly: GCF_024542745.1. Lineage (NCBI taxonomy): Eukaryota > Metazoa > Chordata > Mammalia > Primates > Cercopithecidae > Macaca > Macaca thibetana. The sequence continues at coordinate 81,967,765 of NC_065594.1, read as the reverse complement.
TTTACAATACATTTTAATATGTATTCAATATGTATTTTAATATGTTTTAAGCTCCCAATAAAAGTTGGCTAATTTTGTAACATAGAAAAGGGCTCCATAGCAAATTTTTTATTTCAGTTATTGTATCTTAGAGCTCTAGAATTTCAATTTTTAAAATAATTTATATTTTAAGTTGATGTTATCTATTTGCTGATATATCATTCTCATGTTTTTCTTTAAATTTGTATTCATGGTTTACTTTTGGTCTTTGAAAATAATTATAATGACTTTAAATTATAATTTAAAGTTATTATTTCAAATTTTTGACTAGGAATTCTAATGCATGGACTTTTTCAGGTACAAAAATTCATGACTGATTTTTCCCCTTGTTTTGGGGCCATATTCCCCTGTTTGTTTACATGTATCATGATTTTTTTGAAACTGAATATTTTAGATCATGTAATGTAGCAACTCTGGAAACCAGATCCCATTCTTCACAGTTTGCTATTGTTTCTGTTTGTTATTATTGTTCTTTGTTTGTTTCATGACTTTCCTGTAAGAATTCTATAGTTTTTCATGTGTAGTAACTGGTTAACATAATTGTCAGCTAATGAATAAACATGCATTTCCTTAATATCTTGAACTAGCAACTCTCCTAGTCTTTCCTGGATAGTTCCATGTATGTTAGGTGCATCCCTTCAATTTACTGGTAGGCAGTTGAGAACTCTGTTACCATTAATTTCCTCTTGCCCAGATACTCAAGGTCAGCAAGAGTTAAAAAATTAAGACCTTTTCAGGTGTCTCAACTTCCTGCACATGTATGTGGCCTTCTAGATTCTCAGAAACATGTTGGAGCTTTTCAAAGTCCTTATTGTTTACTGAATATCTGTGTTCTCTCAAAATGTATATGTTGTAATTACAGTTAGATGAGATCATATGACTGGATCCCTCATGATGACATGAGTGCCCCAATAAGAAGACACCAGAGAGCTTGCTTCTCTTTCCACACGCATGCTCCAAAGAAAGGCCATGCCAGAGCACAGAGAGAAGGAGAGCTTCCACGAGAACCTGACCAAGCGTGCTGCTGGCATGCTTGTCTCATAATTCTACCCTCCAGGACTGTGAGAAAATAAGTTTCTGTTGCTAAAACCACCTAGTCTATGGTAATTTGTTATGGAAGCCCAAGAAGACTAACACAAATTTGGGTGCCAGGAAGTGGGGTGCTGGTGCAACAAATACCTCAACATGTGTAAGTGGCTTTAGAAGTGGGCAATGGATAGAGGATGGAAAAATTTTGAGATGTGTGCTAGAAAAAGCCAAAATTGCAGTGAAGTATTTGTTAAAGGCAGTTGGAGTGAGGGCGCAGAAAGAAAAGAAAATAGCTAAGGAGAATTATCTGTCTTTCCAGAGAATACATAAATAATCATGAAAAGAATGTTGATATCAATATGAATGTTAAAGGCCATTCTGTTGAGTTCTCAAATGCAAATGAGGAAAAAAATTACTGGAAAATGGAAGAAAGGTGATCCTTTCATAAAGTGACATAGCACTTGGATTAACTGTGTTCTAGTGTTTTGTGAAATTGGTATTTTTGACAAACAAAATTAGATAATATTTAGGTAAGACTTTGGATTTTGCAAGCGATAAAATTGGATAATTAGCTAAGGAGATATCTAAGCAAGTGTTGAAGGAGCGGCTTGCTTCTTCCTATTTATGGTAAAATGTGAAAGGAGAGACAGAAGTTGAAGAAGAAATTGTTAAGCAAAAAGGAACCAGAGTTGAAGATTTGGAAAGTTTTCAGCCTATCTATATTGCAAAAAAATAAAAAAGCTTATTGTGAAGACAACAGGAAGGGTGTGGTTGAACAATTATTTGATAAAGAGATAATGGTAATGACTCATGGACTGAATTAGCCATCTCAGAAGAGGCCAGGAATAGAGATCAATTATACAAGCAAAAACACTGTCAATTTGAACTAAGCAGTCAGAAACAAATGAGGTGAAGTAAAGGCTGTCAGACTTTTAGAGCCTACAAGACCAGACCAGAGAGCTATTTGGCTGTAACTTTGTGCTTTTCATGAAAACGAAGTAGTGACCACAAAGGCAATTCAGAGATCATCAGGTCAGTATCCTTTGTGGCAAAGGGTGGGAACATTGCCTCAGTTTCAATAGGCCATATGGCCTCTGACTAAAGCCTTGGGGGCAGGGCGTTGGAGACAGGGCTGTGTAAAAGCCTGGAGGCAGGATCCACTATCCCTGTAGGTCTAGAATAAATGGCACGAAATGAAAAAGAGATATCTTGAGCCTTAAGAGCTAATGGAATTTGCTTTGGTTGGTTTTAGATGTTCTTGCGGCCTGTCTCTTATTCCTTCTTTCTTAATTTTTCCTTTTGGAATGGAAATGGCTATCTCATGCCTATTCCACTATCTGTTGTAATTTGGAAGCACATAACTTGTACGGTTTTACAGGTTTACAGCTGGAGAACAATTTTGATTTTTGGGATAACGCTTACTTATGTTTGATTTAGATACTATTTAGCTGAGACTTTGTACTTTAGAATTGATGCTGGAATCTGTTAAGACTTTTGAGACTGTTGGGATAAAATTAATGTATTTTGCATGTGAGAAGGACATCTTGGGGGTCCAGGGCAGAATGTATGAACTGAATATATGTGTGCCACTCAAAGTTACGTGTTAATATGATGGTATTCAGAGATGAAGTTTTTGGTGGATAAATAAGGTTAGATGAGATCATGTGAATGGGAACTCATGATGGGATTAGTGCCCTTGAAAGAAGAGATACCAGCGATGTTGCTCCTGTCTCTGTGCATGTGAACCACATGAGCACACAGTGAGAAAGAAGCCTGGAAAAGAGGCTTTACAAGAACTTCATCACGCTGGACCATTCTAGCCTCCAGGACTGTGAGAAAATAAATTTATGCTGTTCAAGTGATCAGTCTCTGGTATTTTGTTATGGCAGCCCAAGCAGACAGACCCTATGGACAATTCATTCACCACATTTTCCATGTAAGGTTTTGGTCAGCTTCTTGTTTGCTCAAATTTTATAGATGCCTCAGGTAGCTATGATATTAAACAATTACCACGGGTGGTTTTTGACAGATGTCCTGGGGAAAGGTTGTTTACAAGGAGTGATCTCTAAGTCCAGTCAAGTAAAGACAAGCCCTGCTAGTAGAGGTTTCCATTAACTACCAGTCAGGTCAAATAATAACAACTGGTAAGGGCACTTCTGAGGAGCTTCAAAACTGTTTTTCCCTCTCCTTTGGTTGGTAGGCTGCTGTTTTTTTTTGTTTTGTTTTTTTTTTTTATGGCTATACTTATCACTGCTATTGTATTTACCAAGCTGTTGGTTTTCACAGCTATTGTGGAGCTGAGAAGAGAGGATGGGAGTAGGGCAAGTTAAAACACCAGAAAGGTCACTGTTCTCATTGAGATTCAGCTATTTTTTCTTTAATAAAGAGTCTTAAAATGTTCTTAAAATGTTGATTTACTGTTTTCATTGCCATCATGGAGGAGCAGATATTTGGAAGCCTTTCACTGCAGCATTCTTGCAATGTTCCCACACCCCAACTCAATTAATTTTTGTTCAGTATATTAATTTGACTTTTTGTTGTCTCTCTAACATTGGTTTTATCCTTATCTATTAATGTAAGGTGGGATTTGGAGCTGATCTCACACTCAGATCCAGGATGACCCCTAATTGTTCAAAGCCAACATTCTCACTCTGAACACTGTTGACATTTTGGGTCCAATACTTCTGTGTTGGGCATTGTAGGATCTTTAACAATATCCCTGGACTCTACCAATTAGAAGCCAGTAACACTGTTGCAGTTGTGACAACCAAAAGTTTTCCAGACATTACCAAATGTCCCCTGCTGGACAAAATTGCCTCAGACTGAGAATCATTGTTCTAACCACATTAATATAGTTTCATTTTTATAAACACAAAAGTTGATTCAGGTAAACAAAACGTATGTCCTAAAGCATATGACAATCCCCTGATCACAGTTATTAGTTCAGGAATGGAAATGTAACCAATTCAAACCAGCGAGGTATGAGGAAAGATTGCTGGAAACAACTAGAGGAAGTTTCTTTTTTTCTGTTTTTTGGTTGGGTTGTGTGAGGATGTGAAATCCATTGGATGACCAGCCTTAAAAGGAATCTAAAAATGACACATAATATGTGATATGTTTTGGATGTGTGTCCCCTCAACATCTCATGTTGAAATGTGGCCTCCAATGTTGGAGGTGTCTAATGGGAGATGTCTGGGTCATAGGAGCACATTCCTCATGAATGGCTTGGTGCCATCTTTTTGGTGTTGAGTTCCCACTCTATTAGTTCACTCAAGAGCTGGTTGTTTAAAAAAGCCTGGCACCTCCTCCCTGCTGTCTTGCTCCCTCTGCCATGTGATCTGTGGGCTCCCCGCTCTGCCTTCCACCATGATTGTAAGCTTCCTGAGGCCTCACCAGAAGCCAAGAAGATGCTGGTGCCATACTTGCATAACCTGCAGAACCATGAGCCAAATAAAACTCTTTTGGTTATACATTACCCAGTCTCAGATGTTCCACTATAGTAATGCAAAATGTAGTAATACAACGTGTCTGGCACTGAGTAGATATTAAGGGTTATTATTACAGCACTGATTGGGCTTATGGCATGACTTTTGCTCTTCCTGTGAGACCTATTTTATTCAAACTCTTTGAATTTAAAGGTGCTCCTAAATATTGTAAGGGATTCTACCTGCATAATATCTCTTTCAAGTTCAGTTCTTTTTCATATCAACACTCTAATTCCCGTTTTACTTCTTAATTCTTAATTGGTTAAGTGGAATTCTTTTCATAAAATGTTCTGATTTTTCCTCTCTTCACTTTATCCTGCCATCCTTAGTTATTTTCCTAAAGTGCACCTCTGATTTTATCACTGCTCTGTTCAAAATGTTTCAAAGATTTTCTTACTATCTACCCATTAAACCCTGTATCTCAGCTGTTTTTCAATTTGACTAAAACCAACTTTTCAAACCTATCAGCCTCTACTTTTCTTCTATGATCTAGTCTTTTAACCAAATGGGAATTCTCACCATTTCCAGAGTAAGGTCCTATTTCTTGTCTCTGTTCTCTCTCTCGCTCAGTCTCTCTCAATCTCTCTCTCTCTTTCTTCCTCTCTTACTCCTTCTTTCCCCTTCCTTCCTTCCTTCCTTCCTTCCTTCCTTCCTTCCTTCCTTCCTTCCTTCCTTCCTTCCTTCCTTCCTTCCTTCCCTCCCTCCCTCCCTCCCTCCCTCCCTCCCTCCCTCCCTCCCTCCCTCCCTCCCTTTCTTTTCTTTTCTTTTCTTTTCTTTTCTTTTCTTTTCTTTTCTTTTCTTTTCTTTTCTTTTTTTTTCTTTTTCTTTTCTTTTCTTTTCTTTTCTTTTCTTTTCTTTTCTTTTTTTCTTTTTTTCTTTCTTTTCTTTTCTTTTCTTTCTTTTTCTTTCTGTCTGTCCGTCTGTCTCTCCCTCTGTCACTCAGGCTGGAGTGCAGTGGTGCAGTCTCAGCTCATTGCAACCTCTGCCTCCCAGGTTCAAGCAACCGTCCTGCCTCAGCTTCCCCATTAGTTGGGATTACAGCCATGTGCCACCATGCCCAGGTAATTTTTGTATTTTTGGTTGAGAAGGGGGTTTCACCATGTTGGCCAGGCTGTCTCGAACTTCTGGCCTCAAGCGATCCACCTGCCTCAGCCTCCCAAAGTGCTGGGATTCCAGAAGTGAGCCACTGTACCTGGCCTCTGTTCATTTTCTTATGCTATTTCTGGCACCAATATATAGAAAGTAGTAATTATAATGAAAATACGTAGCCTTTACTTAGCACTAGCCCTCTGCCAGATATTGTGCTTTATCTCATTTAATTATCAAAACAAAAACAAGGCGAAAGAAAGAATGTGTTAGGTACTTCTATTTAGCCTGCTGGCACAAAAGAGGAAATTACAGCTTGGAGAGGTTAAATAATTTCCCAAGGTCACATAGATAATTGAAGTAACCTGAAACTTAAACTCAGATCTTTCCACTTGTTCATATTCTTGTTCGTAGCCATAATGCTATTATTGCTTTCACTTTACTTGTCTTTGTTGTCTCTCTCTGTCATTATCTGTTGAAATTGTCTTTTCCCAGTCTAAATTTTTATGTTATTCATAACATGTGTTCTAGTCTTTTAATCCAGAAACATTTTTTTGGCCTCTAATCTCTCACTGACCCCAACAGAACACCTGGTACTTCATGATAGATGGCCAATATATGTTTTAAATAAAGGAGATGGATATTTAAGTTGGAGCCTAGGTATCTGGTTCTTTTATTTCACAATTGCTGTAAAGAGAAAAATTAAAAATCTTCAGTATTTTCCAGAAAATAAGCACTCTATAAATATTTGTTAAATTGAATGAATTGCTGAAATTCAATAAATCAGCTTCTTAGGTGTCTACTTCTCTTTCGACTGTCCTTATGCAGACCATAGTTATATATGTAATGCAAAATGTCAAATCATTTACCCATTATATGTGGAATACCCATTACTTTCTGTGTGAACTGTGCAGGTGAGCAGACCTGGGGGTCTATTTGTTCTGTCATTGATAGTGGAAAAGGGCCCAGTCTTGAATGTTTGCAGGGGAACTCAGAATTTCCAGCTACACAACCAACTGTAACTATGGCTTTCCTTCCACAGAGGTGCTGTTTTATGGGCTTTCAGAATGAAAACAAATCTGTTTCATGGTATGTCTGTTTTGTCTGTCCTCAAATGTGCATGGTACTTAAGAAGAGCAAGGACAGGGCATGAAGGTGGAAAAGAGAGGAGAAGCGGCAGCAATGAGGAGAAGATGAAGGGCAATGATGGAGACTAGATTAAATTAAATGCCAGAGCTCCCAACCGTTGGAGGCTGTTATGGATGCTGTTGCCCTGAGTTAGCAACATAAATCAATAAGTCAGATCCAGCCGAACTCTGGTGCCCTCCAAGTTCTATTCAAATCAGGAATTCTAGGATTCTGTTTTATAAAAAACTTTTTTAAATTTTTGGACATAGGTCATGTTATCAATAGCAGAGTTTCTCAAACAAGAGTATATGAACATTTTCCCTGTGCCTGTGTATTCTCAAAGAAAATAATTCATTTTATAATTTGATTATAGCCCTAAAAAAGTAATCTGTGCATGTCTGGGTTATCTGGGACTCCTAATGCAGTAGATCAGGCAATTTTTGTAGCACACTTTTGATGAATTGATAATCTGATTAGACGGAGACAGTGCTATTTATTTATCTTGAGTTAATGGGAAAAGGCTAGATTTGTCCTCCATATGTAACCAAGGCATTGCTTGTGTGTCTCCCATATGTACTCTACCTAAATAATTGAGGCATGTGCCTATTTGTGCTCCATATGTGCACCACATGTATAACTCAGGTGTGTGTCTGTGTGTTTTCCATGGATTATGTATGTAACTCTGATGTGTGTCTGTGTTTCCTATGTGCGCTGTGTATGTAACTCATGTGTGAGCCTGTATGTGTACTACATGTATAACTCAGGTGTGTGCCTGCATTGACTGCATATGTGCACTATTTATATAACTCAGGTGTGTGTACATGCTTTATATGTGCCCTGTATGTAAAACTCAGATGTATGCTTGCATGTGTTTCCTATGTGCACTAAACATATAACTCAGGCATTGCTCTTATGTTCTCCATATGTGCACTAAATATATGTTAAACATGTATCATATCACTGATTTTAAAAAAGTTGGAATAGACAAAAATGTTGAGGAAAATTATATGTATAGACATGTCAAACTTTACGTGTGCATGTATACTATCATATTCACATTGAGAATTATAACTTACTTTCAGTGAAATAATGTGTTTATTCACATCAATGTTACTGATTTTCACACTACTTTAAATATTTTGGTTGCTTTTAATGTATAAATTAATTTTTAGTTTTATAGTTGTTGTAATAGAACCATGAGGATAAGACAGGCGGATTATACCTAGTGGCATTTATTAATATTGTTATAAAAATAATTTGTCAACATTGGAAGTCAGTGAGATCTTTTTCCTTTAAAAGTGGTCTTTACATTACTAAGTTTGAAAAGAAACAAAAACTATACCATTTGATTTTGAAGTACGTATAAGTTCTAATCTGTTGACCCCAATAAGCTGTCTTAGAGAAAATATTTCTGTTACCTAGGGAAATACTGAGCTTATAAGTGGCAATATTCCATTTATTATTAGAGTGACTGCTTTCTGGTTTGTAAACTATCATCTTTAGTTATCAAATCATATATCTCTATTTTTTTTTTTACCTGGAAAAAAATCACATCATGTTAATGCTGGTAAATTTTTGAGCTGCACTCAAGGAAATGTGCCCAGGCAATGAACTTTGTCCAGACTGGGTCACCAAATCTATTAAATGTACTTTTATTATTATTATTATTTTCATTTGAATAAATACAGCATATTAATAGCATGAAGAGGCCCTATCAAAGCCCTTTTTCCTCCTTTAGTGTGAAAGGGTTAAACAGTGACTTCACAACGTCGCACTCACTTCCACGTGTATTATCTCATATTATCGCAGTAATGCTGTGAAGATGATGTCATCTCAGCTCCACACATGACAGATTTGTGAGCCAAGGGACTGAGTGAATTGTGTCAGTCATAAATCGGGTGGATCAAGCTCCAAATACAGTGTTTCAACTTCAAGCCTTGGGCTCCTTTCACTATATCATGTACCTCCTCTAAATTAAATTTAAGCTAACTTCCTGATAGACAAATTTATCTAGAGAAGGTGTAATATTAACTCATATGGAGAACTTTAAGAGATACATTTCTCATCCTGTATCTGATATAGTTTATTACTGTGAGTATGGAATATGTCTATATTTCTGCCGACTGCCAGAAAAGATTTAGATAAAACACGGAAATATAAAACAGGTCTTTTAACATGGATTAAAATGCAAAAATCAAGTAATAGAAGAAGAAAATAAGGCTCCATCTTTAAGAATTTATGTCACCATTTCCTAATTTCTCTTTCCATTGTCTCGTGGCCTTTCCAAAATCAATATAGTATAAATAAAAATATTGTTTTCCTGTTACCTTTCTTCTTATGAACATAAGGCCTCAGAACTATGAAAGAAAATGGATGAGAACAATTCCTTTTTATCTTTTGTCTTTTCTTATTATGATGATTATCTTAGCTTTATGTTCTTTCTGAGCTTAAAGATGAGGCATGTGCTTTATAAAGAATTTGGAAAAATATGAAGAATTAGGAAATGTGTTCATTATTCCAGCAGTAATAATTTCTTTGTGTATTTTTAAAACTACACTTTTAGGTTACCTGAGAATATATGCTTTCTTTACTTGACATTTTTAATGTTATTAAATTTCCCAGTATTATTAAAAAGCTTTTATTTTTAATGGTCACAAAATATTCTACCATATTGATATATTCTGTCTTATTTAAGCTTCTACCTAATATTGAATACTTGAGTGATGTCCAATTTCTCACTGTTACTATAAATGCTGCATGTCTGTGCATAACTTTTGTGGGCATTTTGGCTTATGGTAGTTTCTAAGAAGAATTAGTAGGCCAAAAAAGATGAATATTCTGAATTATTTTGATGAACATTACCAAATTTCTTCCCAAACTTTCATACCAACCCACACCCCTATCCACAACGTCAGAGTGCATGTATTTCATGGTGCCCTCATCTACACGGATGTTCTTGTTAATTTCTTTCATTTGACAGGCAAATGCTGCGTCACATTGATTTAATTTGCATTATTTAAAAAGTTGAACTGTTACTGCTCGTATTTACTAGTCATTTCTGTTCTTCTTTTGAAAATTGTCCAACTCATCTTCTTACCTCTCCATTATCATTCATCACCACTCTACTTCAGGAAAATAGAATCATGAAAATTAAAGACATTTAGAGCTGGAATGAGCATGATCAATCCCTCACTATCCATGTGAGTCTAGATAGATTCATAAGTCCCTCCCTAGGATACTGAGTGACTGAGTAATATGGGTGTCTAAGCCTCCTGCCTGTCTTTATTGTCTCCCCCTCCTTCTTTTTACTGACCACTCCCACCTTTCTTCCATGCACCTTCCTTGTGATGATATTCTCTCCTCAGTGTAAATGTTTTGATAATCCAGTAGTATCCTGGGATTAGTAGGCTTGCATGTTAACCTGGAAACAGAAGTCAGTACTGGCCTTTGTTCCAGGTTGTCTGATGTCCCGTCCCCACCTCCTCTTACTCATGACTGTGTGTCTGTGAGTACAGCAGGGGCTCCATTACCAAGTCCCCTGAGTGACAGGGACTCAGTGATTTCGAAAGACTCCTGCAGAATGTGCAAAGAAGGCCGAATGTTCCATTCATTGTATTTCTTAATATTTACTTTACTTTCTGGAAGAATATTCATGGTTAAAATGTACCCAGCACCCTGTATGATGAGTCAAGTGGGTGAGCATCTGTGTGGTTCCTAGTCAGTCCTCACAGCAACACTGCAAGGGAGACGCGATGGTTCTTATTTTACATCCGAGCCCTAGGGAACTGTGTCCCACATCTTAGACTATTTTCCCACCATTACATAGCGAATAAGGAGAGAGTGTTTGAATCTAGGTTTGTCTGATTCCCAAGTTTCACATGGCCTCTCTGCTATATTTCTTTGCCAATCTGGCAGTGGGTAGGGAAATCTTAGCTTGTGCCTGTTCTATGCTAATGTGACCCATAGGTTGACTCACATGGGGTGGGAGCAAAGGTTAAATGCACTTTCCGTTCTGACAGCAAATGACTGAGTTCATTGAGGAACAGGGGTAAGTCTGGGGTTCTTATTCCCAGCGTATGGTAGACACTTAACAACTATTTTTTATTACTGAATGAAAGATGCTTTTCATTAAGCTACCTGTTTCTCTCATGTAAAAGCAGGGTTAACTAGTCTATACAGCAGGGACAATCTGGGAGTACTTACCCTGCTTTGTAATGACTTTGTCTTTCTTTAGCGATTGATTTATGCTCTCTTAACTTTCCGTTCTTCAAAATGAGGCTACCAAACTGCAAGTGGTGTGATTAAGATGAATGTATTTTGAACTCATAGAAAAGATGATTAATTTAACTTTACTGATAATATAATAGAAATTTTGAATTCTAAAAATGTCCTTAGGGGAATGAATTCTGAACATATTATAGGTAAGTCTTTTTTTTTTTTTATAGGAAAATATTTATTTTTCCAGTCTTGCACATTCCTATCAAATGTGTTTTTTATATAGTGCTCCATAGTGCCAGTGCTATGAAGCTACCTGCCTGCAGCCAGGCAGTGTCCCGTCCATCTCTCTGGGATGAGTGGGCTTGCTTGTATTCCGGAAATTTAGTCAACACTCCCCTTTGTTCCAGGTTGTCTAATATCTCATTCTGACCCCATACTTAACATGCACTTGCTGTCCCCACTGCACTATGGTGGCACATCACAGGCTTCACAAATGAAGGTTTTAGATGCATGAGTACAGTCATAGGAATAATGGATATGTTTCTTTTAATTCTTTTTGAGAACTACAACTATACAAATCTTTATAATCGATCTACTTCTCTAATCTGAACTTCAATAAACCATTTGGCAAGAAATGCAGTTTTTATAAATGGAAGAGCTACATTAAGTATTTTCCTTTTAACAAACTAGAAATTTGCTAACACTCAAAACCAGAGGTCAACAAATTGTGTAAAGAACCAAATAGTAAATATTTTAGGCCTTATGGGCCAAGATGCAAAATCAAACACATTATGTAGGCACTTACCTAACAAAAGAGAAAACAAATTTTCACAACATTCAACAAAATTAAAGTATAAAATAATATTAATAATAATAAAGAAAAGTTTTTGTAATACAAATCTCTTGTATTAGTTTTCTATTGCAGCCATAACATATTATCAGAGACTTGGTAGCTTACATAAAAAAAATTGATGATATTATGGTACAGTTACAGAGGTCAAAAGTTCAACACAGTTCTCACTGGGCTAAAATTAAGGTGTCTGCAGGGCTCTGCTCCTCCAGAGGCTCTGAGGTAGAGTCTGCTGTCTTGCCTTGCCAGATGTCAGAGGTTGCCTGCATTCTTTGGCGTATGGCTCTTTCCTTCATATTCAAAGCCAGGAATCATATTCATATTCAAGGCCGGGAATGTAGCGTCTCTGTAAACCTGCTTCTGTTGCCACATTTCTCTCTCTACTACAGTCCGGAAAGGCTCTCCAGTTTTAAGGATCCATGTGATTACACTGAGCCTGCCTGGATAACTCAGGATAAATTTCACTATGCAGGATCCAGGAGTTAGTTTTCCAGGGCTGCCATAACAAAGTACTACAAAATGAGTGGCTGAAAAAAACGGCAATGATTTTAAAACTTTTTCACAGTTCTGGACTATAAAAATCAGAAATCAAGGTTTCAGCAGGGCCACGCTCCCTCCGAAGTTCTGAGTAGGATCCTTCCTTTTCTTCTTCTTTCTTCCATAGATGCAGTTGGCAGACTAATGGTCTCCAAAGACGTCCATGCCCTAATCCCCAGAACCTGTGAATACGTTACCTGACATGGTAAAAGGGATTTGGCAGATACGATTAAGGTTATGGACTACTATGGGTCCAGTGTAATATGTACAACCTAGCAACAGAGTTTCATATGGCATGTATGCAAATATAATTTAGAATTCATGTAATATAAAGAAGCTGATCAACCATAAAGATGTTTTTGAAAAGGGATGGAAGAGCTATGTCCATCAATCCTTGGCATTTTCTGATTTGCAGCTGCATTGCTTCAATCTCTGCTTCCGTTAGCACAAGGCCTCCTCTCTTCCTGTGCCTCTGTGTCTTCTCCTCTTCTTACAAGCCATCAGTTATACGGGATTAGGGCTCACCTTGATGACCTCATCTTAACTTGATAACATCTACAAAACCTCTTTTTCCAAATAAAGGCACATTCATGGGTATCAGGGATTAGGACTTCAAGATATCTCTGTAGGGGACATGGTCCAACCCATAATAATCCATAACCTTAATCACATCTGCCGAATTCCTTTTACCACGTCAGGTAACATAATCATGGGCTCTGGGGATTAGGGCATGGACGTCTTTGGAGACTGTTATTCCGCCTACTGCGTTTAATAATAAGAGCACTGAAAATCTTTTAAACTTTTTCTTTTCTTTTTTTTTGAAACAACATTCTGTTTAATTGAGATTCAAAATTAGCATTCTTTATCATCAAACTGATTGCAAATCTGGAAAAATTATTCTCAATTATGAGTCAAAGAAAAACAGGTAGTGAGCTAGATTTGGCTGGCAGGCTGTAGTTGGCTGATTCTTCCTCCAAACAAAATCTTATTTAGGCCAAAACCTATTAGAATGTTACCAGAAATACCATTTACTATAATGTAAACATGATTTTTAAAATATATTAGGAATTAATCCCAGTTGGGCTGGAATACATACATGGGAGTGAACCACATGATAAGACAGACATGTTTGGGTAATGTGAATAAGGTTTGCCAGATTTAGGACTCACAATATATATCCTTGATTTATTTCAAAGAAATGCTACTATCCAACTACCTGTGTGTATTTCTCCAGGGTAATATGTACAACCTAGCCACAGAGTTTCATAGAGCAAATACGTTCTTCCCAGGCAATTACTAATACAGAATGATATTACTAGGCTTCTCGCTTAGGAAAACACCAGTTAATTGGTAAAAGCACATTTTTAAAATCTAAAATAGCTTCTCTTGGCCAGGTGAGGTGGCTCATGCCTGTAATCCCCACACTTCAGGAGGCTGAGCAGGAGGATTCACTGGAAGTCAGGAGTTCAAAACCAGCCTGGCCAACACGGTGAAACCATGTCTCTACTAAAAATACAAAACTGCGCTGGGCATGGTGGCAGGCACCTGTAATGCTAGCTACTTGGGAGGCTGAGGGAGGAGAATCGCTTGAACCCAGGAGGCAAAGGTTGTAGTGAGCTGAGATCGCACCACTGCAATCCAGCCCAGGTGGCAGAGTGAGACTGTCTCAAAAAAGTAAAAAATAATGAAAATAGCTTCTCTTACTTGGTATTACAAATTTCAACATTTGAACAGAATTATAGCATGGAAATGATAGAAAATAGTCCTAATGATTAACATTCATACTGTCAACAGAAAATCATCATCAATTTTATATGATGTGTCTTTCAAATAAGGAAATTATATCTGTGACATTTAACTGGCTAGTCTATAGTCTTGCCTTAGAAGTCAGTGTTAACCTTTCTCTCCATTGATTTCCACAGAAACTCTCTGTTTGCCAGAAATGCATTAGATTTTTTTTTGCATTAGCAGTAAGACATGAAGTTAGTGGGGCATCTAGTTGGGATGGTTAAGTGGTTTGGTAGGGATGAGGAGTAATCATATTTATAGACATGATTGTGTTTCTCTGGCAAATATATTTTAGAATTCATATAATATAAAGAAGCTGACTAACCGTAAAGATTTTTTGGAAAGGGATGGAAGAACTGGGGTTCGCTTAATCCTATTTAAGAGGCTTTCTTGATGGAAGAATTATATACTTCAAACTTTAGTTATGTATTTGGAGTTTTAAAGATTTATTATTAAGTCTTCACTTGTGAGCTTTAGCATAGAATAGTGATAAAGAATGTGGTCTTTGGAGCCAACATACAGGCGTTTAAATTTGGGACCTGCTACTTCACAACAGATCACTTAACCACTGTCTCAATTTACTTCTTTGAAATGTGCATAAAAGCAGTACCTAAGTATAAAGTGTTTTGGAGAGTGCCTGATGCATAGTAAGCATTATAAAAGTGTTATTCACCTGTTTGTTTATTATGATTATTGGTGGTGATGGTGATGTTAAAAGGTACCCTGTACTTCTGCACATATCTGTTAAGGAATGTGTAGGCCTAGGGCTGACAGAAGAGTGTGTAGTCCCCAAACCATTAAGCAAGTGATTAAGTAGCTGAGAGACCCCAGTTTATGATGGAAACACATGAACCAGGAGTGAACAAAGCAGCTGAAGAGGGGGTCAGGTCTGGGGCCATTTCTGGTATGGAGCATTGGAGGTGGTGGTAGAGGCAGAGATCAGGCCATGCTCTGCAGACACTGGGATAGCCCTGATTCTTGGGAAAAACTGGATGATTTTTCATGGTACTCACCAATTTCTTTACCACTTGCTGCAGGAAGCCAAAGAAAGAGTGGGGACTTCCTGTTACGACTCCACTTCTCTGCTATTTGGTACGTGGCTGTGCTACTGCCATGGGCTGCATGACTGAATCCCGTTCTGCAGACCACGCTTGACATTACTTTTAGTTTTCATTACTTCATTTTTCTTTTTACATTTTTAATGTCCTTATTCCCTCATCTCCTTAGTATCTCTTCCTCATCACTGCTTACTGTTTGTACAATATCAGGTTCCCCACTGGATGTATATATCTCCATGATTACAAAAGTGAATAGATAAGATATTTGCATTTGAATTTAAATTGTGGTGGTAAGTATAATATAAAATTTAAAATTTGTGGTATATATATATACACACACACACACCACAAATTTATATATATATATATCACAACTTTTGTGAGATGTATTTATATACAACACACACACACATACAATAGAATACTACTCAGCCACAAAAAAGAATGAAATCATGGCCTTTGCAGCAACATGGTTAGAACTGGAGGCTATTATCTTGAGTGAAATAACTCGGAAATGAATAGTAAAATACCACATGTTCTTGCTTAGAAGTGGGAGCTACATAACATGTACACAGGGACATAGAATATGGAAAAACAGGCATTAGAAACTTGGAAGGGTGGGACGGTGGGAGGTGGATGACAGACAAGAAATTACTTAATGGGTACGGAGTTCATTATTTGGGCGATGGTTACATTAAAAGTCCAGACTTCACCCTTATGCATTATATCCATGAAATAAAACTATACTTTTACCCCTTATACTAATGCAAATAAAAATTAAAATTATTAATGGTGAATATTCAAGAGTTATATTAGAGATCTAGGTGATTTGAGTGAAACTGGTGACCTAAGCAAAGTCAGTTTTTAGTAGCCATTGGTGTCATATTTTCCAGGACGTGAAGATTATGATTCACTTTGCAAAGTGGGTTTTGCCACCTCCTGAACCATAATGGTGTTTCTGTAATTCCCGCTGTCAGTGGCTTAGGTCTCCTTCTCTTCCCCAATCTTCATTTTATTCTCTCTTCAAGCTGCTGAGGTGGGGCAGGACACTGGGATCTGAGGGAGCTGGTCGAAGAGACTTTAGTGCTATGTTTGTGCTGGAGGTGAGGGTGTGATGCCGGAGGATTTCTGTTTAGGATGTTGCTGTGAGGTGCTGTGGTGCTGTGGTCAGGGGAGGTCTGGGGCATGAGCCGAGAGAGACATGTGCTATGTGTTGAATGATGAATTGATATCGTGGCTTTTGATATTTTCATATATACTTATTGAAGATATAATTAAAGATTTGCATATTTTCTTTAACAACACATTTAAAAGAGTATAGTGATACCAACTTTTGTGTAAAAATCATAATATGAAGATAACTTTTTTGAGATGGAAGTTTTTTTTTCCCTTTATAATTTCTCGCGTGTCACACTTGCTTTAAATAGCTCTTGGTCATAGAGTTCCTTTTGGATGAATACAGGACTTCCATGAGCCATAAGGTTCCTGAGAAATCACTCAATCAGACTTTAAGAGTTTCGCATTATTTTTCTGGGAATAACTTGCTGACAAAACATTATAGGATAGATTTGGCACACAGACATCAGCAGATGCAAAATTGGAAATAGGCAATGCAGAAAAGGAATGGTATTTCTGAAAAGTAACAGACATGGTGGCACATATTAATTGAAAAAGCTGATGATTTTCCTTGGAAAAAAGAAAGAAGCACTGAGTGTTATTCTATAAGTAAAATGAGGAGTCTACATTCTAAGGAAATGAGAGACACACCAGCAGACAGTTTAAAGGACACTAGGGCTGGAAACATTTGAAGCCACTGTCTTTTGAATTTAGCTTGGTTCCTAGCAGACACTGTGTGGCTTCCAGAGGGATCTGGCTTACCCAGACTCAAGCTCTGGCTATCTTCTCTCCACTCTGAATGTATGAGAAAAAAAAATCAATTTTCTAGAAAATTCACATCTTCCAAATTAGTTGTTTGATTATTGAATGCTAAGCTCTATGAAGACATATTTTGCATGGGATCAGGCTCTAAGCATCAATGAATGTGTTTGGTATTTGAGTTCAGTAGATCCTAGCACTTGAGCATGCTTCACCATGCAGTCATTCTTTCATCAACTGAACCATTGTTTGGTTGATGGATGTTTTTATGAAGTAGTAATGGTCTTGGCTACAGCTGACTCCTGTTTTTTAAAACTGACATAGAAAACAGCATATGGTAAGCCCTGATCTAATAATGAGGGACAACTAGTATATTACAGGTTTGTGCAAGTATTTTTTAAATAACTTTATTAAAGTGTAATTAAGCTACAAAAAAACCACACGTTTAATGTTTACAATTTAATGAATTTGGCCAACTGCATTTACCCATGAAAGCATTGCCATGATCAAGGTAATAGACATATCCATCACCTCTAAAACTTCCTTGTGCCTCTTTGTTTTTTCTTTGTGTTTTTTTTTGTTGTTGTTGTTATGGTAGAAACACTTAACATGATATCCATCCTTTTAGCAAATTTTAATTGTGCAATACATTGTTGTTAACTACAGATACCCCAAATCTCAGGAACTTACTTATTTTGTGTAATTGAAATTTTATTACTATTATTATTTGTTATTTCAGATTAACTGGGTATATGTGTAGGTTTATTGCATGGATATATTGTGTAATGGTGAGGTTTGTGCTTCTAGTGAACCCATCACTCAAATAGTGGACATTGTAACCAACAGGCAATTTTTCACCCTACACCCCTCTTCTATTCTCCCCAGCTTTGGAGTTATCAGTGTCAATTATTTCCGTCTTTCTGTTCATGTGTACCCATTGTTTAGCTCTCACTTGTAAGTGAGGACATAATGGTATTTGGTTTTCTGTTTCTGAGTTATTTCACTTGGGATCATAGCCTCCAGTTCCATCTATGTTGCAAAAGACATGGTTTCAGTCTTTTTTTGTGACTGCATAGTATTTTATAATGTATAAATACCACATTTTCTTTACACAGTAAACCAGTGGGGAACATTTAGGTTGATTTAATGACTTTGCTATTGTGAATAGTGCAGCGATAAACATATGAGGGCAGATGTCTTTTTGATATAACAATTTCTTTTCCTTTGGGTAGATATCCAGTAGTGGGATTGCTGGGTCAAGTGGTAGTTCTGTTTTTAGTTCTTGGAGAAATATCCATACTGTTTTCCATGGGGGTTGTACTAATTTATATTCCCACCAACAATGTATAAACATTTCCTTTTCTCCACATCCTTGCCAACATCTATTATTTTTTGACCTTTTAATAATAGCCATTCTGACTGGTGTGAGATGGTATCTCATTGTGGTTTTAATTTGCATTTATCTGATGATTAGTGATATTAAATATCTTTTCATATGTTTGTTGGACACTTGTATGTTTTCTTTTGAGAAGTGTCTTTCATATTCTTTGTCCACTCTTTAATGAGATTATTTGGCTTTTTTCTCTTTTATCTGCTTGAGTTCCTTACAGATTATACATCTTAGTTCTTTGTTGGATGCATAGTTTCCAAACATTTTCTCCCATTCTGCAGGCTGTCTGTTTATTCTGTTGTGCTGTGCAGGAGCCCTTTCATTTAACAAAATCCCATTTGTCGATTTTGTCATTTTTGTTTTTGTTAACATTTGCTTTTGAGGATATAGTCCTAAATTCTTTGCTAGGCCAATGTCCAGAAGAGTTTTTCCTAGGTTTCATTCCAGGAGTTTTTATAGGTCTTAACGTTTAAACTTTTAATGTGTTTTGAGTTAATGTTTGTGTATGGTGAGATAGGAGTCCAGTTTTGTTCTTCTACATATAGCTAGCTAGTTTTCCCAGCACCATTTATTTAATAGGGTGTCATTCCCCATTGTTTATTTTGTCAACTTTTCCAAAGATCAGTTGGTTGTAGGTAGGTGGCTTTGTTTCTAGGTTCTCTATTCTGATGCACTGATCTATGTGTCTATTTTGTACCAGTACCATGCTGTTTTGGTTACTATAGCCTTGTAGTATAATTTAAAGTCACATAATGTGATGCTTCAGTTTTGTTCTTTTTGCTTAAGATTGCTTTAGCTATTCAGGCCATTTTTTGGTTCTACAGGAATTTTAAAATTGTTTTTTCTATTTCTATGACATTGGTAATTTGATAAAAATTGTGTTGAATCTGCAGATTGCTTTGGGCAGTATGGACATTTTAACAATATTGATTCTTCCTATCTATGAGCTTGGGATGTTTTTCCATTTGTTCGTGTCAGTTACAATTTTTTTTTTTTTAACTTCAACTTTTATTTTAGATACTGGCGGTACATGTACAGATTTATTACATGAGAATATTGTGTGATGCTGAGGTCTGAAGTACAGATCCTGCCATCCTGGTAGTGAGCATTATACTTTATAAGTAGTTTTTTAATCCACTACCCCTCCCCTCACCCTCTAGTAGTCCACAGTGTCTTTTGTTCCCCTATTTATGTCCATGTGTGCTCAGTGCTTAGCTCCCACTTTTAAGTAAGAACATGTGGTGTTTGGTTTTCTATTCCTGTGTTAATTTCTTAGAATTATGATCTCCATTATCCACAATTTCTTTCATCAGTGCTTTGTAGTTCTCCTTGTAGAGATTTTTCATCTCTTTGGTTAAATGTATTCCTGGATATTTTATTTTTGTGTGTGGCTATTGTAAATGGAATTGAGTTTTTGATTTGGTTCTCAGCTTGAGTGTTGTTGATATATAGAAATGTAACTGGCCGGGCGCGGGGGCTGATTCCTGTAATCCCAGCACTTTGGGAGGCTGAGGTGGGTGGATCACCTGAGGTCAGGAGTTCCCGACCAGCCTGGCCAACATGGCAAAACCTTGTCTGTACTAAAAACACAAAAAGAAAAAAAAAGAAAAGAAAGAAAAGAAAAAACTAGCTGGGCGTGTTGGCATGTACTTGTAATCCCAGCTACTCGGGAGATTGAGGTAGGAGAATCACTTGAACCTGGGAGGTGGAGGTTGCAGTGAGTCGAGATCATGCCACTGCACTCCAGCCTGGGCAACAGAGTGAGACTCCATCTCAGAAAAAAAAAAAAAAAAAAAAAAAAGAAAGAAATGCCACTGATTTTTCGCATGTTTTGTTTTGTATCCTGAAACTATATTGAAGTTGTTTATCAAGTTTAGGAGTCTTTTGGAGGAATCTTTAGAGTTTCCTAGGTATAAGATCATGTCATCAGCATATAGAGATAATTTGACATCTTCCTCCTTCTTTCCAATTTGGATGCCTTTTATTTCCTTCTCTTGCCTGATTGCTCTGGCTAGGACTTTCAGTGCTATATTGAATAGGATTGGTGAGAGTGGGCATCCTTTTCTTGTTCTAGTTGTAACTGAAACTTCATACCCATTGAACAACTTCCCATACCCCCCTACCCTCAGCTTCTGGTAATCGCCATTCTAGTCTCTGCTTCTATCAGTTTGACTATTTTAGATACTTCATCAAAGTGAAATCATGCCGTATTTGTCCTGTGATTGGTTTATTTCACTTAGCATAATGTCTTCCAACCTAACTATGCCCTAACAAATGACAGAATTTCATTCTTTTGTGAGGCTGAAAAATACTCCATTGTACGTATATGTCACATTTTCTTTATTCACCTGTCGATGGACATTTGGGTTGTTTCCACATCTTGGCTGTTGAGAATCATGCTGCAATGAACATGAGAGTGCAGATATCTCTTTAAGATACTGATTTCATTTCCCTTGGATTAATACCCAATAGTGGGGCTGCTCAATCCCATGGCAGTTCTATTTTTGATTTTCTGAGGAAGCTCTGTGCTGTTTTCCACAGTGGGTGCACTGTTTTACATTCTTACCAACTGTGTATAAGAGTTCCAATTTCTTCACCAATGCTTTTTATCTTTTTTTATTTTTTATGAAAGTCATCTTAACAGGTGCATGGTGATATCTCCTGATTACTTTGATTTGCATTTTCCTGATGATTAGTAAAGCTATTGAGCACCTTTCCATATGTCTGTTGGCTATCTGTATGTCTTCAGAGAGATGTCTATTCCAGTCTTTTGCCCATTTTTAAGTCAGGTTATTTATTTTTTTATTTTTGTTATGGAATTGTAGAAGTTTTTAATATATTTTGGATATTAGCCTCTTATCATCTATATGGTTTGCAAATATTCCAGTTTCATATGTTACCTTTTCATTCGGTTAGTTTATAAGCTGATATGCCCATTTGGCCATCCTGGTACTTCACAGCCAGCCAAACAGACTGATTGGTTTCTGTGTCAAACTGTTATCAAACATATAAAATCTCACTCATATTTGGTAGTTGGCTTAACAACAGTCCAAGAAACTTGTCCATTGACACTTCAGTATCATGCGATAGGTTAACCAGGTGTGCACCTGGGGCTCCCCACCTCTCTAATTCTGTCCCATATTAGCAAGATGATCTCCAGTTCCAGGTGAAAAATACAAGAAGTATTGATGGAGAAAATATTTTTCTTGTGTGAGCAGACAAGGACCTTTAAGACTAACATTCTTCATTGTGGGCTCACCACATTTGAATGAGGGATGAAGAGAGTGCGGAGTGAGAATGGTGGCATCACAGAACTCATGCTGATCACACTCACATTCTTAAGAGATGAGGTAATTCAAGGGGAGAGTGCAGTCTCCCCAGAAGACTAAGTGCAGTCATATTAGGAGGTTTCTGAACACTTTTGCCAGAATGATTCTGATTCAGATTCAGGTATGAGTGGAGTGCAAATGTATGTCACCACATTACCGGCTAGACTAAGTTACTCTAAATGCTCCTTCTTTTCTCCAGCAAAATGCCCGTTGACACTTCAGCGTCAGGATTTAATCTATGTTAAATCCTGCCTTTTTGGTCTTGTCCCCAACCTTCCCTTCTGCCCCCACCCTTCCCTTCTACCTCCACAACTTTCTAAGGATTTGTTATCATTGACACGCTAATAAAATCTCTGACGGAAGGTAATTCCAAACTGGACTGGGGAAAGCCTGGCTTATTTGTGTGGAATAGAGTTGTTTTAAATCACTGGTAAGAATTGATTTAATATTTGCTTTCTTCTCCCTGAAATTTGATATCAGTACTTTATGGTACGTCCTAGAAATATACAGGTTTAAGTTTAAAAGGCGAATAGGGCCAGGTGTAGGGGGTCATATCTGTAATCCCAGCACTTTGGGAGGTCGAGGCAGGAGGATCACGTGAGCTCAGGAGTTCAAGACTAGCTTAAGCAACATAGTGACACTCTGTCTCTATGAAATAAATAAATAAATAAATAAATAAATAAATAAATAAATGGTAAATGCATATCCTTTTTTTTTTTTTTTGCAAAATTTCTTTTGAAATCTCTTTAAAAATATACAGACAGAACAGCAAAAAAAGTATATTTAAAGATTTTGTGTTTTTATTTACTGAAGAATAATTGGAAGGTGGGCAATGTCAGACTCATGAGTATATCTCAGTATCTTGTGGTGTTTCTTAAGAGGATAACAGCTCTCATAAAAATACTGGCATTAAAAATGTTTTACTGACTAACAACATAAATCTTAGCTATTTTTCAATTAAAGAACAAATAATTATTTTCAGAAAAAAAGAATACACTGTCATTTGATAAATGACTTGTTGCTTGCAATGATTTTATTTATGTTTCACACAAAGAATTAAATATTTTTTCCAGAAGATTTAAGTGAGAAATGAAAGACATTAAGTCGTGTTGTTTTATTTTCTTCTATTTATTCATATGCTAAAAAAGAAAGGTAGGCTTTTTGTCTCTTCCTGAAAGATTTCCCAAACAAGAAAAAATTAACCCAATGGAGAGACTTCCTTTTATACCTAGATGAAGAATCTAATCTTAAAAGCTACATTATCATTTGTCATTTCTAATGATTGTAAGCATGTAAGCTTCGGGATTTTTTGAAGACATTATTATCAAATCTATTTCCTGAATGCTTCCTCGTGCAGTCATTTGTGGACCAACTCATTACTGTTCTTGGAAAGTTGTAAGTGTCTTTCTCACAGCTGACAATGGACTTCTCCTTGTTTAGGACTGACATAGGAACAGCAGATGATAAACACTGGTCTAAAAATGCGGGATTGATCAATATATTAAATCTTTGTGCAAGGATTTTTTTAACATGGTTGGGTCTACATTGCCTTAAATGTTATACGTTTATATACCCAGTTTTTTATTATTTTTTGCAGGATGCTTTAAATTGATATTATCCTATAGTTTCATTTTTGCCAAAATAACTTTAACAAAGTCAATCACTTCCTTAAATTCCTATTTTCAGTTTTAAGCTTCCATTGTTAAAGATTTTAAAGCAATGCTTCACATTGTTTTTTGTAAATCACTATGCTTTGTGAGGTATTGACATGAACCCTTTTGCACCAGAAGTGGTTGAAAATGTAGATGGAAATAACACAGAAGTTAGAACAGAAAAATATATTATTAGATGCAGGTATAAATTCACTATTAAGAACACAGAAGAAGGGCTGGGCGCGGTGGCTCATGCCTGTAATCCCAGCACTTTGGGAGGCCGAGACGGGCGGATCACAAGGTCAGGAGATCGAGACCATCCTGGCTAACACGGTGAAACCCCGTCTCTACTAAAAAATAGAAAAAATTAGCCGGGCGTGGTGGTGGTGCCTGTAGTCCCAGCTACTCGGGAGGCTGAGGCAGGAGAATGGCGGGAACCCGGGAGGCGGAGCTCGCAGTGAGCCGAGATCGCGCCACTGCACTCCAGCCTGGGCGACAGAGCGAGACTCCATCTCAAAAAAAAAAAAAAAAAAAAAAGCGAAAAAAAAAAAGAACACAGAGGAAAAACAGTCCCTACCTTCTGCCATGAAAAGAATTTGCCTTTGGTTTCTGTGGTTTGGCAGAATATAGTGCTGGGTAGCTGAAATGTCATTGGAAGTTTTTCGTTTTGTTTTTTAATGTTTTTCAATGTTGTTAAAACAAAACATTGCTTAAGGACATCTCGGCCCACCTATAGTTTTATGAGTACAAAAGCTGCCTTGTGTCCTTGGTCACTGTGGGCCTTTCACCAAACTGCAGCACTGAACTGATTGTAAAATACCTGCTTCTGTGATAGGAGATGTGCTCAGAAATGTCACACTGTGCTTCTTTTGCATTTGTCTGTAAATGACTTTCTCTCTAAGTTAAACCAAGTCAGCCATCTGCTTGGGTGTAGGGCAGAAATAGTAGCCTTGCTGTTAAAGAAGGAGAAGGACAAAGAGGAGGAAGAAGTGCAAGAAGAAGAGAAAAAGGAGGAGGAGGACAGGGAGAAGAAGAGGAGGCAAAAAGGAGAGTTGATATTTCCTATAATAGGATTTTTGTGCCCTCATGCAGATTAATAGACTTGAAAGCTAGGATTTATTGAAACAGAAAATGATTAGTTATCTAAACACCCTTACCTCCTCTTTTAACATACCGGGAGCCAGCCACATTGCAGAGTTTTCCTGTATGCCCCATGTTGGAAGAGTGTAAGCCCCAAAGAAGGGATGGGAAGCCAGGCCTTACCTCCAACCCAGCCACTATGATAAGATGCATGAAGACAAGGGACTTTGCCCTTCTCCTGTCTTCCTGACTGTTTCTGCCACAAACCCATAGGAGCACCTGTCATCTATTCTTGTGGGTTTCAATTCCACAGCCACCAGCCAAATGTGGCTATATAAATTGAAATTTAAATCAGTTAAAATAAAACTTAAAAAAAAACTTCAGCCCTTCAGTCTCAGTAGCCACACTTCAAGTGCTCAATAGTTACACATGCCTACTGGCTGCTGGCCTGGGTGGTGTAGCTGTAGGACCTGCCCATCATTGCCAAGCCTAGTGGACAGCAACTTCCACATGGAGACTGAATTCCTGAAAGAACTTTCAATAATTGGAATAAAGGTTATCCAATTAAATTGCTTCTGAGTGGAGGTTTTAAGCAGATTTAGATCAGTTAACAGGAAACAAACAAGGACCATTTCTTTTAACATTTGCGCATGTTCATACAGTCATGTAAATTTGCAAATATGGTTCTATAACTTTAAAGAATTGAATTATTTGTTTTTCCTTGCAGAGGGGCTTTTGTTGTATTACTTTTCCTTTCTTGAATGTCTTAGGGAATTATAATAATGATTACCTCTCCTTCGATCACTTCCCATCTGGAGTTTCTTATTTCCTTTACACATGGTTCAGAAACACACAAAACTTTGTCTGAGGTTCTAGTCCGGGTCCTGTCCTCAAGGGCATGAAAGAAATTGGTTGCCTGATGAAGTACTAATGTCTCGGGAACCACGGGGGATAACCAGGTGTTGGGTGGAAGGGGTGAGTGGGGAATTGGAAACAGAGTGGAAATCAAGAGGTTTTGGATTGAAAATATTAGGAAAATGTGGGGAAGCACGAGTAAGGCCAAAGGGCTCCACAGGTGAGGCTGTGAAAAGCCGAGCCTATAAATGAGAGCAGTCTTGCTGACTTAAAAGTGTAGACCTTTTCGTGTAATCTAGTTGCCTAAAGCTTACAAATCTTACAAAGCTTCATATATCCTAAGGTGGGATCTGGGATCAATGACAGAATCAGTGCTCTGGTCTCAGAGGATGGAAAGAGTGAACTGTGAGTATTCTTTGTTTTCCTTCTCTGTCTCTCTGTTCTGGATGTAATTTAGCATCTAACTGTGCTCTAATTCTCCATGTTATTTTCTCCATGGTATTATCGTAATATCTTAAGCTCAGGAATCAGTATTTTACAATGCTCCCTATGCTCCTTGCCACAAGGCAGATCTTCAGGGTGTGTTGACTAAAACAGTTCGAGGAGGAATCCCACCTCTAAAGAACATTATCATGGTCTGAGAAAAATAAATACATGGTAGTATGTTCCTGCCTAAATCAATTTTATGTCAGATTTCCCCAGCAATAAAATATTAGCATATTTTCAAGAAGTGACATTCGAGCCTATGGTTTATTATAAGAAATTCAAAGTAAGGAATTCATTGATTCTGCTACATGCATTGGATTTATACAAGGCTATTTCTTGAAGTATTTTTCAGTTCCTACACAGTGTTTCACCACATTAATCAAAGGGTAGCTGTGCTCTAAAACCAATTGTTTGGGGTCAGTGGACTCTTCGTGTTAATGTAGTACCAAGAAAAGAATTAGGCTGGGTGCAGTGGCTCAACCCTGTAATCTCAGCACCTTGGGAGGCCAAGGCGGGCAGATCACCTGAGTTCAGGAGCTCAAGACCAGCCTGGGCCACATGGAGAAACCCCATCTCTACAAAAAAATACAAAACTTAGTCAGGGATGGTGGTGTGTGCCTATTGTCCCAGCTATGCAGGAGTGCAATTCAATTAGCTGCTGAGGATCTGACGTCTTTGCTTGCCCCCCATCATACACACTTTTTTCTTCATTCTTCAGGAACTGTTTACAGTGTCAAAGCACATGGTTTCTATTAATGCCATAATCAGCACTATGCAAACTATGCAAACATAAATTTTCATGTTTAATGAAAAGTAGTGAAGGTTTAAGGAATGGCTGTCAGTGATTTGTTTCACCTGTGGTCTGTTTGACAAAAACAGAATTAGTGGTTTTAAGTTTTTGAAGCTATAATTTCACTGAAAGAGAGTCAATGACTACATATACTAAAAAGCCATGACATAGAGGGCGAGAAAGTTAGAGGTGTGTTGTGTGTGTGTGTGTGTGTGTGTGTATACCTGGCTCTTTTATTTATGTGTCTTTATTGATCCATCATCTAAAGGTTACATGATTTTTTTTCTCTTATGAATTGACTCCTCCTTAAATATGTTTAGCATCTTTCAAACCATATTTATTTTAAAAAAAAGACCTGGCATGCCAGTTTCTAATATCTTAATGACAATTCTCTAATGGATTTTTCAAATCTCAAGGCTTTCAGGATCTAAAAAAATCCCACTTGTATACTGTTACTGACTCAGCAGGTTCAGTGTATTACTTACTTTTCAGACTTCCTATTTGCCAACTATTCAGGTAGCAAAACAGAGAAAATTAGTCTAGGTGGAATGATTCACATAGAGATGCAGAAATTAGAACTCCTATACTTCCTATACCCAGGTTTTTTTTTTAAAGTAAACTATTAGAAATATTGCTTGAATTGTCAGTAGATTAAAAGGAAATAGTCTGAATAAGCAAGCCAAAAATCCAGTCGTAGGTGGCTTCTTTCCAGTGACTATGAGCAAATCTTATGCTTTAATTAAAATAAAATTCTGGTCTGGGACTTGGTACCATGTTGTTTCAATAGATGCAACCTGAGGTAACAATTAATTTGCTTTGCCTTTTTCTTATTTTTATTTAATTTAATTAATTAATTAATTTTGAGACAGAGTGCAATGGTGCAATCTTGGCTCACTGAAACCTCTGCCTCCTGGGTTCAAGCGATTCTCCTGCCTCAGCCTCCGGAGTAGATGGGATTACAGGGGCATGCCACCACGCCTAGAAAATTTTTGTATTTTTAGTAGAGATGGGGTTTTACCATGTTGACCAGGCTGGTCTCGAACTCCTGATCTCAGGTGATCCACCCTCCTCGGCCTCCCAAAGTGCTGGGATTACAGGTGAACCACTGCGCCCGGCCAGTTTGCTTTATTAGCCTCTTAGTGCCCAGCTTCTATTGTATCTCTGTTTGCAATACCTCTTCCCCAAACAGCCAATTCTTGATATTCATGGTAGTCATGTTCTATAAAGTCACTGAAAACACTGAATTAGCAAATACTGAACTGCTGTGTCAAGAGGAAATACAGAGGTAGGTTCTTGTGAACCTCTGGTCACAACATTTTCCTCAGCCCCTCGACCCAGAACGTTGTTTTATATGTGTTTCTATTGGAAGACACCTTATTTTAATACATGTTGTTGATTCATTAGCATTGAACTCATGACCAACGACATTGTAACTCATGCCTGAATGAAACATGTCGAACCCGTGTATTTTCCCTGTAAGGGACAGCACGGCTCTCTTGCACTTAGAAACAACAGAAAGCACTTCAGCACTATGCTTGGAGGCCCTTTTAAACAGCAACATCACCAACTCCAAAAACCCAAACAATATGGCACAAAATGAACTCAAAAAGGACACTTGTGCACAGTATGAGAGCTGAAACGAGAAGGCAGAGCGTTGCCATGTTGGACTTCAGCTGGAAGTGCGCACATCTGTTAGACAACTGGCATTTTCCTCTATGCGGCACTTGTCTGTTAATGATGGAGAAAGTCTCGCAAGTATTGATTTTAGGGTTATAAAATAAATTGTAAAATAAATTTAATAAATTCATTATTACATTTTTAAATTTAAATTTATAAATGTAATAAAGTAATACAATTAAATATAAAAATTAAATATAAAATAAAATAAGTTTAAGTGAACGGCAAATTTGCAAATACAAACTCCACAAATTATGAGAATAGACTGTGCTCCTTTCTATTCTTCCCATCACCATTTTGATCTAGGTCACTCTCATCGGTTGCTGCGAAATCCCCTCGCTATGCTCCTCTGCAGCCATATCTCATTAATTCTCCCTTCTTGCTAATACTAATCTTTTCAGTTACTTTCATATTGTCACTATGCTTCTTAACTTTTGAACTTTTAACTAAAAGAAAATATCCCAACATTCAAAGACTCTCTGGTTCTTTATATTTTCTTATTTTGTATCTTACTTCTCTTAGACTAGCGCTATCCAATAGAACTTTGTGCAATGATGAGATGCTGTCTGTCTGCACTGAGCTAGCTGTACGCAGCTGGTGAACAATTGAACTGTGACTAGCAAACTGAGGAACCAGCTAATCTATTGAACAGCACAGACATTAACTACCGATTAAGAATAGTTAGCTCATTTTGTCCCAAAGATTGTGTACGCATTTCTCCTTTCCTGCCTTTGTCTCTATGACTTTACCCTCTTCCTGTTCCCCATCCTGCTCTTAATTACATACCTGTTTCATTTTTCCCTATTCTCATTCCACCCTGTGGGAAACCATCCATGACCCATCCTATTCAGGTGGAAGCAATTTCTATGCTTTCTGAATTCCCAAAGATATTGTTTGTTTCATGTCATCTCTTCCTGGCATGATTGCGAGTTCTCTAAGGGAGAAAAAAACTGGTCATCAGTAAACACAGTGTCAATATTCAAGTAGAGGCCTAATAAATATTTATTCATTGATTGTCAGCAGTGCTTTTCACCACAAGAAAATAGGAAAAATAAACTGCACACTATTTTGGAGATTTTAGAAGTCAGGCTAGGCTAGTAACAGAAAGATCCCCAAATCTCAGCAACATACAAAGAGAGAGATTTATTTCTTGCTCATGTCCTGTGGTCCTATGGCACTGTAACTTGGCTACAGCTCTGTTATTCCAGGACCTTGGCTGATTGATCAGCCTCTGAAAACTTCTACCTGTAAGTGACATTACACTGGACAAAGCAATATGCCTGGTCACTGCTGAGGTCAACAGGGAGAAAAGCCATTATCCTCCTGCATGGAGGACATCAGACATTTGGTAAAACATGATCATCTACAACGGGAATCAGATTTTTAAGGTAGATTTTCACTATTTCCTTTTTATGTCTGGAATGGCTTCATTTTTATGTCTTTCCATGCTTCTCTTTGTTCCAGACTTTAAGTGGCCTCCAGAATGTTTTCTAGGGGTGCAAGTCTGATTATTTCTTTACCTTGAACTAAAGCCTTCAGAGGCTTCCCATTCTGTGTGTGAAATGCCTAAACTCCTAAACATGGCGTCTGCGAATCTTCCCCATCCAGGCTCCCGTGGTCACTTCCCCACCACACACCCTATGCTTTTGTGTTCCTCAATTGCCTTATGCGTACATAATCTTTGGGACAGAATGAGCTAACTATTCTTAATCGGTAGTTAATGTCTGTGCTCTCCAATAGATTAGCTGGTTCCTCAGTTTGACTCAGTTCAAGTGTTCTCCAGGTGTGTACAACTAACCAAATTACCTCGTTGGACAATGGTCTCTGATAACCATCTGCCCAGATCAAAGTGGCCTCTGAGAACCCCCCAGAGAGATTTCCATCCTAGTTGGTACTTCTCTAAGACACAGTACACACCTCTTGTTATGGAGCATTTCTTAAGTTCATCGTATTCATGAGTTTATACAGCCTTCCTTCCACTTGCTTTGAAGTCCCTCGATGGCAAAGCCTCAACACTGCTTTCCTCACCTTTATAACCCTGGAGCTTAGTTAGTATGGTGCCTGTCGCAGCTGGTGCTTAATAAATCCTTCCTCTATGAAAGAGAAATAGTAAAACTCCTGTTCTAGTAGACTATATTACACAAGGCATGGCGTGTGGTGTGTAATGCCTCTTTGCTAGAGGATAATTTACAAAATAAAGGCAGAAGAGCTATGATAGCCCAAAACCATCCAGTAGGCGTTTATTTGTCCCCACAGGTGTAATTCATCTGACAGGTTATTAGTGGAATTGGACAGAAAACGTTTGCAAGTATTTACAGTATTGAGAGTCTGGCAATGTTTGGAAGCATTGGAGCTTTTTAAAACAGAAAATCAAATATTTTGTATCTTTGAGGAAACTTATGAATCCCTCTATATGAAATATGTGGATGTATTTTTACAGCATGCTTGTTTAGAGATATTTTCCAATCGGATAGGTTTCTCTAAGAATTAGAACCATCATTCATTTTCTCCCTTAGTGTTGGTGCTACTAACCTACATACAAATGAGGTGGACGCTGCTAACCACTGCCAGTGACTAGAGAAAAAGCTACCAGACTTCTAATATCCTCCCAAAAAGGCTTTACTGCACATACAATAGAAAAAACCTGGCAGCTCATTTCAACACAAGGCTGGGGTACATTTTCCACAGCATTCAACCCACTGGAGAAGCCCAGAGAAAGAGCTATGGCTTCTTGTGTAGTTTACTATCTCTGTTATTCCTCTTTATAAATCACATTTCACTCTCAACACATAATGAAGTCTTTTGTTACATTGAAGGATTCCATAAACTGTTGGTTATATTTTTGAGATCAGGACATTTGTCTAGTAATGCATATGATAGTAATAATATAAACTTGGTACTTTAGGCCCTTTTGGTTCAAATCTTTGATACTTTTAATGATATGGAATGCTTATTTGTAAGCCTGGATATTAGTCTCTCTCTCTTTGCATCTCATATAAAAGAATTGATTCTTTAAATGTGAGGTTCATTTATATTAATTGCTTTGGAAATTTGCTCTATGGACTTCATAATGCCAAAGACCAGAATAGCTCATGGCTGCTTTTGCCAAAAATCTGTTTTTCTAAAAGCTTTCTCTTCAATTGCTTTTCAGTAAGTGTATTCCTGTGATCCATTCTTATAATTTATTACCAAATGCCTAAAATAGCAGGCTTTGTTCAGCCTTTGACCAAGAGATTGTGAGTTTGCTGAGACTTCAGTTACCATTGAGAGAGCATCATTTGGAGCATGGTGCCAACCACCCCCCAGTTAGCTGCAAATTTCAGAAACTTGTTCTAGTCCCTCCTCTTAGCATCTTTTAAAAAAACAGGAGATAACACCTAAAAAAGCTTGTTAACTGATAAAATGTCTCCCAAGTGTCAGATTTTAGATTCTAAGTTATAGAGTAATATTAACACGTCAGAAAGGCTCATGGAGGTGTTTCTTGAAACCCTACTGATTACCTTTAGGATAAAAAGATAGTTACAGTTTTCTTTGATAAAGAGATTAAATGAAGATCCATATAGTGAGCAATGTCATTCACTCATTCTCCAGGGTTTTTTTTTTTTTAAAAATTATCTTCTAGATGCACTATATTGGGAACACAGTGATGAATTAAGCAGTTCCTGCCCGCATAGACCTTCATCTTATTTGAGGAATTCTTAAACACATTTCTGTTCTTCGTCTTCTTGGGATACTATGACTAACAGAAAGTTGGTTGCATAAAGCATGTTGATATTTTATAACTAAGATAGAGTTTTCCTTCATTTGCAAAGGCAAGCTTACACTGACTAATGGTTGCTGTCATTTGCTCTCTGGAAAGAAGTATTTTCTGTTTTCTCATCTCTTTATAGCCAGCGGACACTAGGGATACAGTGGTGATGAGAGTCACAGTTTCTCCAGTGGCAACTGGAACAGCAGGATTATTTTTCCCTTGAGAATGATGATAATTTATTGTTTAGGCTGAGTAAAATGTTCCACAGAACACAGACGTGAAATTCTGACAACTGCTGTTCCTTTTTTCCTCTCTTTCTTTCTCCTTAATTTATTTTTTCTTTTACTTACACATTCATCTCTTCAAGATGTTTACTTAGTACCTGATACATTGTAGATATTTTCACATTAATGATCCATGTAAATTTTATGAGAAACAGTTTTCCTTTACATTCTGCCTTCCTCCATTGTTTCTTTCTCTCTCTTAGGAATACTTTATTTTCCTCTCTATTTTTTCCATGCTGATTTGAACTATCAATATGACTTTTAATATCCTCATAGCAGAAATGCCTGCATGACTTGAAGTGGCTTTTAAAACTAACTGAAGTGCTGGGGTTTGGTTGTGAGTTTCTCTGTTGAGTTGTAATTCAACACTACATTTTGAGCTGAAGCTGAATGGAAAAGTTGGACAAGGAGCTTCATTGTTTTACCACTTTATAAGCATTTTTTTTTTTTTTTTTTTGCCACCAAAAATAGATATGGCCAGCCATGAGCATTCAGCCTTCTTCTCCAAGCCCTACTATGTCTGGAATTCTCCTTTACCCTATTCTAGAGACTTTTGCTTTGCTGATCTTGAGGAGATTCTAGTATTTTTTTGTGAAAGGGAAGTCCCTCTGTTTTCTGTGGAGCATGTTTCCATCTTCCCAAAGCCAGTTGAGTGGTGTTCCAGGAGAAGCTGTTGTCAGGCGTAGGACATCTGCCAAGAGGGGAAAATTATACCTTGTTTTTTAGTTGGACATCAGATTAGGCTAAGATTTGCTCATGTGTCCTAAGTTTCTCTGAGATGAAGGGTCAGGGCAGAGAGCTGGGTGTGGGAGAAGATCAGGCTTAGAGAAGACACAGTAGTGGCCGTGGCAACCCTTTCCTGCTACAGGTGGTTTGATGAGGCTGCTGTTTTGGGGGGGGGTGGACTGGATGGTGTAGAACATAGCTGGGCTTGTGAGCCATCTTGCTATGACGGTCTCGAGGGGGTTGTCCTAGGGGAAGAGACCACAGCATCCAGAAACAGTTGGATGGGCCACAGGAGGCAGAATCTGAAGAAGAGTGGAGGATGCTGGGGAGGAACCAGCTGTCTTTGATTACCTGCGAGGAACAACAAGGAAAGAACCAAAATGTATCCTTGTTTCTTTCTCTTCTTGGAGCACCACCCCCCCCCCGCCCCCCGCGATATGGGAGCCTAGGAGAGTGAGAAGGAGGAGGGTGTGCCAGGGCAGAGCATTCCGTGCAAAGAGGAGGCAGCCTTGAATAGGAGATGAGACTGGAGCTGTAAATGGACCTATACTAAGTTTTCACAATGAAATATTCTACGCAGCAGGAAAAAAGAATTTGACACAACATATTTAGGAGTGCTGATTGGAAAAAATAAAACTGTTTTTCAGTGGCATGCCTCACTGAGATGAGATACTTAAATACACTGGTTACAAATGCTAATTTTCTTAGTGTCTGACCCAGATAACTTTTAATTGTAAGATTTCTTACAGAGAAAATTTGAAAGAGGAAATACAGCATCACTAGAAATTCAGCCAACACTAACTGTATGTTGTAATTTGGCACTTAATTAATCAAATGCATGTTAAATTCTACTGCGGGTCAGGTAGCATGCAGGATGCTTGGCATACAAAGATAAATAAGATAGGATCTCATAAGGCAATAAGCACACAGTCATGCTACAGTTTTATAGGTGGGACAACAGAAGAGTGCATGATGAGATCTGCCTCTGACTTTCTTGTTGAGGTGTCTTCTAAAAGCCTGAAACTCCGCTGGAGGTGTGGTTTTCTGAAAGCCCATTTAATAGCAGTGGAGAAGAGTTGGCATTTTCCTTTGGGAACTATGTAAGCTATAATTAATGAGGAATTCTATCATCTGTCTCCCACTTCTGTACTCTGTACTGAGGTCATGTTCTTTCGGCTGTCCCATCTCCCCATTTGGAGAAAACCTATTCATCTTTGAGGCCCAACTAAAACGTCAATGCCATGAAGCTTTGCTGGGTGGTGGCAGGTTAAATTAATGCCATCCTTTTGCCTTTATAATTATTTGTTCATATCACTAATGTTTACATTTGCCATATTCTATTATGGCTAGTTTTTCATATGTTCATGTGAAAACAGATGTGTGAACTCCTTTTTTGGAGACAGAATCTCGCTCTGTCACCCATGCTGGAGTGCAATGGTGCAATCTCAGCTCACTGCAACCTCTACCTCCTGGGTTCAAGCGATTCTCCTGCCTTGGCCTCCCAAGTAGCTAGGATTACATGTGCATGTAACCACACGAGGCTAATTTTTGTATTTTTAGTAGAGATGGGGTTTCACCATGTTGGCCAGGCTGGTCTTGAACTCCTGACCTCAAGTGATCCACCTGCCTCGGCCTCCCAAAGTGCTGAGATTACAGGCATGAGTCACTGTGCCTGGCCGAATGTTGTTAATAGTGGCAAATAATAGTACAATTGTGACTGCTGTTAAATAATTTATAGTAGTTTCCTGGTCTATTCACTCAGATTTCACAATGCAAAAGTTATAAACCAGTTTGTAGATCTCCGGATCTAATTTTGGAATCCTCACGATGAAGTCATTGGATGAGCTCAAAGATTTAACTCTATTTACATTGTTGTTATTCTCGGGGACACCATATAGAATACGAGCTAAACTCAGAGATACTGAAGTTGGATAACCCAGAGACAAAGCCTGCCTTCGACTCTTAACCTCCTTAAACATTGGTTTCCTTGCAGCTAGAATAGAGAGAAGAACAATCCCTACCTCGAAGGATTTTCGTGAGAATTAGATAAGACCATGTTTATAAACTGCTTAATATAATGCCCAAGCGTAGTAAGAGGTTGTTAAATATTAGTCATTTTATTTGCATCTGTGATTACTTGTGATGCGTCCTTCTCTCTCATTCTCTGAGATCAGATGGATTTCCAACTAGAGAGAAGAGAAATATATTGCCAACTCTGAGAGTAGAATGGTGGTTACTAGAGGCTGGGGAGGCAGTGAGGGAGGGACAACTGAAGAAGAAAAATAATATAAATGCATTTGCTACTACTGAACTGTATACTTATAAATAGGGTAAATTTTATACATTTTTTACCTCAATAAAAATAAACAAAATTCTCAAAATGGTAATTGTTTCCTTACAGTTCACATACTGTATCTCATTTGATCCATACAAAACTGTAAAATAAATAGGCTGCACTGAGATGATGCCCATTCTATTGCATATGGAAAAGTAAACCTCAGAGGGGAGCAATTTGCCCAAGGACATGTAAGAAGCAAATAACAGATTTGCTGATATAAGCCAGACTTTATGAGCCAAGAATCAAGTTCTTCCTATTTCTATACATGCTGTTATTCTCCAGATCAATTGCCATCATCTTTATTTCAGAGAAAATATGTATGTGTATCAGGGGTATCTACATGTAAAAATTCTAGTTCTTCCTCTTTCTCTATCAGGAGAGCAGCAGAGCAGCACCTAACCTTGGAAATTAGCTCCGTTCTCTATAATGTTCTTTCTCCTCCAGCCTCCCTTGAAATATAAAAATGTCAGGTATGTCTACAAAAGCTGTGTCCTATTTGAGATAATTTTGAATTTGGTTAATTGCTTCACTCTATAGGCGAGCTCAGGTTAATGCACCTGGAAAGGAGGAGAGCAGCAGCCTTGCAGCTCGCAGCAGCTCCACCCAAGCTGTGCACAGCCTGATGCTAGCAAGGACCTGGGCCTGCCACGGTGTAGGAGGGAGAATGAAGTCACGTAGAAAGTCAAAAAGTGGTTTCCCAAGCAGCCAAAAACAGACCTCTTAAACGGCCCCCTCACATCTTTTAAAATTAAATGTTCAGCAGAACTTGAAACATTAGTAGATTAACATGTCAATACATCTTCCACATCACTGCACAAAGGTAAGCTCTAAGAATAAAATGCAGTGTTTAGATAAATTTTTTAACAGATATAAAAATTACAGGTAAAGCAGAACATGGCATAACTCCAAAAGGATCTTTCTATTTGGACATTGTGGTTTCAGATATTTATGGAACCCAGATCTGAGCTCTAACAAATTCCCTGACACCAACGTTATGGCATGAATTGTGTCCTCCCAAAATTCATAGGTTGAAGTCCTCACTCCCTATACTCCAAAATGCAGCTGTATTTGGAGATAGGTATTAAGTCAAAATTAGGTCACCAGCATGGGCTTTAATCCATTCTGCCTTGTATCCTTATGAGAAGAGATCACGACACAGACACACACAGAGGGAAGACCACGTGAAGACCCAGGGAGAAAATGGTATCTACAAGCCAAGGAGGGAAGCTTCAGAAGACATCATCCTCGATCTTTCGACTCTAACTTCTCATTTGTGAGAAAGTAATTTCTGTTGTTTAAGCCACCCAATCTGTGGTACTTTGTTATGGGAACCCTAGCAAACTAATACAGCCAGTGAAGCCTTTGCTTTGATGTTTAGGAGCTTTGCCAAGTCTTAAATTTCTAATGAAATCATGACGAGAGGTTGTTGTCAGTAGCAAAAAATTAGCCTTGACAAAGAAAACCACCATTTTCACTTTGAGGTATAGAAAACCAGCATTTGTGTTCATGAGTGGGGTGTGATGAAATACCGTAAATATCCGTGCTTCATATTGGGTAGAATGAAAAACCACCACTTGGGAGTCAGGGGCTTGAAGACCCTGTGAGCCTTGTAAGAACATCAACTTCCTGGAAACTTCCTCAGCAGTAAAATAGGCTAATAACGCTTTGTAATCTTGTTTTGGGAAATAATTGAGCTAACATTTTTGAAATGCTAGGTTATTACAAGTTATAGAGTTACGTAAATATAAATGTTATATAAGTGTTATCTACTAATGTGAGTCATTATTTTACATGGACTGTTTACTTGAAGGTAAAAATGGAGGTTAGGCATGGTGGTTCATGCCTGCAACCCCAGCACGTTGGGAGGCTGAGGTGGGTGGATCACCTGAGGTCAGTAGTTCAAGACCAGTCTGGCCAGCATGGTGAAACCCCGTCTCTACTAAAAAACATACAAAAAAATTAGCCGGGCGTGGTGGCAGGTTCCTGTAATCCCAGCTACTCAGGAGGCTAAGGTAGGAGAATCACTTGAACCCAGGAGGCGGAGGTTGCAGTGAGCCAAGATCCCACCACTGCACTCCAGCTGGACAATAAGAGTGAAACTCCATCTCAAAAAAAAAATAAATAAAAATAGAAATTAAAAAAAAAAAAAAGAGGAACTGGAGGTATCTCATCCTCAGCATAAGATTTGACATTAGTATGGATGTTAAGTAATCTCATTTTGGGAGGAGGGGGTCTTTTAAAATAAGGCCTAAGATGATGGAAGCCTCCCAGCATAGCTGAGAATAAACAGGCATCACAGTCTTGCTTTGAGTACGCTGGATCCCCCCAGTATCACATAATCAGCATGGTGCACAGCTGCTACTTCCATTTGGATTCAGCAGTTTCTCCATGACATATACCTCATTATGGTATAAAAGAATCAAAGAACTTAGAAGTTAGCCTCCTGCTGACTTGTACTATCATAAAACCTCAAACACAATAAAGTTTTCCAATAGCATTTCTTCCTCTGCTCTACCAGATAGCTGGGGAGAAAACTAAAAGTAACCTAAGTTCATTGAAAAATCTTAAAATGCAAAACTGCTTAAAAAACATAATCTTCATAATCCTGTTATCTACTGGTAGTGTATCCATTTTCTTTACATTCCCAATACATACTTTTCTTTGCTAAACTGCCTACTTCAATTGCGTGTTTGTCAGCCTCAGCTCTGCTGATATTTGGGGCTGGGTGATTAATTGTAGGGGCTGTCCTATGCTTTGCAAGGTGATTAGCAGCACCCAGATCTCTATCTACAACATACCAATAGACCTCCTAGACCTTTAGCTGACAACCAAAAATGTCTCCAGATTGCCAAATATTCCTTG
This sequence comes from Macaca thibetana thibetana, assembly GCF_024542745.1. NCBI lineage: Eukaryota > Metazoa > Chordata > Mammalia > Primates > Cercopithecidae > Macaca > Macaca thibetana. The sequence goes on along the minus strand of NC_065594.1, from coordinate 81,929,452 downwards.
GCAGGCAAAATCACCTGCAATTGAGAACCACTGGTCTACACCAAGAGAAAGATGTTTTGAGGAATCCCAGGGAAAAGTGTGAGAATGAGATGAGCAGGCTAATGCTCAAATGAGAAAAACCTCTGTGTTCACCCTTCAGTCCTTACCTTCCTTCCTTTCTTACTCCTTGGCTTGCAATGTTTAAAGGAGGCAAATAGAATCAGAAATCATAGGACAAATACGACCACAAAGCATGGAGTGAGAGGTGTGACTTGGAAGAATGTAAGTGGGAATGGTGGGTGCATGAAGAACCCATTGCAAAAGTGGCCATGCCTTAGAGAAATAATGGAACAATTTACATTTATGTTGTTAGTCTTTTATGTTAAATTCTTGTATCAGCTCTGCCAGGTTGATATTATCCCCACTTTATGTCACAATGTTTACTGCTATTATTAAGAAAAAGAAAAACCCTAAAAATACAAATATACAGAAACCACTCTAGAGAATATAGACACTTAGGGCTTCATAGATTTTAGATCGTCCAGCCACATCTCTACCTTTACTGATAATCTCTGTGAGGTTGAGATTCAAAGATGCTAAGGGACTTGACTGAAGTCATGGAGCTAGTGGAACTGAGGCCAGAAAAATTTCTCAGTTCCCTGATCAATGCTCCTTCCACTGTCTCACTCCACTTCAACTAGGCTAGCATTTTCCCCTCAACTCACATTCTAAGACATGACCTAAAGATCCTGGTTCATATCTTAATAAGACTGGTTGTAATGCATGTATATAAATATATAATGACTTTTGTCTTCGAGTTTGTTTACAAGCTTCTCTTGAATAAAAACTGTGCTGTCATAGCTAAGCAGAGGCTGTAGAACAGGGGCCTGCGATTGTCTATTATCCCTAGTAAAGGAAAGAAGAGATGATTTAAAGGAACAAGCATGTCCAAGTAGGGCTCCCTGTATTACCCAGTTCCTTAACTCCCCTTCCAAGGCTTCCGAGCTTTGCCCTGGACTGCTCTTGCTGCCTGATCTCCCTCCACTTCGTCGCCCTGCCTGGGCTCTGTGCCTTTTTCCCTATTACTCCCCCCAACTCCAGCTTCCCCTCCCCGCCCATCAGTCAAGTGGAAAGTCTCCTTTCCAGCAAATTTCACATCTAATCTCCTTTATGAGCATTTTCCACCTACCTGACTCTTCCATGAGGTTGTACTTTGAGTCTTTGTATTAATGTTTTCCAAGGTGTACTTTGTGTGTATCAGGTTGGAGATGGGCTCTAAGATGTCGTGTGTCCTTGCATGAGTGTGATGTCAGGGTCTTCAGTCTCTCGCTTTTACAGAGTACCACGTGTAGCTGTATAGTAAAGGCTTTAAGAAGTGCTATGTCACAGAGGCCTGTTGATTTATTTTATCTTATCCTTCCTTAAACTTAAATTTCTTTTTTTAAGTAATACCTGTTTGCAGTCAAAGAACCTAGTGTTTCTTAGAACTCACCATAAAAGACGCCATTGTATGTCAATGAGTGTTTCAAACATTTATTTATAATTATTTTAATAAATATAAAAAGCAATTAGTTATTTAATAATAATTATATTATTTTAATTATTCATATTATGTTAATTAATGACATGCTGCCTTAGATATTTCTATTTTGACCCATGCAGGTAAAGCACTTAGCATATAGCTTAACACATAGTAAGTACTAGATAAATGTGGGCTATTACTAATAAAAAGTTGCAGTGTTCTGTGTCTCCCTGACCAATGTATGCATATCCTAATATGTATAAAAGTGTATTTGTGTGTATATGTGTGTGGCACTGCAGCACACATTGTATATTCCAGGCATGTGCTGCTCAGTGCTCACAAAGAGGTCAGTGCTCACAAAGAGGCCCACCATCTATCTCCCAGTTTAGAGTCTAGTCCAGATAACCAATGAGTGTGGATTTTTTTTCAAATAATGGAATGAATTAAATTAAATTAATTAATTAATTTATTTTTTGAGACAGAGTCTCGCCCTGTTGCCCAGGCTGGAGTGCAGTGGTGCGATCTCGGCTCACTGCAACCTCCACCTCCCGGGTTCAAGCAATTCTCCTGCCTCAGCATACCGAGTAGCTGGGATTACAGTTGCACGCCACCACGCATGGCTAATTTTTTGTATTTTGGTAGAGACAGGGTTTCACCGTGTTGCCCAGGCTGATCGCTAATTACTGGACTCAGGCAATCCACCTGGCTCAGCCTCCCAAAGTGCTGGGATTATAGGTGTGAGCCACCGCGTCTGGCTATGGAATCTATTTTATACAGAGTACATTGAACCTCAGGAAACTTTGGTTTAAAACTCTATTCCTAACACACACTTGATGCCTCACTCTATACGATATGATGATTTTTTCATTTTTTAAAAGGGCAGCATTGAACCAAATTATAAGACAATTAAAATATATAAGAAAGTATCATGTTAAAAAATCAGGTTAAAAAATTCTTGTATATAATCAATACAACAATTAAAGTGATTTTATAATTATTTTTGCAAAAATAATTTTGATTGCTCAATTTCTTAGTTTGCAGTTTCAAAATGACTTCTTTTTTTCACCCAAATTACATTGAATTTAAATATAAAATAAGATTTTAGAGAGTAACTGCACAGAAGGTAAATCAGCTTCTCATGTAGGATGAAACTCTCATTTTCGATGCAGGGACTGTTGACACATTATCTATTATAGCCTTGGAGGCTCTATGCTTGGCAAAACATTTTAATTCAGATTTATTAAATAAAGATTTTGCTAAAAATTACATACCTTCCAGGTATGGGAAATTGCTCCATTTTGGACATTTGCCAAATTTTGAAGAGTATTTATTATATCATGTGTGTGTGCATAAGAAGTTCTCTACAAGCATGGCTTGGCATACAGAATAAACTAAAACCTGCACACTTTTTTCCTATTAAGATTAAACAAGAGAACCATTTTTGGCATGTGAAACCTTCCTGTGAGACAAGCTCGAGATCACTGACAGGAGGGTAAATTAACTCCAGTTCAGCGTTTTTGTCCTTTCAGCCCCTTTCCTACCACTCCCCTTTTAGTGAAGCAGGCAAACCAGCCACCTCCTCCCCAAGGACTCTGGCTGAAATATTTGCATTTCAAAGGTCTAAATGGGTAGTACCAGAAAGTGGCATTTTGATGACATTTTTGATATGTACAAGAGAGGTGGTTTTTAAAGTTGTCCTTTTAGTAATCTTTTGTATCTCTCCACTGTCATAATATTTAACACATGACAATGAAATATGTTTGTCTGCCTTCCTTTGTGTCACATAAGCTCTTGGAAAGTAGGCACGTCTTATTCATCTGTGCATTACATTCTCCACCAGTGTCAGGCATATGGAAATGCTGAATAAATGGCCTGCAGTATGAACACGTACACCTGCATATTCAGAAGGCCTGGACTGCTTTTGCAACAAGCCCATGAATCTTACCTGGTCAAATTCAGGACAGAATCAATTTGGACCAAGAGTTAGGAAAACCAGAATTTGAATCCTGTCAGTTGCTTCCAGGCTCCGTGGGTCAGTCACTTCAGTCTGATTCTGACTTTCCCCATCTGCTAGCAAAGGGTCTTGACTAGACACAAGTAAGGTTCTTTCTATAAATATTTTCAATAAATATTTTTCCAAGGGTGGCCTAAAATAATTCAACAAAATGCTTTATAACCACTAAATTGTACCATAATATATTCTGTGAGGTTACTAGTGGATGCTATTTATTTATTAAATGAGCTTTGATCAGTGAGCATCACAGATAACTCTTTTGATGTCATAATATAAGCTGCCAGCCACTGGCAGAAGCTAAAATGGAACCAAGGATTGATCATTAAGTTTCCATCAGCACTTCAGACTTTATTGTTTTCCCTCATGGTCCCTGTTATTTTATGTATTGTCTTCCCTGTGTTTGGTACCATTCATTCTCATTAGTGCTCTTCATGAATGTGCCAGATCACCAGGGCTGGTTGGAAAAAATATATCTTTTTATAATTTGAAACTCATGCTTTTTCTTGGTTTAATTAAACACTGGCAGTTTTTTTGGAGGATTTTTATATTATCTGAGTATCATGGTATAGTTGAAAGAGTGGTGGCCTAGACGTTAAGAGATTCAAAACTGAGATCTGTTGCTGACACTAAATACCTGTGCTAGTGTAAATTTCTTTATCTCATTAGGCTTCCATTTTCTCACTTACAAAGACCATGGAAAAGAGTGTCTTCTAGCTATGATATTTCTCTGTAACGTTGTTATAAAGGCAGTTTCAAAAGTATTGGTTGAACGAATTAGGAAAGTAATGACATATTACTGTATTTAAGTTCTCTTGCACATGTCAAACATAAAAAGGGGCCACTTTTATTTCTGTACACCCCATGAGCAAATGGCATTGTCATGCTATACTAATGCTTACCTTAAAATGAATGTGACTTTGTTGCTTATCCCACAAAATAATTTGTCAGTCACCAAAATTGACACTGACCTTAATCAGCTAGTTACTACTTCAAGGTCCTACCATGAGTCACTAGCATCAATCTAAGGTAACATGTACTGCATATGAATTACATGTTACACTGAAAAGGGTAAAATAGAACAAAACTTTTTCCCCCCCCACTGACACTGATAGTCATTGTGAAGTGACTTTGTACAAGCAACCAAGAAGAATTTTATGAGTCACAAGAACAAAGCTTGCAGAATATAAAAGTTCCTGGGTAATTGTCCTCAGTAATTTGCTTTGCTTATCAGAGTGCTAATAGGTTGGATCTGCTCTTCTCTGATATACTCACTGTTTTCTCCTAATGCACCATCTTTGGAGTTTAGTAGAATGCTATTGAAAAATAAATAGGAATGATTTTGCAAGGATGTAGTCTGGTTTGTTTCATTCATAGCAAATGGATTTCATATCTCTTGCACTCAAATAAAATAATGTTTATATACTTCTCTAAGTACCCTCTCTCCCTGTAGGAGGATTTCTGTGCTAAATGCATTAAGATAACCAATGCACTGGTTAATTTTATTATTCTACTGATATTTCCTGAGGTGGTTCGGGGACCTAATGTAGCTGTTGGGGGGAAGGCATATATATCACTTTTGCTATTGCTATGCAGCATAACAACTACAGTGATTTTGCAGTATAAAGACTATCATTAGCAGGTGTAACTGGTACATTGAAGGAAAGTGCATATTTAAAATAGGCATGGATTATGTGATTTAACATATGTCAGTACAAGAAACCAGAAAACCCAGCTAAAATGTTCTTAAATATAAATTAAAAGCCTGGAGAAAGGGAAATTCTAGTGTTGGTTAACTCAGCAGCTCAATGGCATTCGTCTAGGTTCTGTTTTTTCCATCTTACCACTCTGCCACCATGGGTATGTTGACTTCAGCCTTATGGATGCAAGGCAGCTTCAGCAGATCCAGACGTCACCCAACAATGTCCAAAACACCCTCCTTTTCTAGTAGAACTTCTTGTATAGCTCATTGGCTGGAATTGAGTCTTATGCTGACTTCTAAATCAGTCATTGCCAAAAAACCCCAACTACCATGATTATCATAACTTAATTAGAAATAACATGGAAGTGCTAACGAGGGCTCAACCTCCTCCAAATGGAGGATTCATACTCCTACCCATAATACCTTGAACAAAATTGAGGTTCTCTTAAAATTGAAAAAGAAAATAATACTTGTTGGCAACCCATATCATCCATCACATTAGTCAAATAGCAGAAAAAAATCCAGGGATGTTTATTTAGGAATTAATATATCAAATATTACTAAAGAATTACATAGTAGTCTTTGTTCATTTTGCTTAAAACTAAATATATAAGTGGGCAGATAAATAGAAACGTGTTCATTTTTAAAATGATTTACCTTTTCTGATTTAGATCATGTTTTTAGAATCTTTGTTACATTTATGTTTATGCGATGTTCTTTTAGATGAAAATTATTTGAAATACATGTACTTATGATGACTTAAGCTTTATGTGGCATGGCATCAAGTTCCTGTCAGTCTTCTCTTGGACTCTTGGATCAATGCAATTGTAGAATATTGTAAGGCGAACTATTAAATTACCATTCACAATTATTTGAATGATTCATGATTTTTCCAATTCTCTGCAGCTCAGATGTACTACATAAATAAGCTAGAGGAATGACAGAAGGACTATAATTATTTCAAATTTTTGTGTAAATATGGACTCTATTCTCTTTTATTTATATATAACTATCATATATATAATACACTTAAATCAATGATTTACTTTATAAATATCATATAATACATTTAATATAAATTTGATGTAAATGTATATATGATAGCTATTTATAAAGTAAATAATTTATTTTACTGTAATCATTTTTGTGTACTTCACTTCCATTTATTTCTTTTGAATAAGCAGTTCAGTGTAAAAATCTTGATCTAATCAAAAGTTTTCGAAGGAAAATCATGGAGAAGATGGAAGCAGTAGAACTGTTCAGAGATTAGGTTGTAACGTATGCTTGGTGTGGATTTTTTTAGTTTTTTAACCATAGTCTGCATGGTGGGCCAGATACAGTAGCTCATGTCATGTGTGTGTGTATATATTTATATACACATTATATATATACACACACATTTTGTGTATATATAAATTATATATATACACACACATATATACACATATAAATACACAAAATTTATATATATATACACAAAATTTATATATATACACACATATATAAATTAGCCAGGTACAGTGGTGTGCACCTGTATTTCCAGCTACTCAGTAGGCTGAGGTTGGAGGATGACCGGAGTCCAGGAGTTTAAGGCTATAGTGAGCTATAATTGCACCACTGCATTCCAGCTGTGGCAACGGAGAGAAACCCTGTCTCTAAAATAAGTAAATAAATGATATGCATGGTGTGTAGTATTTTGGCTTTAAAATTTGAGGGCATTTCTCATTATAATCTGGACAACTTTACTTTGTAGGAAACTATATAATAACATTGATAACTTAGAGGACCTAAGTGATTCTATGAAATCTGTAAACTCAAATGCTCAAGGTGTGACGGCCAAGAGAGAGGAGGTACCAACATCCCCCAGGCTCTGGAAGATCCACTCCACCAAAAGGAAGCAACCGTTTTAATTTGTTTGTGTATTTATTTATTTATTTATTTATTTGGACAGAGGTCTGAAACACACTGTCTTTGGGGTTAAATTAATTTTGAAGTCAATTTGACTCTATCAAATCAGTAGAAACATGGGTTAAAGCTTGAATAACTGATTCTCAAATCCAGAAATTACTGGGCAAATATAAACTTCCTTTGGTTTCTGCTCAATAGGTCAATTTCTTAGATTATTCATGCACAAGATGAAAAACAAGTGTGTATTTTTTCTCCTCAGGGAGGATGAATTGGCAATATTTTAGTAGAGGGTCATAATTAGTTTCAAAATGTTCACCATATCCCTCAGTGTTACTCTTGAAGGCTTTGTCAGTGTTAATTAGGAAGTTTTATATATACTAATATGTATTTGCATGTAATGTATTACATAAGCACATAGCACACATAAATACACATACTTTTTAAAAAATCTATGTAGAAGGGTTAATAGTTATTTTGCCACCTGGAAGCAGTTTGTGGCCCACCTAACCCCCCATACTTGTGAAAACCATTAATCAAGAAATTCTAGAGGACAAAGCATTTGAAAGTATTTTGAAGAGGAAACTCTACCCTCAGGCTCAGATTGAGATGAGCTGTTTCTTAAAAAGGATTCATATTGCTACATGCATGCCCATTAATGGGAGGATAAGTGGGTATATGTGTCATAATTGCCATTTTCTGTGGATTCAGCCATGTATGGGGATAAACCATGGTAGAATCTCAAGTTGGCATCAGGAGAAAAATGACAAAACCTGAAGCAGGAAAGGACACAGGATTGGACTAGAGGAAAATGTTTATAGAAGGTGCAGAAGGTATGTAGATTTTAGTGGAGCATTTTTTAAAAAGAATAAAAGAATATGTTGTTTTTAAAGGAAATTTTGGAAGGGACTAAGCTGAGTGATTGAATGAACATCTGTTAACTGCTTGTTTATAACCTTCAAAATTTGTGTTTTAGATAAATTTTAATAAAGTGAAGACAATCTACATTTTGATACACTCTTGATGCTACTGTGAATTAGTGATGGGAAACATCAGGGGGAAAATCAAGATGTGAAAGGTATGGAAACTACCAACTCATCACTTTTATCCAATTTGCGACAGCATTTTCACTCTCCTCACGGAAGCCAAATCATGCCATTCACCTTGCTACCCTTTCTCTAGCTCAGAGGCATCTCAGCAGACTTTGAACTTAGTTTGTTTTGGCTTTATTTCCAGTACAATCATTGGCTACCACAAGGCCCTTTTCCAGCAAAATAATAATAATAATAATAACCCTGAAAACAAATCAAGGGAGTTATCAAAACCTAGTCATAGTTATTAGTACTTGTCAGACATCGAGGGTGACAAGATTAGGGACTGTTTGCTTATTCTGGAGAAGTTGGGGTTTTTGTTTTTTCCTTTTCCTTTTTTTTTTTTTTTTTTTTTTTAAGGAGTAAAACAGCTGTTGCAGATGGAGGTATTCTGCGAGCATGACTCAAGCACAGTATTGTGTGAAAATGCAACCAAATCATATCCTATTTTTACCACAGTGCTACATTTGTTAAGAAAAGATGCAATATATATCTAATATTTGCAAGATTTGGAATCAGTTTTGTGAACTGTACTGTGCTTGATGATTTAGGAGAAAATCACTTCAAAGATTCTAAGTGTGGTGTACACAAATATGAATACTTTTGCTAATTTGTGGCATTTTGCCATATTGCTGTAGCAGTGTTTTTATGTGTTCATCTGTTTCTTGATAACCATTTAATTTTAATTATTTTATTTATGTCTAAGTTCTTACGAACCATTGATATTTCTTATTTCCCTTGTGCATGCATACTTTTTTATTTTTGAGAGAAGAGGGAAGAGAACAAAATGGTACATGGTGAAGTATGAGTATGTTTTGATTTTTCTTCTCAGATTTAAAGAAAACATGCATATCTACATATCTTAACTCAGTCACTGTTCCAAAATATGGAATTTTGTCATTTTCAAAACCTTTTCCCAGAAAACAGCCTTATTTGTGCCCTCTAGTGGTAGATGCATACATTTATGCAGTAAGTCAGAGAAAGCTGCCTCTTTTTTCCTTTTGGTACATAATGATTCAGCATCCAAATAACTAAATAGTGTTAACTCATACCTATGCTTAAAGAAAAATCCTATGTAATCGAGCTTAATGTATTTTCCAAATGCATCAAAATTATGTATTGAAGAAATAACCCTAGCACTTATCTAGCTAGAGAAAGCTCTGAAATTACAATAGTATAACTCCTCTGATTTTTAGATTCCTTTTGTCCAGCAAAATGCTGTTATTCTTTGAGGAATGGTAAGCACATTTTCCACAAATGCGTTTTCTCTTCTTGGAATCTGTTTTAAAAACTTCTAAATTGCTGCATTCATTCATAAACTGTTTCTTGTTTTTGTACTGATGTGTATCACTAGAAAGCTACATGAAAGAGAAAACTGTCTGTTTAACGTAGCAATAACCAACCCTGATAGAAAAGGCCCAGATAGAAATGGCTCTTGAACTCATGGCTCCACTGAACATCTACTGGGTGGATAACCAGTTCTGTTTCCTGTCTCTGAAACAGTCACTGTCTTCATTCAACATGTCCAATTTCCTGTGTGACTAAAGTTGATTGGGCCAGGAATAGACTCCCTATCCAAACCAAGCCAGCTAGAATCTTCCCCTGGGATTTCCGAAACTAGCACTGAGAAAGAGAATAGGTCTATTTCTAGTATAGGAAGCCCTACAGTATATTTTCTGAAAAACTGTTGGTAGCCATGTTTTTACTGCCAAACTTTGGTGGTGAGTTAAAAATGGGAAAGAAAATTGTGGTTAACATTCATGCCTCTGGTCTCTGTTGCGGGGATCCAGGTGTCTGCTCTTCCTACAACCCCACTTTTCTTTTTCTGGTCGTTTATTTTGTCCTTGAATTTGGTAACACAATAAATTCTTAGTATGCTTAGGTTAATTTGACTTTGAGTTTAGTTTCTATCACTTTTTGCCAAAGTAATATGACAATACAACAAGACATGTTGTCAGTTTTTATTCTTGAATTTTCTCATAACTCAGTTTCTAGATCGAGTATTGACAGAGAAATCAGGGGGCAGAGTTTCTGCTAAAGTGTCAGGGAGTTCCCCTCAAAAAATTGTGACCTCTTTCATATTCATCTTGAGGTTTTATTAAGTTCAGTTTCTGCTACTTTATCCCTATTTAGAAGTATCACCTCTCCTTTAAATACCTTGGATTTTCCTATTTTCTCACTCCCCTTACCAAAACAGGTAATGATAAATCACACGCACACTGGAGCTTCTTCAAAGCAGTCTGTTAGCTTTTACAGGTAGTTTTCAGTCTTTTGTCTCTAAAATAGTGGAACGATACACTTTGTCTCTTTTTAATGTAAAAGTTGGGGAGAAAAATATGAAAATCCCTGGGTGGCTTGGGCACACATTTCTTTTGCATCTGAAATGATCCAACATCAAACATTGTGCCTACTACACAGCAAGCATTGAGTCCATTTTGGTGAAATATAATGGCAAAGTTATAACATGTATTGGGTATCTACTGTATACCAGATACTGTATTGGGCAGTCATTTTATTTATGTCTAGTACAAGTTTTAACTTTTATAACTTTTTTGAACAACTTTTCAAAGCCCCCATTATTATCCCCCACTATAAATGAGCACAGTTGAAGGGTTTGCCCAAGACCACACAGCTAATAAGCTGTTCATTCTCCAAATCTTAATACTCTGTCACCATTTTCCACCAAAGTACCAAACATGGATGCCTTACCACTTTAAGAGGGGATCTTGAAGAGTTTGACCTAAGGCTGCCACCATAAACTTAATGTTACATGAAGGCTTGTGCATGATGACATTTGTGTGATATTTTCAATCCACTGTGTTTCATGCAAGACAATTACATGACAATGAAAATATCTGGTATATCAGGCACCCCTGGAAGGCGTGCTGTTCCTGCCCTGGCTTGGTTTGTAGCAGGCTGGCAGGTGGAGGGGTTGAGTGGGTGAATTTGTTCCCATAGCTCTCCAGCCCACAGCACTAAGCTGCTGAAAGCTTCTTGGGATAGAAACATCTTCGTCTTTCCTCGCTTCTTCACATAACTGACTATTCTTTGATTTTCTCACTCTTCTGCCCGGTACCCTCTGATTCTAGGAATTAAGAGCTTATTCTGGGTCTCTCTCCTTCCATCCTTAACTAGAATTATCTCTTCCATGCCACCCCCCACCCCAACAGTGATTCAGCAATCATCCATGCAGCATTGCTCATGGGACATACGAGGCGATGAGTGGGGACACATTCTTTGGATTAATAATAATAATATCATTAGCTAATCTCTTTTGCTAAGCATTTTACATATTTTATCATTAATCATTATCCCAATCGTACAAGATATATGTTATTTTCCATTTATCTGTTGTTTTTGTTTGTTTTTGTTTTTGTTTTTTTGAGACAGGGTCTCACTCTATCACCCAGGCTGGAGTGCAGTAGCATGATTTTGGCTCATTGCAACCTCTGCCTCCTGGGTTCAAGTGATTCTCGTGCCTCAGCCTCCCAATTAACTGGCACTACAGCCACGTGTTACCATGCCTGGCTAGTGGTATTTTCTATTTCATAGATGAGAAAACTGAGACTCAGATGAGTTATGAGCTTTCAAACTCCTCCGAGCTCCAATGTGGAAGACCCAGGATTCACACTCAGATCTCTGGATCACAGGGATTATACTATCTTGACAAGGGTAACGATCTCTGCCTTCAAAAAAGTCCACAGGGACATTGGAATCCATTGTTTACATGGAACTTGTAGCAAGGCCATCAAAGGGAATTTTACATATTGGGCAATACAAACCATCACTTTTGCTTTAAAATGTGCATAGTGAGAAATAATTAAAAAAACACATACTACTCAGAAAACTCATAGCTTTTACATTTGATCATAGATCCCAGAGCAATTACAAAGTAAAAACTAAAACACTAAAACGCAGTTTTACTGTATGAAAACAATTCCAGTTGCGATCATTTACATAAGCTGCTAACCATTTGTGAACAACTCCCATATTGCACAATAACTTTGCTTCATATAATGGCACATTTATTGCTAGAAATCAGCACCCTTTAATTTGCCCAGCTCCTTCCTTCAGTTCAGGAGCAAGTACCTGGTGTCCTCTCCTCTGTCCTGTTCAGGACACTGAGGGCTTCCTCAGTGACTGAGGCATTGGGTGGACTGATGCCTCACCACACTGCCCCTCCCTGTGGGCCACTCCTGTGTTGCCACCCTGGCCTTGGATGGCAGGATCCAGCTCTGCACTGTTTCCCATGTTTTCCAGGCAACTTGTTCTGGACTGTCATCAATATCTTACTATTGTGTGATTGTTTTAGGGCCAGAAGTTAGGTCACATCCTTCAAGTGGGTAAGATTTTGTCTGAAAAGAATGATGTTCTCATTTCCAATCAATGAAAAGGATGAGTCCCAAGATAAAACACGGTGACACAGGAGATGGGCCTCAGGCCAGGGCCCTGATGGAGGAGAGAAGTACTCGGCCTAGGACAGGGATTTCAGCTGGGATGGTCCATTTTCCATCACAAGGACTTCTCAGTGCTTCAGTGTCTGGGGCCAGCTGAAATCCCAGTCCTAGGCTGAGGACTTCTCTCCTCCATCAGGGCCCTGGCCTGAGGCCCACCTCCTGTGTCACCGTGTTTTATCTTGGGACTCGTCCTTTTCATTTATTGGCAATGAGACCATCATTCTTTTCAGAGAAAATCTTACCCACTTGAAGGATGTGACCTAACTTATGGCCTTAAAAGACAATAACACAATAGTACAATATCTATAAATTTCCCAAGGCTTGTAATCAGACTTGAAGGGTACCAGTGTATCATGACTACAGTTCATTCAAACAAAGACATTTTGGGAGTAAAATGAGGAGTTATTATGCCTGGACAGTAAACAAGAACTAGGGTGTATGTTTCACCTACAAATTCAGGGTGTTGACAGTCCAGAACAAGTTGCTTGGGTTGCACCAGGCTTAAGTCCATTTCTTTGTAAGGACTCCTCATCTAGGTTTAAAGATTACCAGAGTCCAGTGTTATTTGGGACACATCAGACATATGATCAAACACCTTGGCTGCATATTATTTTTTTATTATGGAGTAATCTACAACTATGTGTAGTTTTGAGATACTTTTGCTCAAATAATTTTATTTGCTTATCCAGAATATGTCTCTCGGAGGTAAGTTGGCAGTTAGTTTTGCAAAGTCAATAAACACTGTTGAGTCATAAATTTTAGCTTTTAACCTTTGTCAGTTATCTCGTTTTGGTTGACAAGAGGGATAGATGTCTGAGATGAGGTTGCTTCAGCATGAATATATTGTGATCACTGGAAAAACCGTTAAAAGCTGGGATTATCATAGAGTGCCCAGTAGACGGTGCCGAAGGAATGGCTGGTGTGGCTGTTTAAGACCTCAGTGAAGCAACCATACTACATTAATATCCAAACTTTAGCATAGTTTAAAAGTGACCTCATTGCTGTTTCTAAAATATAATGAGCAGAACGGTGTAGTTTCAGATTCTTATCACTGTCACAAAGTTCATAAATATTGTTTGACTAAGTAATCTAATATCCCAGGTTTTCTCCCTATCTTGATAAAAACTCCATGACTGGTCCATTAGCCAAGTATGGGAGAAAGGTAGAGCATGGCTTTGGATCTGGATCATTGTTTTCTTTTTATCTGGCTTAAATCAAATATATATGAGCTAGTTAAGATAAACATGGAGAAGAATATGCCACTTTTATTTTGCTAACTGAACACAGTACATTTCCATATTCAGATCAGTCATCCTTACTTTGGATTATTTCATGTGTTCAAGCCTATGAACTCACTTTATCAATCTCAGGGTTTTTTTTTTTTTTTTTTTTTTTTTTTTTTTTTTTTTTTTTTTTTGGTCTTAGACTTTATTTAATCTGTGGGCTGCTTTACAGCTAGGCTTGCTGCCTGTGTTGATCCTAGAAGAACTAATTCTTCCAAGAGGACCATTGTGGTTGCTATAGTGTTTTTTGCAATTAAAGCCGTTTGAATTAGGGAGCCCATTTTCCAAGCAATGCCGTGGGTGTGTTGGAGCTGATTGTTTTCTGTTGATTTTTTTTGTTTGTTTATTATGGAAGGCATGAGCTCGAATGCGTAATGAAACTACCTGAGTCCAACCAGTGGCTCTGCCACTTAATGTGTGATCTTGGACATGCCTCTAAACTTTCCATGCCTCAGTTTCCTCATCTATAAACACAGATAATAATTATGGTAATAATACTTCACAGGATTGCTGTGAGGATTCCATGATTTAAGACACACATAATTGGTAAACTAGTACTTGACGTCTATTAAGTTCATGATAAATATCAACTATCAGTGTTTGCATTCTAGATATGAACAGTATTTTTATTGTTAAGGTGTAAAATGACATAAAATTGAGCATTAAATTTTTAAAATTCTGTCATTATCATTAAGCTATAGAGTTCTGGGTCATAATATGATAATTACTGCTGGAGATCTTGCTTCTTTTAAGAAATATAGCTCTCTGAGCAAATGCATCAAGATATGTAAATTAAGTAAAAAGATTTAGAGCAAAATTCTTATTTAAAATTTCACTGGGGCTGGGCCTGGTGGCTCACGTCTGTAATCCCAACATTTGGGAGGCCAAGGTGAATGGCTCACTTAGGTCAGGAATTAGAGAGCATCCTGGCCAACAAGGCGGAACCCTGTCTCTACTCAAAATACAAAAATTAGCCATGCATGGTGATGCATACCTGTAGTCCCAGCTACTTGGGAGGCTGAGGTAGGAGAATCCCTTGAACCTGGGAGGCAGAGGTTGCAGTGAGCTGAGATGGTGCCACTGCACTCTAGCCTGAGCAATAGAGCGACACTCCATCTCAAAAGCAAACAAACAAACAAAAACAAAAATTTCATTGGGATTGCACTTTAAATCCCACATGTAGAGAAATTCTGTTTACAGGCAGTTTTCCAAATATTATAAACTCCATTATAGAGTTATTAACCAAAGTCCTAGTATCTTACTCATTTTTAACGCTGTACTATTTGTAATAAAAACAACCAATTAAAAAAATTTTAATGAGAATTCAAAGTTTAACTCAGAGGCTTTTTGTAATTGCGTCCCTGTAAATGTGCTATTTGTTCATATGGCTTGTAGAAACTAAAAGCTTCTGAGCTTTCTCATGGTGTAAGCGGACTTTGTTCCACGTAAGTGACTTTACACCAGATCTTAGTTGGGGCACGCTGAGGGATTTTAAGAGGAGACAATGCTGTGTTCATCAAAAAATTGTCACATTTTTTCCTAGTGTATAGACTGTTTCTATGACTTTTATCCTGTGTTTTTCTTTGTTTATTAGTTTGTTTGAGATAGGATCTTTCTCTGTTACCTAGGTTGGAGTGCAATGGTGTGATCATAGTTTACTGTAGATTTGAAGTCCTGGGTTTAAGTGATCCTCTTGCCTCAGCCTTCCAAGTAGCTAGTATTATTGGTGCATACCACCACTAGGATTTTTGTGTGTGTGTGTGTGTGTGTGTGTGTGTGTGTGTGGATACGGGGGTCTCCCTATGTTGCCCAGACTGGTCTTGAACTCCTGGCCTCAAGCAATCCCTCTACTTTGGCCTCCCAAAGTGCTGGGATTATAGGCGTGAGCCACTGAACCTGGCTGATTTTTAGTTCAAAGAAACTTGGTCTGAGGTTACACTGAAGAAGTTTGGTTTAAGAATCTAGAAAGGACCAGGAAACATTTGTATCAACAGAGATTTTTGTTGTTTAATTTAAAAATCCTTAATTTAAGTGACTTTGTAAAATGATAACCAACAAATACTCAGTTTTGAATTCCTCCATCTCAGATTCCATATCAGTCACTATAAGGAACACGCTGGTCTTTGTATTGTTGAGTTTCAACATGGGGCCCCAGGCAATTAGTCCAACTTCTCACTTGAGAGGAAAGCTCTTTGCCAGTTTACACAGTGACCTTTTTCTCACAATTTCTATACCAAGATGATTCAGATTAACTCTATTGTGTGCAAAGGCACAAGTGCTAAGACAGGCTACATAATATTTGATGCCCATCATTACTTTCATTACTGATTCCCGTGGAGGTATAACATACATGCTTGCCTGTATGGGGCTGCCAATCATAGCACTGATTTTCCATTCAGGACAATTGATTATCTCAATTGTCAATTGAGAAGTCAGAGAAATACCTGTATCATCCTCTTGAGCATACTGGGGATAAGCACACAGGTCTGGTCAAGCAACACTGCTTAGGGATGTTTTTTTCCTAAGCAATGGGAAGACTAAGGAGGCGTGAAAGACGGGACTGAAATAACCTAGGGCCTGACTGAACACTCTTCTCTCTCACAGGCTTTTTTCCTACAATGTCCTTCATTAGAATGCATGGCACCTGCATTTTTCTGAAGAGATTTTAGTGTTCATACAGGCAAGGACTATAACTTATTTGTCTGCTCATTACTCAGTGTCTAGCCCAGTGCCTTGTTCAACATATGTGTTTTAATGTAATAAACAGTACATAAAAAGAAAGATGACAAAATACATTGAAGTTTGTTTATTGCTTTTACTTGTTGACATGTTCAGATATTTGCTTAATTTGTGTGTTTTGTAGAAAGAGATCAAGAAAAGTGAAGTGTGTCAGTTTTCCCAGAAGAAACAGCAGGGAAACATGTTAAATAGTCCATTCCCCATGCACGCTGACCAGGTTTATGACATGGGTATTAACCTCCACATGCAGAAACCAGGGAATTCTAAACAAGGTAGCCCATGCTCAACTCCACTGTATGACAAATAGAAGCTAAAACTTGCTTTTTAGAAAGCACAAATGAAGCTAGTAACTAATTAATCCACCTTATATAAGCCAATCGTTAGTTAACAATTGATCTAAAATGTTGGGACTGTTTTAAAAAGATTTGCAACTTAGTAAATCATGATTGATATATTAGAATGAATATTTTTATCTTTCCTTCAGAAATTTTACCTTCTGAATTTCCATTTCTATATAAGTCTCTTGCTTTACATATTATGCTCTGTAGACCATATATTTTACCATATATTTAGTTTTCTATGATACAAATACACACTTCTACAATATATATACACACATAACTGCACACGTATATGTTATAGAGAACTGATTTAACACAATCTGAATTATAGTTCATTTTAATAAGACATTCGTAAGTCTGATTTTCTTTTATTCCTTAAAATATAAACAACCATTCATATACACCTTTCATATACAGACTAGTTTAATTAGGAGAAGCTGTTCCAACCTGATCAGATTATTCTAAATTTTATATAATAACTATGATCAAAAAGCTATTTGGAATAGTTTGATTAAAATCAGTGCAGACCTAGAATTATAATGGTAAAAATAATTATTTCACAGTAGCTCCTCCATTAAATATCATACTGCTGTGCTGGTGGGAAATCGTTGATGAAAATAAGCGTGTTGAAGATAGAAAATAATGGTCAACAATCCATTCCAATATAATTGTAGGAGATGGAATAGAAAGGCTATCAGTTTTGATGGTGTTGGTAGCAGATGTTCCAAAGCTCCCTGCTGGCTATGTTTTCAGAGATAAATGCAGCTGCTCACATGGTAATGTATTCAGGTTCAACAAAACACCTGAAAATCTTTTTAACAATTCTACTCAGTGTTTCGTCACTCACTTTTGGATTTAATTAAAGGATAAGTAATCTTTAGTCAAAAGTAAACCCACTTAAGGGCCGGGTGCAGGGGCTCACTCCAGTAATCCCAAAAATTTGGGAGGCCAAGGCGGGTGGATTGCTTGAGGTCAGGAATTTGAGACTAGCCTGGCCAACATGATGAAACCTTGTCTCTACTAAAAATACAAAAAATTAGCCGAGTGTGGTAATGTGCGCCTATAATCCCAGCTACTTGGGAGACTGCGGCATAAGAATTGCTTGAACCCGGGAGGCAGAGGTTGCAGTGACCCGAGATTGTGCCACTGCATTCAGGCCTGGGCGCTCTGTCTCAAAAAAAAAAGTAAGCCCTCTTAAGAGATGAGACAGAAAACTGACTATGACTTTTACATGACATTGCTAGATTCTGTATATCCACATCTGTCTGTCATTGGCTTCTTTAATTTGGACCTCAGATTAGTTAATTATGTCTTAAAATGTACCAATATGTAATGTTTTGTGTGTGTATGTTTTAAATTTACAAAAGTAGTACTGTGGTAGAAAATATTTTGCATTTTCTTTCTTCTTTTAATGTTATGTGTGTAAGCTCTCCCCGTGTTGTCTCCCTCTGCTACACACTATTCTGCAGTGTGCTTCCAGTATATTTCACAGTTCCTCTTCCCGGGTGGACCCTGGGGTGGCCATCAACTCCCCATTCCCCATTCCCATAGGAGACCATGGAAAACATTCCCATTTGTGTCTGCCGATGGATGTTGTGAGACTATCTCTGGGATATTCTCTCCAGGAGAGAGTGTATTGTATTCTTAAGGCAAAAAAAAAAAAAAAAAAAAAAAAAACCACAAAAAAAACACCTTATTTTCCCAAATCCTGCCAATTTGATCCAGAATGGCTGCACAACTTTATATCTACAAGGACGAAAGAGTACTTAATTCCTCATGTCTTTAGTCACAGTTGGTAATATTGACTTTCCTAATTTCTGCCATTTCGATGGATCTCACATGTTATTTGATCATTTCTTACTGTTGTAATTTGTGTTTCCGTGATTACCAGTGAGTTTGAACATTAGGTTCTGCCTTAAATACTGAGAAACAAGATGTGGGATGCAGTCAAATAGAGCCTAGAACATGTTTGAAGATTAGAAAGAAAACATATAAACAAATTAGGTAGCAATCTCGGTGGCATTAAATACTATAGGATTTTGTAATGTTTTATATTAATCTGAGTTGTAGTGTTTGACCAAGGCTTTATACAGAAAATAGTATTCCAATTTATTCTATTGAGATGGCTTAGAGAAAAGGCATGATTTCAGGCCAGATAACATGAGTGAGACCATGGAGATAGGAATGAGTTGCACATACAGCTGAGACAGCAGACGAGGCTGGGGCGGGGAGAGGATCATGGAGGAGGCACCGTGAGCTCATCTTAAGCAGGAAGGAAGAAGCCACATCACAGAGACAATTAAAAGCTTTCATTTGCACTAATTTTAAATAAACAATGAGAGCTGCTGTGGTTTCTTTACATAAAAGCATTGGTTGAAAGAGAAATTTAACTTGCTCTACCTCTGGTTTGAAAAGACGGCTAGTCACATGATGGATTTCATTATTGGCACAGGAGATATTTCACAAGTAGCGAGTATACCAGCAATATATCCCAATTTTTCAGCTGCTCACTTTCAGAGATTAAGCCTTCATTGCCTGCTACTTTAGGCAGAAACATAAGAGAGAGGCAAGGGAGGGAATTCATGTCTATAAGGGGACACCAGAAATACATCAGTTGGAGAGTTTTGCTTTTAATTTCAATTAGTTTTGAGTCACACTCTAGGTGTGTCGACTGTCCATAATGCAAGAATGCATCTAGTTTTGCTATGCATTTATTCAATTGGTGGAATTTCTATTTAAGCAAGCAAAAAGTGGGGGCAAACATATTTCATCGCTCTTGGGCAACATTTACACTATGAAAAGCCCTTCAGAGTAAAATCTCTGAGCATTTGATCTGTTATTATAGCCTTCAGGTACAGTGGATTTCATTCCTGGGCTGACGGAGGCCTGTCCTTCCCTCACAGAAACTTAAATATACCATGCCCTCAGCTGTTTGTTCACTTCAACAACCTAGATTAAGACAGGTGAATATGATATTTGAAAGTGTCATCCTAGGGCATTTGACTTTCCCTTGTACACTATCTTTTTACTTTATTTTTCTTGTTTCTTATTTTCTACCTGTGGTAGGTAGAACCATCATTGCCAAAGTGTATCCACAGGCTAATTCCAGAAACCTATAAATATGTTCAGTTATCTGACAAAGGAGGTAATAATTTGCAGATTGAATTTAATTGCTAATCTGCTGGCCTGAAATGAGGGAAATGATCCTGCATTATCCAGGTGGACCCGATGTAATCACGAAGGTCCTTAAAATTGGAGACTGGAGGCAGAAGAGGAGCTCAGAGGGATGTGATGTGTGAGAGATTCAACCCATCATTTCGGGCAAAGATGCAGGAGGGGACCACCAGCCAAAGCATGCAGGCGACCTCTAGAAGCTGGAAAAAGTGGGTAGACCCAGCTTCCCTGGAGCCACCAGAAAGAACACAGCCCTGCCTTGACTATTGATCAGTGAGACCCATTTTGGACTCATTTACCTCCACTTTGCCAGTTCTTTTGTCAGACATGGGCATATTTGTTCAGCTTCTTCCCTGGACTGGAGTTCCTGAATGGCTAACCATTTTTGTGAGAGAGTAAGTGTTAATGTTAATGACAATAGTAATAATATTAGCCAACAACTACTGAGTTCCTAGTATGGGCCACTGTTCAAGTGATTTACCTTCTTAACAGTCTTAAATATAAGATACCAGAACTGTAAGATAATACATTTGTGTAGTTTTAAGCCACTACATTTGTGGTGATTTGTTACAGGAGTACCAGGAAACTAATGTAACAGTCTATTGCTGATTCTGGCCCAAGGAAAGCACATTTTATGACTCAATAGAATAGATCTGCAATGGAGAACTTTAATTTACCAGGTTGGCTCTTAATTCTTTATCAGTAAGAATTTTTTGAAAGTTGTGCTTGTTTCTTCCTAAAGAGAACTAGCGCATATACATTGTAAAGAATTGAGGAAGGGAAATACTCATGTAATATACATTTATTTATTCATGTCAAATAGAGGCAGAAATCTATTCCAATAGTGATGGAGTTTTAATATCGATACTCTTTCCAAGTCTTGCTAAAGGAGACAATTGATACCAGGTTCAATGCTCGTCCACTCTGTGGAATTCTTCTAAACGTGTAAAACTGTATCACAACGAATTTATTGATGAACTGCTCTGCTTCAAAGTTTAGTCAATGTCCTCAGTAATCAGTTCAACATGGAGTGAAAAAAATCCTTAAAGGAAAGTTTTAATTTTTCTTTCTTTCTTTCTTCCTTTCCTTTTCATTTTCCTTTTCCTTTCCTTTCCTTTCTTTTTTTTTTTTTTTTTTTTTGGATGGAGTCTCACTCTGTCACTCAGGCTGGAGTGCAGTGGTGTGCTCTCAGCTCACTGCAACTTCTGCTTCCTGAGTTCAGGTGATTCTCTTGCCTCAGCCTCCTGAATATCTGGGACCACAAGTGTACTCCACTACACCTGGCTAAGTTTTGTATTTTTTAATTAATTAATTTATTTTTAGACACAGTTTCACTCTTGTTGCCCAGGCTGGAGTACAGTGGTGCAATCTCGGCTCTCTGCAACTTGCGCCTCCCGGGTTCAAGCGGTTCTCCTGCCTCAGCCTCCCAAGTATCTGAGATTACAGGCACCCGCCACCATGCCCAGGTAATTTTTGTATTTTTAGTAGAGATGGGGTTTCGCCATGTTAGGCTGGTCTCAAACTCCTGACCTCAAGTGATCTGCCTGCCTTGGCCTCCCAAAGTGCTGGGATTACATGCGTGAGTCACCTTGCCCAGCCTAATTTTCAAATTGTAAGAGAACTCAGTATTACTGAAAAGTCTGCCTGTGTCACAGAGAATGCCATTAACCTTTTCCTTCTCTTCAGAATCACTTCTCTTCAGAAGAGAGCACCTTCTTTTTCACAGACGTTTGCTAGTGACCTAGAATGAGCTTCATGCTTCGCTTCCCTTTGTCTGTTTGCAGTGACTCTAGAGTGATAACGTGTTCATGGGGAAGTGAGGGTGGAGTTTTTCAGAATTAGCTCTCACCTTGGGGTGAGTTATGTGGTTAAAAGCCCAGTAAGTTTGATTTGCTAGAACACATTCAAACTTCCTTTCAAAAAAAAGTGAGTTCAGAGCCAAATGGGAATTAGAGAATCAACTTCAGCTTTCTGTTAACAGTAACACTGCAGGGACCTCCTACCTCTACTTGACCAATCCCCTTGTCAGCCACAGGCATATTTGTCCACCTTCTTATGGGGCTGGAGTTCCTAAATGGCTAACCTTTCCTGGGAGATAGTGTTAATGATAAAAGTAATGATATTAGCCGACAGCTACTGAACTCCTAGTATGGGCTACTCTTTGAAGGATCCACCCTCTCAACAGTCTTATGGATTAAATGCTCTATCATCATCTTTTTTTATAGATGAGATAGCCGAGGCACAGAGAAGTTAAGCGACGTGTCCAAGGTTCCTTTGTTAGTAAGGGGTAGAGTCAGGATTGGATATCTGGGATGTGGAGTGAAGACCGCATTATGACACTGAACCCACTGCCTCTCTATGAGAGCCGGGGCAGGCAGTGTTCACAAAGGTGTCCTCTTTCCTGGAAGGGGCAGGTGCTTCCCCACCACTGCGAGATGGGGATGGAGGGATCAGTGGGAGCAGAGCAAGTGTAGGTGAGCCCTGCTCACTTGTGCTGTCATTTACAGCTAGAGACAGCTGATAGCTACCAGGTGAGACTCCATGGCTAACATGATGCAAAAAAATCTTGGTTAAAAATATGTAGCACTTCTAACAATCCCATTGTGAACACCACTTGTGTGTTAATTTATTTTAGTCACTTCATTCAAGTCATTGGCATTGCTCAGTGGTGAGGAATTTCTCCCATTTTGTCTTTCCTAGAAGGAATCTAGGATCAACCAACATTTTATGAATTTAACACTTGTAACAAAAAGAAAAGAACATTAAGACATAAAAATTTTGGATAATAAAATTGTAAGCATTCATGACTCTTTGAGTTAGGGTTTCCTATGGTTTTAAGTGTGAGGAAAAGTTATACAAATCGTCTTTTCATCTGATTTTCTTCCTTATGATAGATAACTGTTACAGATATTAGCTGTAAGTTAACATCATGGGCTTTGACTTTGGGCACACTGAGAGTTGAGGCCTTGCATTACAACTTAGTGGTTGTGTACACTTTTCTAAGTTCATTGATTTTTCTGATATCTACTTTATACTTCATACAGAAAGGGGAAGTGATAATAACACTTAGCTCATAGATTTATTGTTAAGATAATGTGTGTAAAACATTTGGTGCAATACTTAGTATAAATACATTATTCCATAAATACTTCAGGTTTATTATAATTGTAATAATCTTGGTCTCCAGTTTTACTTTTCTCTCTTTTTACTTATGAGACAAATGGACTTCAGTTTAAGAGTCAATATGAATTTGTAGATATACAATGATCACAATATTATATATAAGATTATATATTATATATAAGATTATATATAGATTATATATTATATATAAGATTATATACTCTCTATATATGTGTGTGTATATATATAAAATATGAGTGAGATAGGCATCCTGGTGCAATGGAAGAGCTGGGCAAGTCATTAAGAAGTGAGTTCTAGTGTAACTCTGCAGTTCTAATGACTCTGCAGTTCCTTACTCAGCTTGTTATCTCAAAGCATATTGTTCTAGCCATTGTGGCCCTGATTCTACCTATAAAATGACAAGAGTTAAATATTCTTTAAGTATTTTATACAGACAGAATTTACCTGCCAATCTCGTCCACCACCAGATGGGACAAATGGCTTGATTCTTGTTAGCCTCAGTTTTCTCCTTGGTAGAATCGGGCTAATGAATGGTAACTACTGCACAGAATCACTGAGAAAAATTAGATGAGATGTTGGCATATAGGAAATGATCAATAAGAGTTAGGTACTTTTATTAAAATGATGGCTATTGGTATTTAATTATTGTGATATGAAATTGAAGTATGGTTGCAAATATGTTTTAAAACAATTTTACAGTTTCTCAAAAAAATATAAAATTACCATATTGCCCAGTAATACTACTCCGAGGTATATACCCAAGGGAACTGAAAGGAGGGACGAAAAGAGATATTGTTTTCCAGTGTTGATGGCAGCATTATTCACAGTAGCCAAATGGTGGACAGAAACTAAATGTCCATCAACAGATGAATGAATAAACAAAATGTGGTATCTACGTACAGTAGAATATTTGAGAAATGACATTCTGATGCATGAGTAAACTTCTGCAACATGAGTGAACCTCGAAAACATTATGCTCAGTGAAATAAACCTAAACATAAAAATTTTAAATAATAAAATCGTAAGCATTCGTGAAAAACTGCCACGCTTAAGATCATTCAGCACTTCTCCAGAATGCAAAGTATGTTTAGAGTTAGATGCAGACTTACATGTGAATAAAAGATTTTCTCCAGCCTTACTCTCCAAAATCCAAAGAGTAACAACAGAACAGCAATAAGAAAGAACAAACAAAGTGACATGGAAATAATTTGAGGGCAAAAAACAAGAATGAGAACTGTACATGCTCAGGTAAATTCTGAGAACAAGGTAGTGCTATAAAGAGAGGAAAGAATAGAAAGAAGTATTAATTAATAATCAGTAAAAATTAAAAAGCTGTCCCACTTGAAAGTGTGAACTGGGTTATTAAGAGAAAAGAGAAAAACTTACTGTGGACTGTGCAGTGTGGATCTGGGACAAAAAGTAGTATAGGAAAGCATAATTTAGAGAATAGAAAGCTATATGGTGTTTTAAAAATAAGTGTTAATTTTGACCACCAAAATAGATATGCTTATACTCTCAAGAAAGAGGAAAATGTTGAGGTGTATCCATAGTAGGGTTCTGTTACAGCAAAAGTACAAGACAATAGAATATGCAGCTATTAAAAATTAGAAGAGACAAGGCCAATTTTCTATAGTACTGGAATTTTTTGGTATTCACTAAAATTAAAAATTTAAACAAAAGAAAGTCAGATGTCTCTTACCCTTAGAATGCACCAGTATGGATGCAGTTCTGGAAATGTCCTGTACAGGCATGAGTTCAAGTCCTCTGATGGACCAGATGGATTTTTATCTCCTCATCCAGGAGCAGGAGGGACAGCACATTTCTTGCTTTTAATGATCTGAGGCTTCCAATGTTTTCCTTTTGTCTTTCTGTAGCATCTGTGACTTTTTCTTGAGCCTATTTGCTCTTGCTTCATCTTCCTGTTATTTATATATATTCATAGCAAACACTCTTTAGCATTCATTTTAGGAACAAAAGCTTATGATGGTATATACAATTCTTATCTTTACCTTCCTTCTCTCTATATTGAAAAATAATTTCTTTACCTTTTATTCTTAGAAATACTATGTCACTACTCTAGTATTCAGAACATCCCTCAATTTCTCCAGGTTAAGTTTCTGAAGTTCAGCAAACTACATGAAATTCCAATAATTCAAAATAGAATAACCATATGGTTTCACAACATACTGTTATTGTTTTTTGTTTATCTCTTTTGAAAAACTTTAAACTGTGGATTGCTTCATCTTTTGGTAAGCTAAACTCACAGATATTATTGTTTAATATATACACTTGATCAACTTTTCCCATATTGTATTTCTATCGAAAATTTCTTTTGCTAAGGTTATCAAGCTAGTTCTCCAATTTGTTAGTCAATTATATTTTAGCTTTTGTTGAATTTTCTTATTACACATGCATTTATATTATTTAAAAATACAAATTCAAAGAAAAAAGAAAACATAGAAAACCATGAGTCACTCAAAATATCTCAACTTGCAGATAACCATTGTTAACATTCTGCTAGGAATCATCATTTAGAATCATAGAGCCGCTTCTCAAAGAGTAATAGACACAGCACTTCACCTACTGGTGTATAAAAACTGGCCCAGGAATTAACATAGGTAGAAAGAAAATGCTGGTTCATGGCAACTATTGCTGTGTGTATGTCTCCATCGAGCGCTGGATACTACCTATTCTTCTTCTGGGGATGTGGGATGAAAATCCTCTCTCAGGAGGACACCTGGACAGCACGGCAGAAAAGCCATTTTACATTCAGCCTTTTTGACAAAGAAGTAAGCACTCGAAACATTATTTACGTTTTCTGTTTTATTTTCCAGTACAGCATTCAACTGATTTGAACTGTTTCTTTTTAAAATATATTTTGCATAGTGTGTCATGGTGTAAAATACACAACAGTTATTTCAACAAATATTCATTGTCTAACTTGCCTTTTGGCAACTGATGATGTGGATGTATTAGATGAAATTTTAATTTTAAATAAAAGCTCTGTCATATCATAAGAAATCTGAGGCTATACAATTTTAAAATTCTCAAATTTCAGGGGAAAGCTTGCATGGGGATTGGATTATTTACTTCTCACCCAAACCAGCTCTTCTCTCTCAGTTCCCTGTGTCCATGGTTACCATCATCATTCACTTGCTTATCCAAGCTAAAGAGGCCTTGGCTCTTTTCTCTCTCTTCATCCTAGCCATTATAAAGTGTACAATTCAGTGGCATTAATTACATTCAGAGCATTGTGCAGCCATCACCACTACTTTTTCCAAAACTTTGTTTATCATCCCAAACAGACACTGCCGTACCCATTAAGCAGGAACTCACATTTCCTCCCTCTCCTTTGCTGCTGACAATCTCTAATCTACTTTAGGTCTCTATGAATTTCCCTACCCTAGGAACTTCATACGTGTGGAATCATACAATATGTGTCCTATTGTAAAACATTTAATTCACATAAATGACTATTGTTTCATACTTGTTCTATGGAGTGCCTTACCAGTAGCTCTTTAAATTAAACCTAACATGAGTCTGAGCATGCAAAACACTTAATATCTGGAAGGGGGTCAAGAATCACTTATTTTAAAGCTATCAGTGATATCCACTATCTCTAATACAAAAACTTTGACGATATAGAGCAATATGAAAGTTGGAAAGTAATGGGAAAATGGTAGGGCCATCATCTAAGGACTTAGAAAGCTTCATAGTATTTAAATTTGGAAAACTGGGCAACATTTTGATCACCTGGATTCAGAAAAATTGTTTAGTACTATTTCTTCTTTGTCCACCCCTTGATATTCTGGGTGTTAGTGTCTTGCAAGAAAAATCAATTTTTACTTAATCTGCCTGTTACCTAAATTCCTATAGCAGCAGCATTATATGCATTTTAATTAATTGCTCAAATGCTTTTCTATAATAGGCAAAACTTCATTTTCTAACTTAATTAATTATTGATTAACCTTGCATTCTTCTTTCTACCATCTTTGTAATTTTACTTAGCAAAGTGCTCAAAAGAAAATATAGCTTCTTCTCAATCTAGCAGCAAACATTGTTGGCTGCATATGACCTAGAAAATTCTGTTCCAGGCTTGATTTGATAACCTCCAAGTTCTTGAATCTTTCTGTGATTTGGTTTTGGTATACCAACTGATAAGCTACTTCACATGGAGGTGTCTTCTTAATCAGCTCATTCTTACTGTCCGTCTGTCTTTCTAGCTATCTCATTACCTGTCTATAAATTCTTTGTAAGGCTGCCCCTCTTAGAATCGAATCTCAATTAATCTGATTGCTCCATGTGTCTGCTCAAGTAAATTTTACAGGTAACTTGGCAGTATTTGGTAGGTAAAGGGAAGGCTAAGGCAGCTGGAGATCAAACACTTGCCACCTCTATGACCTGGAGCAATGATTTTCCACTTTCATAAATACCCATCTCATAGAGTTATTTGGGGGATCAAATGCTTTAATAAATACGAAGTATTTAAAATAAATCTTGGAATATTTACATCCTCAATCAGTATTTGCTACTGTTATTTTTGAAATATTTATATCAAAAATCTTTCTAAGACCAAACTGTTCATTTTCCTGCCAGAGAAAATGCAAAGTAGGGTATGTAACTAAATAGTTCTATTAAAATAAAAATGCTTATAAAAAGTTGCATTTTGATTTTCAGAAGTGTAAAACGCTGCCAAAGAGTCATTTGGCAGGCATATAACAACTGAAAGATACCCGCTGGCTTTAACAACAAGATGAAGACTGGTTATTTTGGAGAGATCGCTGTATATGATGAGCTACTCCTGCTGCCATCATATCTATGCAAGGAGAAATGATGTTTGTGGGCACATATGGACTAGGGGCTTGTTAGCAGGAAGCTGAAAGGTCAAGATACCTGCTGAAAGTCAGAGGGGGAGGGGAGGGCAGGGATGGGATTAGGGTTTCAAGAGAATCCGGGTTGACGAGACTTTGGATAATAAAAGAGAATTTCAGCTAGGATCAGAAGTCCTGTTACTAATATGTGGGCTGAGTATAAAAATACCAGCCTCATATACTATGGGGAAATTAGCAAATTCCTGAATGAATAGACATCTTCAGTATGTTGGATGGCATTTTTCTTGGGTGAGTTTGTGAATAAATTAAGTTGCTTTTTAATCTGTTGCTTTTAAATGCAAATACATCCCAGGAGAACAAAACTCATGACTCTGGTATATCCTGTGAATTTGTGCAATTACAAACAATATTTCAATCATTGATGGTTTCTTATTTTGTCTTTGTCAATTTACATTTGATTTCATTCAGTTGAGACATAACTTTTAAATGCCAGAATAAGGTTTCCTCAGCAGAAAGCCATTTTCTTAGGCTACCCCAAAAAAGCTAAACCGGTATTTTTGCTTATGTTAGACATCTTGGATTTTATGTTTAATTGCCTTTAAGCCAGATGAGACAAACCTTTGATTAGGAGCTTGATGAATTTACACTCCATTAGCTTTGTTCAGAACATACTTGATATAGCAGAAACTGTTCCCTGACATTCCCATCATCAATTTCAAAGACACACTTCCAAGTCTTAAGGAGCATTTGAGTACATACAATACATACACTTTAGACTATTGTTAGAGCAAAGTACAAGGGTGTGTAAACTAATATAAGTAAATATCTCCACTTGGATCAAGTCTATAATACATAGTTATCGGCAACAAAATATGATTACAAATAAAAATTTAATAATTTTCATGGGATATAAGGTTTCCGCATTTAGTTTTACTATCCTTATTAGTGGTAAATGATAAATCAAACAGATTTTTTTCAAAATAGTAACTGTTAACTATAAAAACTAATTTTTTAAGGTACACATCTCTTCTGGGGATGGATGGGATAAAAAATGGTGAAGAGTGTGGTCCCTTGGGCAAAGGAGACTTTGCCAACACAAATATTTTGAATTTCCCTTTGATAAGATTTTCCACCTGTAGGCAATGCCCCAGAGTAAGATTCCTGACCACTGAGAAGTATGGCTTTCCTCTGTGAAGTGAGGAGCCCCTTCGTGGAAGGAAGTTGTGGGCAAGCAGATTCCAAACAGGCATGCAACCCCACAGCAGGCGCTGGCTCAAGCAGGTCCATTGTAGAAAAATAGGGACTAAGGATTTGGAATCTGATTCTGAAATCATTCTGGCCTGAGTACCTTGGAAAGTGTTTGTGTATGCTCGGAAGTACTCAGTCCCTAATTTAAAGATCACTTTTTGGCCGGGCGTGGTGGCTCACGCCTGTAATCCCAGCACTTTGGGAGGCCGCGGCAGGCGGATCACCTGAGGTTAGGAGTTTGAGACCAGCTTGGCCAACATGGCGAAACCCTGTCTCTACTAAAAATACAAAAATTAGCCGGGCTTAGTGGCAAGTGCCTATAATCCCAGCTACTTGGGAGGCTGAGGCGAGAGAATCGCTTGAACCTGGAAGGTGGTGGTTGCAGTGAGCCGAGATCGCGCCACTGCACTCCAGCCTGGGTAACAGAGCAAGACTCCGTTTCAAAAAAAAAAAAAAAAAGTCACTTTTCTATGGTAGATGAGCCACAAGGCTACACTGTGTTGTACTGTCAAATCTCTTACAGATTGTGGACTATTAACCCATTTTTTTTGGAAAAGCTGCATTTCACCAGGGTTCTGGGTGGCATCTTTGTGAGAGGTAGGGGAAGCAGAGCAGCTGGGGACACACATATGTGCTGCTTCCAAAATTACTTTCTCTTGTAGTGAAAGCACTGGTAGTCACCCAGGCCTAACTACTTATGTCCTGTGTCCCTGGATCCCAGCTTTTGAATCCCTCAGACAGACAAAGGTCTCTCTAATAGATCTCCTCGTTTAAAACTATTCACGATGCTGACATGAATAAATCCTAAGCATGACCTCACAGCTTAGCGGTACTTTGGGACTCTCACTAGTATAGCTTTCCACTTCTTTGCTTTCTTCCCTAGGTCTTTTCGTTGAGTTGTTTACTGCTTTGTTTAGTGTTGCTGCTTCCCATATCTTCCCCTATGTTTCACATTTGTCTGCCTTTGCAATTTTCTATGACACCTCTCTTTTTGATGAATGTCTTCCTGGTGTAATTTTGTTTGGCCATCCAAAAAGGCCTGTATAGTGAGTCAAAGAAACAGCTTCCCAGGAGCCTTGACTCAAGGGGCTCAATGAGGCACCAAGAGCTCTGAGGAGGTGTCTAGGGCCAGGAGATGCCAGAATCAAGTGAGGTTGGTTGGCAGAAGGGTGGGGCGTGATGGGGTGAGGGTAATGTTTAACACTGGCTGTAGATCAATATCACATGGAAGTTTATTAAAAGTACTGATGCCCAAGCCCCATCCCAGCTAATTTGAATCTCTCTGGGTGGATCCTGCTCTCTGTACTTTTTCTGACTTTTGTGATAAAAATGTTCAAACATACAGAAACATTTAAACATGGGAACAATAAACATCCTTATTCACTATCCAGTTTCAATGATTGTTAACAGTTTGTTACATTTGGTGTGCATGCACAAATGCAGGTAAACACATGTGTGTGCACATACTTATATAACATTTATGTGTGTTCATATGTATAAATAATATATATAAAAATAAATAATATATAATATATATGCACATAGACATATATATTATTTATTTCCCTCTAAACCGTTTGAAGGGAAGCTGTAGACATCATTTTACCTCACCTCTATGAATAAGGACTTTCACTGACATAGTCACATACCATTATTCTCCTTAGAATATTAAAGAATACTTTCTTAGCATCGTTTGGTATTCTGTTCATATTCAGATTTTCTGTTTTGTCTTCCCTAGTTATTTTCTTATCCAGGATCCAATCAAGGTTATTGCATTGTGTTGGTTATTGTGTGTCGTTAGTCTCTCCCAGTCTAGAACAATCTCCCTAGTTACCCTCTCCCCATGATATAGTCTGTTAAGACTCAGCCCGTTGTCTTGTAGAGTACCTGTGTTCAAGATAGATCTGAGTGATTTTTCAAAGTATTGGCTAGTTTGTTTATCTAT
The DNA here is from genome assembly GCF_024542745.1 of Macaca thibetana thibetana. Taxonomy (NCBI): domain Eukaryota; kingdom Metazoa; phylum Chordata; class Mammalia; order Primates; family Cercopithecidae; genus Macaca; species Macaca thibetana. The sequence continues at coordinate 81,898,079 of NC_065594.1, read as the reverse complement.
TTTATTTTCTCTGGAATGAGGAAGGTAAGCCTAAATTCTTGATGAGATTCAACTTAATCATTTTGGCAAGGATGTCTCATAGATGATGCTGTAGACTTCAAATTGCAACACATCGGAGGTCCATGAGGTCACTATGATTGATACTCAAATTGATGTTGGACAGATCCTCCTGTTATAAAGATCGTAGCATCCAGTGATGATGTTTGCCTGAATCGGCAATTTTACTAAATTCATTAGGGGTTATAGAAATCTATGATTCTTCTAAATTTATTAGCTGGGAATGAACTACACATACTCCAATAATATAATACTAAAGGCATAATCATTGTCATTTGACCACCATTTTTTTCAGAGTAAGAATTGTATAACAATTGCATCTAGTAAATTTAATTTCATTTTTTGGTGTAAGTGTGAAATCATATACTTATTTATGCTTTGTAAAGAAATATGAAATACCTTCAAATTTATTTTTTAAGTGACCAAAAATTGTATGTATTTAATGTGCACAACATGATATTTTGAAGTGTATATACATATATGATAGAATACTATTCAATCATAAAAAGAAGGAAATATAGCTAAATTTTTTTTCCAAACTTGCAAAGTGGGAGTCCCTATGAGTTCATACATGAGTTCTTCTGAAAACCCACTGTTAATGTTTGAGCAATTATTTGGTTTCTGGCGCAATATGTCTCAGACTCATCTTGAAATTGTTCTAACATAGATAGACGGACCACCATTTAAGCAGCGCAAGATCCTTTGAGTATAAAATAGTCTGTAGTAACCGATACTTGGGTGACAGAGGCTTTTATTGTCACTGGGGTGTTATGTTTTAAGCCCTTTAAGTTGTCAAAGTTAAAAAATTATTTTTAAATCAAAATTTAATACTTTAATATTATAGGGTTTTCTTAAATTCTTTTTTTTTCTCTCTCTTTTTAATGTTAACAACCTTGGTTCCTAATAACAATATATTTATTCATCCTATACAATAACTACAATAATGTTAAAATTATTTATCATATGCAATATATTTATCCTATACAATGAATATAATAATTTCAAAATTAATATCTCAACATTAGTACTAACAACAAAACTATCGTGAAAATTATACATTAGATTTTCCTTTGTCTTGAATATATACACAGAGTTCTGTGTTAAAAAGTCACTTGAAATAATGTGTTCTCTTGCGATTGGGTACCAATTTGGCATATTATGCAGTTACATTCATTTATTGTAGTTATTAAAATAGGTAAAATATCTACATGGCTGAAAACTGAAATTAAATAAAAAGTTTCACACGGAAAGTTATTTCTTTCCCTAGCCTCTCTACCCATTTTTTCTTTCTACTTAGTAACCGTTTGTGTTAGTTTCTGATTTATGCTGCCACTGTTTATTTTTGAAAAAATAAATACACATATGTAAACTTACAAATGTTTTTCTTATTTTTCCTTGTCCTTACTAAATGTTGCCCACCATATATATCATTCTACACATTTTTTTTTCTTTTAAAACAACTTATCCTTGGGATCACTCCAACACTGCTGTCTTTCTTCATCCTCTTCTCTGGCTGCATAGGGGATGGGTGCGCCACAGTTTATTCTACCAGTACCCTCAGGATGAACACTTGAGTTGTTTCCTGGCTTCTGCTATTATAAACAATGCCTCCTATGCCTATAGTATTTTGTACTCCTAGAGATATGTCTTCAGGGTAAATTTCTACCTTGATTATCAATATTTTTCAAAGCTCTCCAAGTGATTCCTCTGTGAAGCTGAGTTGAGGCTTCCTGGAATAAATTTGGGATTGTGACTTGACTCAGTTAAAAGTCAGGTTCTTAGAACCACAAAGAAGTTTGTGTTTCAGGTATGACAGACCCAGAACATGGAGCAAGTCAGGACAGGAGCAGACTAGAGTTGGGCTACGTGAGGTGGGAGGATGAGAACAGATAAAGGGCAGAAGCCAAGTAAACAGACAAAAAATTTGGAAAAGCCAAATACAGAGAGCTGAATATCCCTGCAAAGACTGGGCCAACCACCAGCACCAGAAAAAATATTATAGAAACCAAAAAGGCAAGCTAGGTAAGGAGAAAAGCAGACAAGAAGCTCGGAATAGCTAAAAAGAACCTGAGGATGGGAGGCAAAATGTAGGCTCAGGTGTTAAGAAAGTGAGTGACCCCTACCTGGCTGGCATGAGGTTCTCAAGGACAGGAGAGTGGGACCTGTCTGTGGGTGGAGTGAGGGGTAGACAGCATTCTGCAGCGAAGGCCATGACCCCAAGTGGGCTGATCATTCATTGTTGGTGTGGGAGGTGAGGCAGGGCCATGTGGACCTAAGAGGAGCTTAACTGGGCTTTTCTTTTCCTGTTGTAGTAAAACACTTGTATGCATAACGTAGTATTTACCATTTTAACCACTTTTACCTTTACAGTTCAGTGGCATTAGTTACATTTGGAATATTTGGCAAACATCTCTACTATGTGTTTCTAAAACTTTTTTATCATCTCGAACAAACTCTGTATCCATTAAGCAATAACTCTTCATTCCTTCATGCCCCTGCTCCTGGCGCCCTCTAATATACTTTAGGTCTTTATTAATTTGCCCATTCTGGCATTTCACATAAATCAAATCATACAAGATTTATCCTTTCATGCCTGGCTTATTTTACTTAGTATAATATTTTCAGAATTCATGTATGTTGTGACATGTATCAGAAATTTATTTTTTCTTTGTGGAAGAATAACATTCTATTGTATATATTATACATATGATTATAAAATATAATTATATATAGAATATGTGTATATTTTCCTATGTGTGCATATATACACATGCACACACACACACCTAGGAGTAAAATTATTGATCATATGGCAATTCCGTGGTTAATATTTTGAGGAACTCTCAAACTATTTTCTGTAATGGCTACGTCATTTCACATTCTTACCAGCAATGCACAAGGATTATAATTTATCCACATCCTCAGCAATACTTGCTATTTTTCTCTTTTTAAATTATTATAATAGCCATCCTAGTGATATGAAGTAGTGGATTGTGTTTTATTCTACTGTTTGTTTTATTTATTTGAGATGGAGTTTCACTCTTGTTGCCCAGGCTGGAGTCCAGTGGCGCGATCTCGGCTCACCGCAACTTCCGCCTCCTGGGTTCAAGCAATTCTCCTGCCTCAGCCTCTAGAGTAGCTGGGATTATAGGCATGCATCACCATGCCCGGCTAATTTTGTATTTTTACTAGAGATGGGGTTTCTCCATGTTGGTCAGCTGGTCTTGAACTCCCAACCTCAGGTGATCCGCCCACCTTGGCTTCCTAAAGTGCTGGGATTACAGGCGTGAGCCACTGCACCCTGCTGTTTTTTTCTACTTTTATTTTTGGTTCGTTTGTTACATGGGTAAATCGTGTGTCACTGAGGATTGGTGTACAAATGATCTTGTCACCAAGATATTGAGCAAAATACTTGATAGGTAGCCTTCCAACCCATCCCCCTACCCTCTCCACTCAAGCAGTTCTCAGTGTCTGCTGTTTCCACCTTGTGTCTATGTGGTAGCTCCTGTCCAGAATCCATAGGAAACTTAAGCAAATCAGCAGGCAAAAAACAACCCCATTAACAAATGGGCAGAGGACATGAACAGACACTTCTTAAAAGAAGTCCTCCATGTGGTCAGCAATGATATGAAGAAATGCTCATCATCACTAATCATCAGAGAAATACAAATCAAAATGACAATGAGATACCATTTCACAGCAGTCAGAATGGCTACCATTAAAATGACCACTAAAATAATCATTGCTCATTTTTGAGCAGTGGTCTTGCATCTGATGATTGTGATAAGACTTGCAGTGGTATGGATATGATAAAGTCTTCCTATTGTAAGCACAAAGAGAGTGAGGACAAGCGGGGAAGGGAAGGAGAACCATGGGGACAGCTGTGCCTCTGTGTTACCTCTGTGACAAAGCCTATTCCCCCTAGGGTAACCTCTAACAAGAAGGCTTTTATTGGTCCCATTCATGCATAAGAAACTGTGCTGTCAGGATCAAGGAAGAAGCAGCCCTCTAAATCATTTACCTGATGGACAGGGGTTCTCCACTCTGATTTCTCCAAAATTATCCTTTACCATTAGTCCCATCTGTCCAATTCAGCCTTTTAAAAGGCTATACAATGAAAAGTTTAACTTATTTTATTTTACTGTAAGAGCATGTAACATGAGATCTACCCTCTTAACAAATTTGTGAGTGTTCAATATGTAATTGTTGACTATAGGTACAATGTTGTGCCGCCAATCTCTGGAGCTTTTCATCTTGACTAAAACTTTATGCCTATTGATTAGTAATTTCTCCTCTCCCCCTTCCCTCAGCCACTGGTAACCACCATTCCACTCCTTGATTCTACGAATTTGACTGTTTTAGATACCTCAGATGAGTGGAGTTGTGCAGTGTTTGTATTTCCATGACTGAGTTATATCGCTTACCATAATGTTCTCAAGGCTCATCCATGTTGTCACATATCAGAGGATTTTCTTAAAGTCGAATGGTTTTCCATTGTATATATGCACCACACTTTCTTTATCCATTCCTCTGTTAATTTATGTTTATGACAATATAAATGTTGATGGACATTTATGTTGTTTCTACATCTTGGCTGCTGTGAATAATGTTGCAATGAACATAACAATGCAGATATCTCTTCCAGATTCTTATTTCAATTATCTTGGAATTGACACCAAAAGCTCCAGTAACAAAAACAAAAATAAACTGTGGGACTACATCAAACTCAAAAGCTTCTTCACAGGAAAGGACACAATCAACTGAGTGAAAAGGCATCATACGGTATGGGAGAAAATATTTACTAATCATATATCTGATAAAGGGTTGATCTCTAAAATAAATAAGAAATTCCTGCAACTCAGTAGTACCCCAAAATGAATAACCTACTTAGAAAACAGGCATAGAACTTGAATAGATATTTCTTCAGAAAGACATACAATAATTAATAGGTATATGTAAAATGCCCAATGTCACGAATCATCCAAGAAATGCAAATAAGACACAATCTTTCAGTTTCATTTTCCTCCTTGGACTAGATTATTTGTACCACTCTCCTTCCCTTGTAGTTTGATCTAATGACCAATCCAGTCTTGTGATATTTTCTTTTGCTTCTTGATGATTGAAGGATCGGATCTTGTTAGGCCGGGACTATGTTCCTCTCTCAGCTCAGGGTAAAACCAGCTGTCTCCACAATGAGGTGAACCCCAACATGGTGGCATTGGTGACTTTCCTTGAATTTCTGTTGCTTGGAGTGTGGTTGCCTAAGTAGTAATGATTTTCCCCATAATTTTATTCCTTTTACTACTTACAAAATTGGAAAATATATAAACTGAAATAGTTTTCTTCAGTGTAAACATATCTTAATTTTAACATCAGCATCTTCTGTTTATGACTCTGAGGGCAAAGGGGTGGGAGGGTCATCTCCCAACGCTTTGACCAGTGGTTCTCAAATGTGGCTACACAGCAGCAACGTCCATTAGGCTTCAACAAGTACCGTTAAGAGGTTTGGAACTAGTGGGTCTGAGGATAGCCGTTGATGTGTGCATTTTGAAAAAGCTCCAAAAGTAATTCTGACTCAAAGTTTTAGGTGGAGTCAATGTAGAATATAGATACATTCATAATCAAATTGTATTATAATTAAGATACTTTCCATGTAGTTTTATTTTACAGTAAGTAATCCCCAAGGATCTTTTTGATTTAAAGAAGGGTTTTGTATTCTGCTATGCCACCTTCTGGGATTGCTGCAGGGTTTGATCGATGTCCTATCACTGAAGGATGTATACCCACCACAGAGGGATGGGTTAGGAAGGAGAGCAAAAGAAAGGGATGAAGAGAGAAGCCCTGGTCTAGGATCCTAATGAATACAGAATCCAAATCAAGCAAGAAGGTAGTTCCTCTTGCAAACTGATTCTGATCTTTTAACTGTTATACCAGAAAATCCAATTCAGTTTATCTGTAGCAGAGCTTTCAACAGAGAAGCATGCTTGTTAATAGAACTTAGATCTTGGTGAAATATTTTTCTTTGTATCTGTTCATACTGCTAATTGAATTCACAGGTAAAAACCAAACTAATTGTATTCCATGAAGATCAACTTCTGATCTAAGTAGATGTTGGTAAAGTGTATAGCTAAATATCTGACCTTTTCTGTAGAATTAAGACCTACTTTTCCAAGAGTACAAGAACTATGTCTTATAGTGCATTGTGTCCCCAGTCTTTGGAGTACTGAACCCTAACTTGGAAGACTTCAGTCTTGAGAGAGCCATTAGAAAATTGCTTAAGGTTGATGAAACTATATTCTCATCTGTGAGGAATGTTATATATCTACCCTGCAGAGTTATTCTGAGGCTCAGAAATTAAAGTGTAAAGTGCAGAAGCTATAAAGTGCTGCATATGTTTTAAAATCAAATAATTTGGTAAAATAATTTATTGTCATTACTATTAAGGATTTTATTAAGATATCCCAGAACCATTACCTATTTAATCATGTCATGTCCCAAGGTAATTTGAGCTATGGTTTTATTTATTTATTCCAAACGACTGGAGCACAGAAGACTTTCGGTAAACGTTGATTGATTCAATGAATGAATAAATGGTTAATTCAAACATGGGTTTTGACAGAGAGTAAATGTACCTTTCAAACGATTTAAAAATCTTCGGGGAAAAAATCAATAGAAAACTTGCAGGTGGTGTGTGAGAATTCCACGCGTGAGATGTGACTCAGATTAAACACTGAGCTGGTTGGACTCAGATTAAACACTGAGCTGGGGGTGGCAGGTGTGGAGAAGGGGTACCTGAGCTTCTCACCCCTGCCCCACCTGCGTAGATTCACGTCTAGCTATGGTAGCACAGTGCAGTCCTGATCAGCCTGGGCTTGTGAGATGGGCTACCTGGGCTTGAAGCCTGACCTTCTATTCTACTCTCTGGGTCAGCTTACCTTACTACCTCTGTGTCCTCGTTCCTAAAAATGATACTTTGCTCAGAGTTTTGGGAGATTAAATGAGATGATAAGTGTGAAGTACTAGAATAATATTGATGTTTAATAAACAAATGCTCAACAAATGCTAATAATTATTAATTGGGTTTAAAGTATGTTAGACTTTATTTGAGCTATGATGCTAGACGTGTAGACTAACCTACCGAGCTGAGGATAACATGAGAATTAAGTGGGGAAAATACAAATTAAATTTTTAAAAGTATAGGAAATATTTCTAAAGAAAATTTCAGTTCTTGCATGACACAGGAGACAAACTACAAAGTTGGTAAGAATAAGGTCAGAGTATGACTATAAGCTCCTGAAGGACTGGTTTTATTTTGTTTTGCTTTGGTTCTTTATACATGAGACTATCTTTTTTTTTTTTCTTCTTTTCGAGACAGGATCTTGCTCTGTTGCCCAGGCTGGAGTGCAGTGGCACAATCTTGGCTCTCTGCAGCCTCCGCCTCCTGGACTCAAGCAATCCTCCTGCCTCAGCCTCCCGAGTAGCTGGAACTCCAGGCTTGTGCCGCTACACCCAGCTAATTTTTGTATTTTTTTTGTAGGGACAGGATTTTGCCATGTTGCCCTGGCTGGTCTCAAACTCCTATGCTCTAGCGATCTACCTGCCTCGGCCTCCTAGAGTGTTGGGATTACAGGCATGAGCCACCATGCCTGGCCCATGAGACAATCTTGAAATGTAGTAAACAGTCAACAATTGCTAGTATTGCAGCTATCCTTAACTGCACATGAGAATATATTTTACACTTAACTCTGCCCAAAGCACTAGGCTAAGTTTTGAGGCTGTCAAGGGACATAAAAGAGTTCTTGCTTTGGTGAGCTTAACTCTAGTAGAAGAGGTAGAAAGGGAACCTCAAATTCAGCATCCACCAATGGAAGGGGATATTCTGCTTCATGTATAGATGAGAGGTGGTGATGGCTGAGGAGTGTGGAGGAAGCAGTGGTGCCTGCAGGTGGAGGAGGCTGTGAAAGGCCTGATTGAAAGGGAGGCATTGTGGGGCAACCTGAAGCAAGGGTGGGCAGGACTTAGGTGGTAAAAGAAGCAGTCTTGAGGGGCAGAGGGCTGTCTGTAAACGGACTCTGTAAATGAAGATCTCAGGAACAGATTCTTCAGGGTCTCCTGTGTCAGGATAAAGATTCTAAAGATTTTCTTAAGGCAAATGGGAACCTTTGTCAGTTCATGGCAAGAGTAGCAGGTAATGGTATTTCCGGAAAAGTAAAGTATTATTTTCAAGTGGGAAGAAATGAGGCAGGAGAAGCAAAAAAGGTAACAATTGCAGGATAAAGAGGAACTGAGCCAGCAATTAAATGAAGAAGATGAAGGGGCGCTTGAAATTCTTTCCGTAGAAGGCTTGGTGACTGTGGGATCTAAGGGGCAAGGGGGCTGAAAGCTGAGGATCACGTAACAAGCATGTATGACAGACATTGAGAAATCAATGAATGTCTAGAGTGAAGATTGGCACACTTGTTCTGTAAATGCTGGTTAGAAAATATTTGTGGCTCTGTGAAACATGTGATTCTGTTGAAACTCTTCAATGCTGTGATCCCAGCCCCAGAGCAGCCACAGACAATTCCTGAAGGAATGGGTGAGGGTACCCTCCAGTAAAACGTTCCTTACAAAAACAAGCTGAGGCCATAGTCAGCCTGCGGTCTGTGGTCTGCAGACCACCAGAGATCCTGCAAACGTGTTCCTTGTTATAACTGTAGCTGTGCATCGTTTTTTGATGGCGGAATTTCTTATAAGTAGATCAAGCAGGTAATTGTGAGGAGAGTGTCACAAAGTGTGACAGAATAGCAACCCCTGATGGCAAACACTGTGCACAGCTTTGTGGAAAAAAACACTGCTTTCTACCAGAAACATTCCATTAAATGTCATTTCTTTTAACAAATCTCATCACATTAAACTTATAAAACAGTCTTTTGAAGCTATTATAAATTTTAATATTAATAGGAAATATCTTTATCTTAGCAAGTAGGCAAGAGAAAACCTCAATTTTATGATTATGGAATACAGAAAAACAACAATTCAAGTTAGAACATTATGGATTCTGATCCACATCCATTGGATCGATTTATCTTTAGTCTATTTTTTTCTTTCTAGTATCTATTTATTTTAATCTTTAGTTAATAATGCAGTGTTTTGCAATCTCTAAAGAATACTTATTGTCTGGCTGTAGCGGCTCATGCCTGTAAATCTTAGCACTCTGGAAGGCCGAGGCAGGCAGATCGCCTGAAGTCGGGAGTTTGACACCAGCCTGGGCAAAATGGTGAAAGCCTATCTCTACTAAAAATACAAAAATTACTTGGACGTGGTGGCAGGTGCCTGTAGTTCCAGCGACTCAGGAGGTTGAGGCATGAGAATCTCTTGAACTTGGGAGGCGATGTTGCAGTGAGTCAAAATCATACCACTGCACTTCAGCCTGGGTGACAGAGCGAGACTCCATCTCAAAAACAAACAAACAAAAAGCAAACAAGAAACTTATCAAGCACTCTTAAAGTTCCTGCTAAAAATCACAAAAAAAGATTATATTATTTTTATTTACAAATTACAATTGTATATATTTATGGTATACAACATGATGTTTTGATGTATGTACACATTATGGAATGGCAAAATGAAGCTAATCACATGTACATTAACTCACATAATTTTTTTGTGTGTGGTGAGAACTTTATTCTCTTGGCAATTTTCAAGTATACAAAACATTGTTATTACTATAGTCATGCTTTACAATGGATATCTTGAACTTACTGCTCCTGTCCACCTGAAATGTATCCTTTGACCAAAACGTCCCCAGGACCACCCCCCAGCCAGTCCCTGGTAATCACCAGTCTACTCTACTTCCATGAGTTTTTCTGAAAATCTTATGATTTTAACTTCAATTATAATTGAGTTTGAGTCAAAGCTATTTAGGGTCACACACAGTAAACAAACTTCTGGAGATTGTGATATTTTTGAAAATGTGATGAAAGACCTTCTCTCCAGAAATATGTTTGCACATGCATGCACACACATGTTACTTATATATGTGTACATGCATACATACAATTTCAAGGGATTCATGATCATCTGTACAACCTAAGTGAAAGCCTCTGTTTTTTTTCCTTGTTAGTGATCTAAAAGATGAGTCAGATTGAGAGGTCTTTGACATTATACACATAAAAGATGAAGTAACATAATGACAGTATGTGTTAAGTTGAATCATCTTATTGTGTGACATGTTCTGAGTCTCATAAGTATTATTTAAAGCCAATAAGGGGCTTTTCTTTAATATCGTTTTATGCTGTTTGTTTTAAGGTAAACCAGATAGATTATAGTAAAATTAAATCAGCCCTTTAAGAATGGAAAAACTTCACATCTATGAGCAAGGGCTGTTCAATTAAATGTGCAGTTATCCATACCTATTTCTATACGTTAACTTATATACACACCCATACATCTATGCATATCCACCTGTATATACACATAGGTTTAAATATACACCTAACCTTTGGGGAGATTAAGATATAAAACCTGTCTTCAAAGGCTAAGAATCTTTAGAAAGAGCTGACATAGTATCTTAACATGTTTCACAGAGATCCAATCTAATTCTAGATTTGACTTTTTGAACACAAATCTCCCCTTAGGAGACATGTCTAACCCTTTGCTTGTTTGACCGATATGTACTACTATGTAGTTCCGTGTCTTTCAGGTATAGTGTCAGGAATACAAACATATGGAAGATACAGTTTTCTGGGGCAAATCACTGAGAAGTAATAAGTAGGAAAATGTGGGTGGTTCATAAAGAACAAAGTTACACCCGCAACACAGGGTTAATGGCATGTAAAGAAAATTTTAAAAATTGTACTCATTTTTTCCAAAATTGATACAATAGATAAGATCAAAAATCTAGAGCACAAAGATAATTTTGATCATTTTCAAAGATGAAAAAAATGGCATAAACTATGTAATCATATTTACTAAATTTCTATTTAATGACTTTCATAAGTTATTAAATATAATCAATTTAATGCCATTATTTAGTCTACATAATTTATAAATGTCCTGAAGAAATGCTATAAAATATATTCACATAATTCATTAAAACCATGAGAATATTTTACATAGTATGAATTTCCAAATGAGATTAAATATCTGTGTGAAAACTCCATAACATGCTATCTCTATGGCTAAGGAAGGCAAAGGTTCCCTCTGTATCCAGCATGCCTATGATAGAGTCAAGCCACACGACTTTCTGTTTTCTGAGTATGTCTTGCAGTTTCTGCTGCAAGTGTGCCTTTGCTTATGCAATTCCATCTGCCCAGAATTCCATCCTTTTCTTCTCTGACTTCTGAATCATGCCATCTTAAGAAATTTTCTAGTGCCAGCTACTTCATTATGACATCATTGCTTCTCTCTCTGCACCAGCTACATGCAAACACACATGACCAATTACATCTCTCTTTATGCATTCCATCATGACTAGTACTTGGAATAGGGTCTAAGGATTAGTAGGTGCTCAATAAATATTGGCGTCCTGATCAGCCTGGGCTTGTGAGATGGGCTACCTGGGCTTGAAGCCTGACCTTCTATTCTACTCTCTGGGTCAGCTTACCTTACTACCTCTGTGTCCTCGTTCCTAAAAATGATACTTTGCTCAGAGTTTTGGGAGATTAAATGAGATGATAAGTGTGAAGTACTAGAATAATATTGATGTTTAATAAACAAATGCTCAACAAATATTGGCGTTTTTCTTTTTTTTATTCTCCTCCACTTCCTCAGGGGCCAGTCTCCTTGTTTTCTTCACCTTTGAATATCTCGCCATGCTCCTAATGTATACTGAATTGAATCGAATTTTACTCACTATGAAAAGTACAACTAACTGTCAATATGCAATTGGGTTAATTGAACCGAAAGAGACTTGCCAAATTTCCAGTGGTCTTCCCTTAGAATTAAAGCCTGGTTCTTCAATATGTTTTTATTACTTCTGACCTGAGCTTTAAATACTGTGGCATTCATTTAAATTCCATAACATCCTGTCAACAGTACTTGGAACCAGATTTCTAAGGGGTCAGCAACTAAGACAGTTGCCAGAGTTCTATACTGAACTCTGTTTAATACTTTTTTTGTTTTTTGTTTGTTTTTTTTTTTTTTAATAGGTTTAGGGATACAAGTGCAAACTGGTTTTTACAAAAGTTGTCTCTAAACCACATCTCATATTAAATATGGCTAGTAGTCATCAAACTGAAGTTTGAATGAGCCCAACCATCAGAGAAAATCAACAGGACATTAATATGTGGTGTTCACATTTTGAAACAGTCCACACTCTAGATGGTTTTCCTAAAATGCTTCCGTGACCTATCAGACTGTTGCCTCAGTCCAGCTGTGGACCACCTGTTTAATTTTCCTCACTCACAAACCACATTTACTCTAATGGAATATTACTTAATTTAAGTAGATGAAATTAGTATGCAGTTACCTTTTATTTATAAACTATAAGCCATAATATATTTCCCCTATGTTCTCAGGAAAGCACATAAGCATATTTTCTCTTAACCAGCCTTCTTAGAAATATGTGAAGATACTGTTTATAAACACAAATAGAAATATTTGCACACAACTGTCTACCTTGTGATCATGTCCTTTGGGGGTAAAGGCTTTTCAGTTATTTCCCTCCCTCCCTCCCTCCCTCCCTCCCTCCCTCCCTCCCTCCTCCCTCCCTCCCTCCCTCCCTTCCTTCCTTCCTTCCTTCCTTCCTTCCTTCCTTCCTTCCTTTCCTTCCTTCCTTCTTCCCTCCCTCCCTCACTCCCTCCCTCCCTCCCTCCCTCCCTCCCTCCTTCCCTCCTTCCCTCCCTCCCTCCTTCCCTCCTTCCCTCCCTCCCTCCTTCCCTCCTTCCCTCCTTCCTTCCTCTCTCCTCCTCTCTCTCTCTCTCTCTCTCTCCCTCCCTCCCTCCCCGCCTCCCTCCTTCCCTCCCTCCCCACCTCCCTCCTTCCCTCCCTCCCCGCCTCCCTCCTTCCCTCCCTCCCCGCCTCCCTCCTTCCCTCCCTCCCCGCCTCCCTCCTTCCCTCCCTCCCCGCCTCCCTCCTTCCCTCCCTCCCTCCCCGCCTCCCTCCTTCCCTCCCTCCCCGCCTCCCTCCCCGCCTCCCTCCCTCCCTCCTTCTCTTTCGACAGAGTTTTACTGTTGTCACCCAGGCTGGAGTGCAATGGTGCCATCTCGGCTCACTGCAGCCTCTGCCTCCCTGGGTTCAAGCAATTCTCCTGCCTCAGCCTCCTGAGTAGCTGGGATTACAGGCACCCGCCACTGTGCCTGGCTAATGTTTTTGTATTTTTAATAGAGACAGAGTTTCACCATGTTAGCCAGGCTGGTCTCAAACTCCTGACCTCAGGTGATCCACCCACCTCGGCCTCCCAAACTGTTGGTATTATAGGCGTGAGCCATTGCACCTGGCCAAGGCTTTTCAGTTAGTAAGAGTGAATTACTGTTAGATCTTTTATATTTAAAGCAAAGTACATGCAAATTATACCTTGGTAGCAATCACTCAGCACTACTGAGTTAATAATGCAGTGTTTTGCAACTACGTTGACATTACTGCACATAAAAATATTCAAACTAAATTTTATTTTATAAAATATGTTTCTCTGGGAATAATATTTTTCTAGCTGATCCATTTTAGATCTCCTTTCTGTGGTCCAGTGTAAAAATATGTTGATCTTTGTGAATGTAAATGCTATAGGTGGAAACCTTGTAATCAATGATATATTTATTACAGTCTGTAATCCACCACCATCTTTCATAAATATTTATTGAGTATGCAAAATATTGATTGCAATATGTTGAAATGTATGTTGGCAATTGATAATAATTAATAGATAATGTCATTGATAATTTAAAACAAACACATTACGCATTGAATTCAGCATCTCCTGAGATTCCGGTTACCTTACTCTTTGGTTGAATGTGCTGAAATACTCTGAAAATTGAGTTTACAAAATGACAGGCAATTCCTATTTAATTTTGTCCACTTAATAAGCTACTGGTTCTGAATCACTGAATATATTACAGGAACAATGTGTCAGCCAAGCCTTATTGGAATAACAAAATAAGTGAAACAGTTTTCATGTCCCACTTAGCTATATTTAACATGGTAATATTTCATGCTTTTAGAAATCTACTCTGCAATAATACAGAAAACTCTCCATTGAAGATACTGATTATCAGTGATAAAAATGCCCAGAGATGCCTCCGAATTTCCACGATTAGGGATTTATAAACATTTACATTCAAGCTAGATTTTCCCCCCATTTTGTCAAATATTGGAAGGCAAATGGAATAAAATAGGTCAGTGTTTCCTCATGAAAAAAATATAATTGTCACCGATAGAGGTCAACCATGGTCAATTAAATAATCAGGGGAAAATGCCTAATTATTTCTCTAGACCTACTTCATACTGGCAGCAATTTTCTTCTTTTCTCTTAAAAAAAATAAGGATTTTTGCCTGAAACAATGGAAAAATACTTTGTCACAATGTGGAACTCTAACCTCCATCAGCAGATCGTAATAAACTGCCTTCAGAACACAATCATTAGTTTACTGACATTAAGAAAAGAGCCGACTAGCCTCATTTTTCTGTTTCTTAGTGAGTGTCCTCTTCATCAAAACAGTGAGGCAACTGTTTGGTTGGAGCAGAACCTCCTTACATTAGAAAATTGATATTTTCCTTCGCATACGTCGTATTTTGCTGTGTATCCTGGATTTGGATTCTGGACACAGTCGTTGCTACAGCCTAATCTGGATTCTGGAAATGCGTTTTACTCTTGATTTAATTTATAAATACCTCTATATATTTGTAAACAGGGCACTATTGCAGGGATGGTGATTTCAGGGACAAAGGAAAGTCTTCATGCTAGTGGCTGCTGAAATTTTACCAGGTAGCTCCCCTTCTAAGAATTTTTTTATATTGATTGATTGATTGATTGATTGATTGATTGAGATGGAGTCTCGCCCTGTCGCCCAGGCTGGAGTGCAGTGGCCCGATCTCGGCTCACTGCAAGCTCCGCCTCCCGAGTTCACGCCATTCTCCTGCCTCAGCCTCCCGAGTAGCTGGGACTACAGGCGCCGCCACCACGCCCAGCTAATTTTTTGTATTGTTAGTAGAGACGGGGTTTCATCGTGTTAGCCAGAATGTTCTCGATCTCCTGACCTCGTGATCTGCCCGCCTCAGCCTCCCAAAGTGCTGGGATTACAGATGTGAGCCACTGCGCCCGGCCAGAATGGTTTTTTTTAGATAGGGTCTTGATCTGTTGTCCAGGCTGGAGTGCAGTGGCAAGATCACAGCTCACTGCAGCCTTTACCTATAGGGCTCGAGTGATCCTCCTACCTCAGCCTCCAGAGTAGCTGGGACTACAGGCATGCACCACCATACCTGGGTAATTTTTTTTTTTTTTGTATTTTTTTGTAGAGATGAGGTTTCGCCATGTTACCCAGGCTGGTCTCCAACTCCTGGGCTCCAGTGATCCACCTGTCTCAGCCTCCCAAGGTGCTGGGATTACAGGCATGAGCCACTGTGCCTTGTAGAATGCAAATACCTTTGGCAGTGAGAGTTCTTAAGTCATTGTTTATAGCTGAAGATAAGTAAATAAATGTCATTAATTGTGTGACTTATGGCAAGTTATACTGTGGTTTTCTACCTCCAGTGTTCTTATGTACAAAATGAATTAATGATAGAATTTTGTATTATGGTGAGTTATTATTCTGAAGATATTATGAGAAGTAAATGGGTAAGGTGCTTAGCATAGTGCCTGGCAAGTCATGCATGTTTAATATATGTTGACTGCTATTACTGTTATTGTTATCGAAACTTCTTTGCAACTTCGGTACAAGTTGGTGAGTATAATGATAGTAGTGGTGCCGATGGCTGGTTTAGGAGAAAGAACAGAACCAAAAGGATCCTTAGTCCTTGGGGATACCGAAGATAAATGTACTACTTTACAGTTTTGACGTAGGTAATGCCTGCTCCATATCTTTTTTTAGGGAGTGGGAGTGTGTAAGTGAGGGAAGGGGCATTACAGGGATGGCAAACAGCAAAAATATAGTGGGAAGTGAGAAGGTCCCTGGAGCAGGAAGTTGGAGAAATAAGACTGAGCCTAGGCCTCTGCCACTAACCAGGTGGATGACCATGGCCAATGTCTCCAGATTTTGATAATGAAGAAGGACCCTCTGGCACTTATAATCCTGGATTCCTTGATGGTCAGTGACTTCTGCATTACTCTGTGGCAGAGAACGGGAGAGAGTCCAAAGCTGGGTGGGGCCAGGACCTAAAATAAAACTTGCTCAAGTAAAGGACCTCTAAAACAGTGCTACTTAGACAGGGTGCAAATAGACCACTGGAGACCTTGTTAAAATGTGCATTATTATTATTGAGGAGGTCTTGTTGGGCTTTGATACTTTGCATTTGTAACGAGTTACACATGATGATGCTTCGTTTTTGCTGGTCATGCCTCTAAACACCAATGGCTTGTTAAAAGGAGGAAAATAACACCTGGAAAAGAATAGGAACATAATTTTACTTATAACGTGAGGTGTACTGCACCATTAGACAAAAAAATTATGGACTCAGTTCATAAAAAAAACAAAAACAAAATCTTGTTTATATCCTAGCAGAGTATCAGAGTACCAGCACCTTGGTTTCACGAAAATAGTCAAAATACTTGAGTGTATCTTAAGATAAGTTTTTTCTTTCTGTTCTGTAAGGCGTGTGATCTAAAAGGACACGGTTATTTTCATTACCCACTGAGAAAGTTGAGGTTTCTTTGCTTCCAGAACTTTCACTTTCTTCCTGGGCAGAGATATTTTTAGCAGCTCTTAGCCTGTGAACCTGTGACTTACCACTGGTATTCATTCTCTCACTTAGTTGTTCTACAGAGTTTAATCAGGGACCTTTACTTATTCTTTCTGTCCTCACCTTTTTTTTTTCTCTCTCCCCTTCAGCAAATTTCATCAGGTTTTGAAGGATGGCAAGTTGTTAGACCTTCAATGTCATTTCTGAAAAAACGGACTTTTTGAAGAAATAATATTTTGCCAAGCAGATGTCATAGATTCTCTTGTGATTTAGATCTTTCCCTGGAATCCTTTCCTCCTGGCCGTGTACAGGAACGAGGATTTGCAGGTGTGGAAGCTGGCCCAAGTATCCCTGAGTATACTGCAGGGAGAAAGGCTGCTCTATTTGAGATTTTAAAGAGACAGTCTTTTACTTGGATATAAGTTACTTCTGTGCTACCGTGTCTCTGACCATCAGTTACCCCATCTGCAAAATGGAATAAATACCTGTTTTACTTACACAGAAAGTTAGAAGGATACCATGAAAAATGCATATGAAAGTTCATCATCAATACATATTCAAATTAATTATCAGTAGTGGTATTTGAGTTACATGGGAGAGTCTGTCACCCACTGACTTGTCTGAATTTTTGTGATATTCATTGGCAGGGCAGGGTTCCATGGAGTCTTGACGGATGTTCAACGCTGATCAAGTCATTGGTAAAATAGTGGTCTTCCGCCCCTCAAACTTTTCCCTGATGAGGAGGTTGGGCAAAAGCTCCTACTCCCCAACTCTGCTGCTTACAACAAGTAAGCATGAGGTTTTCAAGTAAGCATGAGATTTTCTACTTTCTATATTAAGCTGGCAATACAATTCTCCACAAAGAGCACTTCCATTTTTCTGACTTACATTCCCATTACTTGTTAGACTACCACAAGCAGTTTATTAAGCATCAAGTCAGGAACCATCCAGAATAGTAAGGAGCCCACTTCTAAACTCATTATTTCTTGGTGACTTTTGACAAGAAACTGCCTTTCATTGCCATTTCTTCTTACACCTTGTTCTTGATACTACTGGTTTAGAGCTCCCTTAAAATGGTTCAGTTGGGAGCACTTGGAAAATACCTGATGCATATATTATCATTTGTGCAAAATACATCTATTATCATTTGTGCAAAATCACTCATACCAACTTTATTGGATCAGTTTTCAGTAGAGTTTCTCTTTTGTTCCTTGAAGGGATTCTCAGTATGATAAGTATTTGGCAACTTCCTTCTGTTGGAGGGTGTCTTTCATAAACGAAAACTGGGCTGGGTGTGATGGCTCATGCCTGTAATCCCAGAATTTTGGGAGGCTGAGGTGGGAGGATCACCTGAGGTCAGGAGTTCGAGACCAGCCTGGCCAACATAGCAAAATTCCATCTCTACCAAAAATACAAAAATTAACAGTGTGGTGGCATGCATCTGTAATTCCAGCTACTCAGGAGGCTGAGGCAGGAGAATCTTTTGAACCTGAGAGGTGGAGGTTGCAGTGAGCCAAGATCATGCCACTGTGCTCCAGCCTAGGCAACAAAGTGAGACTCCATCTGAAAAAAAAAAAAAGGAAAACTGGTAGAATGTTAAGCATTCATTAGCACTCCTAAGAGTACCTGAGTACATGTTGTAACCTGATTGTTATTTCTCTACAAATTTTTAGACTCTTTGGAACTGCCCTTTGCTTTGGGATGAATGCAAAGTATATTTGAGATAAAGAATGGGTACACTCTATTGCCTTTTAAAACTTGTACCATAATTATGTCTGGCAGACAATTAAAAAGGATGTAAATGGCAAATTTGGCCGACATCTCTTTTTGTGAGGTGTACCCATGAATTATCTGTTTGCTCATCTTTACCTTTGGATTTCTCTACATTCAAAGGA
This sequence comes from Macaca thibetana thibetana, assembly GCF_024542745.1. Taxonomy (NCBI): domain Eukaryota; kingdom Metazoa; phylum Chordata; class Mammalia; order Primates; family Cercopithecidae; genus Macaca; species Macaca thibetana. The sequence goes on along the minus strand of NC_065594.1, from coordinate 81,879,315 downwards.
AATCCTCTGGTTATTATATCATATTCTGTTGAATTACAAAATAATTATAGGGAAAGGCCCAAGTATGTATGTAATTGTAAATAGTTAAATTTATGAAATATTTCGTAATATTCCCAAATAACCATTTTTCTGAATAAAAGGTCATTGCTAGAAAGTCTGGGACTAAGTATAAGGAATACGAGGAGTTAACTAAAAGGGTCATGAAAGAGCACAAGGTATAGTAGAAAGAATGTGAACACTAAGCTATGTGATTTTGGGCAAGTCACTTTACCTTTTTTTTTTTTTTTTCCTCTGGGGTTGAGAGAGACGTAGTCTCGCTCTGTCATGCAGGCTGGAGTGCAATGGTGTGATCTCAGCTCACTGCAACCTCTGCTTCCCGGGTTCCAGCAATTCTCCCGCCTCAGCCTCCCAAGTAACTGGGATTACAGGCACCCACCATCATGCCTGGGTAATTTTTGCATTTTTGTAAAGATGGAGTTTCACCATGTTGGCCAGGCTGATCTCGAACTCCTGACCTCGGGTGATCTGCCCCCTCCCATAGTGTTGGGATTACAGCGTGCCTGGCCTCACTTTACCTTTCTAAGCTTCAGGTTATTCTTTTTTAGGATATGAATAATGTACTGTTCTTAACACATTGTTGCAGAATTTAACAAATGAATGTGTGTAAGGTATCCAGTGTAGTGGCTCCCGTGCTGTGTATGCACAAATGAGCTTGCTCTCAATAGGAGACTAAATCATTCTGCTTCCAAGAACCAACCTGTGTCTTGCTGAGTCTCACCAAAGTATCCCCAAGTATCAAGCAGCTTGTTACTAGTGCTCAGACAGTTAATTCTGATCATCGGTCACTGATATCACTGTTACTACTGACAAGCCTTGTCTGTGCACCTGACATGCTTGCTGGACAAACGGTCTGGAAGCACCACCTTCTGTTCTGCAAAGCCAGGAATCTGCTGCTATTGCAGGTCAGCCTTGAGCAACTAACTCCTTGTCTCATATTGCTAGGAGGGCTTGGCGTTTTGCTGAAGGTTGGAAGGGAAATGGCTCCCTCCTTGTAGTATGCTGTTGTAGGGACGGTTCCACAGCAGCATTGCTTGGAACCCAATCTGCAGATATTGAAAAGGGCAGCTTTTTTGGTTTCCGTATATAATTCTTCTTTGACTCTTGGAATATATATTCTGCTTTCATGGCTAGGTCTCAGGGATTTCAAGGTATTTGTCATTTTCAACCTGAATATATCATTTGATTTGATTCTTTGACCCTGGAACTGCATCCAGACATCATACCATACTTTTCTCTCATGATGAATTGTCTTTCATGGAATAAGAGAAACCTAGCTTTTATCTTCTCCTAGCCTCATCCTCATTCATCAAGCATGTCTATATTTGTCTAAGCCTCAATTTAAGACATGAGTCTAATTTTTGCTTTCTTCAGAAGACTCCTCCACGCCTAAATAAATCCATAGCTGTGAATAAATATTCCAGGGAGAGGAATTATCCTGGACATATCTGCATATCAAATATTCCATTGCCAGGGCCCTATAAACCTAACTATATATCACAGTCATTATTATTTTACTAATATTACTGACAAATAATTATTAAGAATTTTATTAAATAAATACTAATATACACAGGCATTTATTAACAAATAATAATAAATAGTGCATTTTATTAACAAGAGATGTTTTGGAGGTATTTATAATGAATTGGAGAGAGCTTGGGCTTTGCAGCCAGGACAAGTTGGGTTTAAATTCCTACTTGCTACTTACTTATTATATGACTTTGAGCCTTTTTTGAACTGAAAAAAAAAATGGGGTCAGCAGATGGTTGTAAGAATTAGGTGATGTAACTGCACAAACTTCCTTGTGCAGTGTCTGCTCAATAATGGATGCTTAATAAATTGGCCCTATTTTGTTTTTATCATTGACAATCTGGCTCTAAGAACTCTTGTGTGTTTAAGAGGCAGTTGGCTGAGGATTTTAGAAAGTGGGATGCAGAGAGACATTTAGAGAACAGTGCTTAGTGGCACAAGAGCACACTGTTTCTCTGCACGTAAATACCCCATTTCGCAGGCATTCTGTTATTTCTATCCTCTTTCCACTAATTTGAGCCTTTGTAAAATATGCATTGCTTGCCTTTTTCCATCCATTTATCTTCTCTCTGTGTCCATTCTTCTCCTGGAAAAACTGACTTTTAGGACCATATAAATATTGTGTATGGTCAGTTGGAGAACACCCTCAGCTGAGAAGGGATGGGGAGCAGGAGGAAAGGGGAATGACCCTCACCTTTGGCAAAGCTGTGAGGTGGCTCCCTCCAGAGCACTGCCCCTCACTGTTATATCCTTTTCTTTTTCTAGAGGCTTCCTTCCTGCCTGCTTCACATATGGCAGTCTATAGTTTCCTTCCCACTTCTAGGAAAACTGAGAGAAATAGTTTTCTGTCCTTTACATCTCAAAGTAGATTCAAGTCAGCCTGTTTTCTCTCCTTGGGGTGTTTACATTTTGAATTCTAAGTTTAATTTAATATAAAACCCTTTACCTCTAGTTAAAATCATTTTAGGCAATAGGCCCATTGGAGGTTACCTGGTTGCAGGAGAACCTTTTCTGTCCTAAAAGCACACTAGTCAATGTCCACTGATAGATCTCTCCAAAATAAAGGAGTAGGGGCACACCCAGAGCACACAGACCTCAGGACTTAGTTCATCCCAGTTCTGAACTCCTCTAGTCTCAGCCATTTCTAATAACAACAACCTTTTAACCTCTTCTGCTTCTGAACAAATGCTTGCTTATTTCACAGCTCAGTATCTAAATCTAATCAAGTCAATTATCATGCACAACCTATTTGTATAAATATTTTAGCAAATGTAGCAAGAGTAAATTATTACTAGCTGTAAATAGAACATCTTTCTAAACTGTCACACATTGCCTTAGCATAAAAACACAAAACATATATGAATTACTAAAAAAATTGACACTTATTTTTTGCTTATGAAATATGATAGATCCTTTGTGAGATACAAATCTTAAGAGATTGTCTTGGTATTACACCTGGGTTTATCAGCTAAATCATCATTCTAATTATAAATATTCAGGGACACGACTTTCTAGAAATGGAGTGCTAAATTAAAAAGCAAACTAGTGACAGATTGTCTGTTTTCTGCATAGACACAGGGTGCTGGAGGTGGAAAAGAAACTCTTGTTACCGATGGTGATATGCAGAACTGGCTGGTGGGGGTCTTGAGACAGTTTCATCAAATGTGCAGAATTAGGGCAGGTCTAGTCACAGATGTACAGATAATGCTGGAGATGGGACTCAGTTCACCCCTGAAGAGGGAAAACCCACACATGACTGTGATGAGACCATTTGGGCTGCATGGTGAGCCCTAGTACATTCCAGTGAGCCGCAGGTCTCCAGACTTGGGCTGAGGCTCAGCAGTTTTTCTCGGGTTGACTGCTGATGGTGACGAATGGGAGCAGGGCTCTTAGCTCATGGTTTTGACACCCATGTGCTCTCCCAGATCTCGGCAGGGAGCTTTACACACGTGGCAGTTGTTATTTTCTGATCATCTCTGCTCTGTTTACACAGAGTGGCTTCAAACACTCCTCAGGGTATTGTCTGACAGATGTGCTCTGGGACAAATACAATTTCCCTGTGTGTGAAGGAGGCGAGGCTGGCAATTTGAAAATGGAAAAATGACAAACTCATTCAGTCGTTTTATACCCAGCAGGGAGTTTTTGTGTCCCCAGTTTGGCCCTCAGCTCCAAAGTTACTTTTGTGCATCTGAGTGTTATTGAGTCAAAGATTTTGGACTCTTTAATCACTTGGACCATGGAGAATATGGCAAAGTGTCAGCCAAGTCTACTTGAGAGACAGAATTGCTGCCTGTTAAAAACGAAGGTGATAAATATGGCTGATTTGTTACTATGATCAAGTAGGCAAAAGAATTCATTAAACCATAAATTTGTCCAAAAGCGTATTAGAAAACTGTTTGTCCCAGACAGATTCACCAAGGGATAGTATATTTCTAACGCTGTCTCCAACCAAATGCTTTTATAAGTATTACCGTTTCTGGAAATTTGGGAAAATGTTGAATTCTGGATCTTTCTGCTCTAAAAGCCTTAGTGATTTTAGAATTGGAGGCACATGAATATATTTTGAAAGCAACATGCTGACCAATTAGAGATTTGATACAGTCAAAATTGTGAAGTAATGAAAGTTTGTCTGAGGCATCTTGTGGTAACCAGCTAGGATTTTTTTGTTCTACCTGGGAGGGATTTTTTTTGAGAATATGGGTTTTTGTTTTTGTGTTTTCTTATGACCCAACACTACAGTGCTTAAAAAAAAAAAAAAAAAAAAAGTTCTCCAGTCATTTGCCTGAAGCAGACAGCTATTTCATTGCAAGTATGGGAATTTATATGAGTACAGACTATATACAAATAGGCAATTACAGCAGCTGGCAGTGGTCATAAATTAGTCTGGCTGAAAACATATCTTGTGGGTAATTTCTTCTTACTATTATTTTTAAATTTTCCCATTGTTCAAGCAAGGTCCTAGCTTATATATAGGCCAGTTTCTTTTTCTTCCTGACTGCATAAGGAATCTATATTTCCTGGTTAGTTGTATTTTGTGCCTACTCTCCTGTCAGAAGAAATATCCCAGGCATGTGTAATGGCAACTTGAAATCTGATAGCTGTGGGTTGAAATCCTGCCTCTGACAGTTGGAAACTGCACGTGCTTGAAAAATTCAAGTACCCTCTCTGAGTCTCTGGGAATCCTAAGATGTAAAACAGGGTAAATACAATCCCCTTCCTTGGTTGTTACAATAAGTAAATACAGTCACATATGAAAACATGAAAATATCATCATAGTGGATATTAAGTTTTCAGTGAATGTTACTTGTTCTTATCAAACAATTTTCCTAAGTTTTTACGTGAGAGTAACCATTATCCAAATTGGTGGTTTTTTTTTTTTTTAAAGAGTATAAAGTATTAATAAACACCAGGACAACAGGCATAAGTCAGACTGTCCTTGGCATACCAGGACATTGGTCACCATTTTTCAAGGAGGACTAATCCACAATTCTAATGAGTAAATGAGATTAGAGCTTCACCACTAGTTAACTCTGCTCATCATCTGGACGTCAGCATCATAAGCATTTACAATTTGGTTTCTTTTTAGTTGACTCTCCTCACTCTATAGCTTATCGTTCATTCCTAATTTTACAGATATTTATTGAATGACCTTTGCTAAAAGGTCATTATTTTTATTTTAACCTAATAACATTTCCTTGATATACTGGATATATAAGGAAATGTATCCCAACTCTAATAATTTTGAATAAGATACAAAACAATGTCATCTATGTCAAATAAGCAAAGAAATATATACATATCATACATTATATAATACATTATATATATACACACACAAATTGTATTTAAATATGTACAGTTGATTGGTGAACAACATGAAGGTTTGGAGTGCTGACCCACTTGTAGTAGAAAATTCATATATAACTTTTGACTCTCCAAAACGTTCACTACTAACTGTTGATTGAGAAGGCTTACTGTTAATATCGACAGTTGATTAACTCATATTTTGTACATTATATGTATTGTATACTGTAGTCTTACTATAAGGTGAGATAGAGAAAAGAAAATGCTATTAAGAAAATTATAAGAATAGAAAACATGCTTGCTCTTCATTAAGTGGACGTGGATCATCATAAAGGTCTTCATCCCCATGTCTTCACACTGAGTAGGCTGAGGGGGAGGAGAATGAGGAGGGGCTGGTCTTGCTGTCTCACAGGTGACAGAGATGGAGAGGTGAAGGAAGTGGAAAAGAAGGCAGGAGATGCAGGCACATTTAGTGTAACTTTATGAAAATACATTGTAATTTCTGTCTACCTTTTTGCTTTTTCATTTCTCTAAAAATGTTTCTATACAGTACCAATCCTTCTTTCACCATTTGCTTTGGTTTCATGGGCCTCCTGTCTCATAGAGGGCCCATGTTGTAAAAGAAGTCAAAAGGAGTCTTGGATAATTGGAACCCTTCTGCCAAACTGTCTGACAACTGTCTGGCACGGATTTGGAAGGACTCGTCTCCATCAAGTCATCTTCTGTTAATTTCTCTACTCTGGCAGTCCATTAACTCTTGAATTTTTCCAAGATCCATTTCAGAAACCCTTCATCCTGACTTTTTTTTTTTCCAATATCCACAATCCTTTTAATGATTTCCTTGATAGACTCTGTCATAATTCCTGTGAAGTTATGCACAACATCTGGACTCAGTTTTCTCCGGCAGGAATTTATGGTTTCTGGCTTGATAGCTTTCAGGACATTTTCTGTAACAATGACAGTATCTCCAACGGTATAATCCTTCCAGGCTTTCATGATGTTTCTCTATTTGAGCTCTCTTCCATAGTGTTGATAACCCTTTCCATAAAGTACCATGTATAATGAGTCTTAAAGGTGTTTAGGACCCCCTGACCTAAAGGCTGAATTAGGAACATTGTGTTTGGGGGCGAGTAGACTGCATCAGTGTGTTCATTGTTGAACTATGGGGTTCTAGGTGGCTAGAGCATTGTTCAGTATTAAAAGAACTTTAAAAAGCCAGTCCCTTATTGATGAGGTACTTCCTGACTTCAGGAACAAAGTCACTGATGGAACCAATCCAGAAAAAGGGTTCTCATTGTCCATTTCTTCTTGTACAGCCAAAAGACTGGCAGCTGGCGTTTACCTTTTCCCTTCAAGGCTTGGGAGTTAGCAGCTGTATAAAAAGTGCAGTATTAATCATAAATCCAATTGCATTTGTGCAAAACAGTGGGGGTAACCTCTCCATCCCTTCCTTCCTTAAATCCTAGTGCTTGCTTATCTTCCTTACTAAGAAATGTCCTTTGTGGATTCCCACCCCCCACCCAAAATAGAGCACTTTCATCTGCATTAAAAACCTGTTCAGGTAGATATCCTTTTTTTTCTCAATTATTTTCTTAATGGTGTCTGGGAACTCATCTGCTGCTTCTTGACTGGCACATGCAGCTTCCCTTGTTATCTTCATATTTTTAAGACAAATCTCTTCCTAAAATTATCAAACTATCCTTTGCTGGTATTAAGTTCTTCAGCTTTAGAGCCTTCACCTTCCTTTATTAAGTTGTCATGCCATGAGTTTGCTTTTTCTTGAATCATATTAGAGTTTATAGATATGCTTTCTTATAACAATTCTGTATCTACATAAAAGCTGCATTTTCATTTCAAGATAAAAAGGTATTTTTTTTAAATTTATTTATTATTATTATACTTTAAGTTCTAGGGTACATGTGCATAACGTGCAGGTTTGTTACATATGTATACTTGTGCCTTGTTGGTGTGCTGCACCCATCAACTCGTCATTTACATCGGGTATAACTCCCAATGCAATCCCTCCCCCCTCCCCCCTCCCCATGATAGGCCCCGGTGTGTGATGTTCCCCTTCCCGAGTCCAAGTGATCTCATTGTTCAGTTCCCACCTATGAGTGAGAACATGCGGTGTTTGGTTTTCTCTTCTTGTGATAGTTTGCTAAGAAGGATGGTTTCCAGCTGCATCCATGTCCCTACAAAGGACACAAACTCATCCTTTTTGATGGCTGCATAGTATTCCATGGTGTATATGTGCCACATTTTCTTAATCCAGTCTGTCACTGATGGACATTTGGGTTGATTCCAAGTCTTTGCTATTGTGAATAGTGCTGCAATAAACATACGTGTGCATGTGTCTTTATAGCAGCATAATTTATAATCCTTTGGGTATATACCCAGTAATGGGATGGCTGGGTCAAAAAAAAAAAAAAAAAAAAAAGGTATTTTGCAAAAAGTCCAAGATTTTCATGCCTGCTGGCATAGCTGCAGCAGTGGCTTCATGAGTCTCCTCTCTCCTCTCCTCTACTCCCCTCTCCTTTCCTTTTCTTTCCTTCCTTCTTTTTTTTTTTTTTTTAACAGTGGTCCTTACACTGGATTCATTTATCTTGAAATGAAACCACAGCTGCAGACCTCAATCTATAATACATACCAAGCAATTTAACTGTTTCTTGTAATGTCATGACTTTTCTCTGCTTCTTAGGAGCATTATCAGCATCACTAGTAGCAGTTTGGGTCTCATGGTGTTATTCAAGGTGTATGCTATTGCATTAAAACATGTTAAAAAAATATTCCAGAAACATGAGAGATCACTTTTTATTGTGATACGTAATTTACCAGAGTTATGACCTGCCCATGCAGAGATGATTAGCATTACATGGCATTTTAAGTGATACTTTTGACACTTGAGCTCACTACAATAGCAACAGGAGTTGGCTATGAAATTACAGTAGTGTAGTATGTGTTACAGTTAATTTTGTGCAGTTATAATTTAATACTGCATCTTTATGGTTGTTTATAATTTCTCTCAACTGCACTGGTGCCATTTTTGGTCAGTAAGTATATACATAAATTTTGATACAATTTACCTTTTTATAATAGATTTGTGTAAGTTTTATGGTAGCACTTCATCTAATAGACTTGTATTGACATATATTTTATGCATTCATGACACACCTAACTTAAGAATTTTTTTTTTTTTATATTTCTAGGCCACATGGTTTCTCTGCATGTTTTTGTAAATTGTCACAAATCTCCACAAATTTTTCTAATAAATTTATTGAAAACATTCCACATAGAAATAGACGTGTACAGTTCAAACCATGTTGTTCAAGCATTACCTGTATATATATATGTGTCCACACCAACAGGTTTCCTGAATAAAAGTACACATGTATATTAAACATGAATGTGTGTTTTCTCCCCTAACTTCACCTGAATCTTGAGAGCCCTCTGATCCTAACCTTATGCTTCATGCTGCCTTCTTCTTCATAAAACCTTTGCTGTATAACATCTTTACCAAGTTTTAGAATCATTTTCTTTCTTTTTCCGTTTTCTTCTCAAATCTTAAATGCCGCTCTGGTATCTTGTGTTAGGGTGCTCCAGGATAACTAGATTGATAAATGTGTTCACTCTGTGTGTCTAAAGTAGTTGTGCCTAGGCATTTATGTGTTATATGATTATGCACAAATATTACTGTTGATATTACATGTACTAGTTTTGTCTCTTATGTTAAAATTAACATACATTGATTTTAAATGTATTTATACAGGCTAAGAATTTCTTTTAGTATATTATCCTTTTCAGAAAAACTGTCTTCATTATAACTTAGACTTTCAGACTTTTGTCAAGTGGAAAGAAGCATGAGGAGATGCCCAGTCAGTGTGGAAGTCTCTTGGGATGACTTATGCTCAACTAAATTCATAAAGGAAATGGCCTCTTCTGCCTCTGCCTTATTTTATTCTGAACAGATATGACATTACTCTAAGACATGATGTGGGCACAGTTTTGGTCACCCATAACTGGGATAAGTGCAGTGGCACTTAGTGGGTAAGAGTCAGAGATTTTAGACAAAGAGCAGTGCATAAGACTGCATTGCTATTTGAACAATGAATATTTTCATATATTGCATGGCATGGCTGTTTTTTACATAAAAACACAAAGTGTATTTTCTACCATGTTAATGTGTGCTAACTTTCCCAGGAATGAAACTACACTACAAATCAGGGCAGATTGTGGTTTCTGTCTAGTACATCATCAAGAGATCAAGAGTTGTTCACCATGTTTGAACCTAGCAATGACAATGCTGCTAGTGGCTTCTCAGCCACCAATGTGTCATCCCCACATCAGTCAGTACCAGTAGCTGTTGCATTTATGATGATTTTATGCATATATATAAACTTATCACCAGGCCTTATTTCAAATGTCCAATAAAATGTTTGTCTCAGGAAAGAAATAATGTTGACAATATTCAGTAGGGGTAGTGGTCAGAGTCCACTCTGGAGACAGAAATGATACCAGCTATTTGAACTGAAAAGATTGAATACAAAACTTCTTAATTAGTAAAATGTTGTCAGCTGGTAACTTAAAGGGTAGGAAAAGAAACTCTAAGGTATTATGGAAGTAGCAACATCAGGAAGCAGTTGCCTCCCACCCCCAGAATTGTGGGGAAAAAAGGAAAACAAAAAACTTAGAGGGAAGGTCTGGTGAAGCTCAAACTCAGACCTGTAAGTAAGGCATGGCTCGGCTGGTGCTGGTATCTCTGAGCTCAGAGGAAAGACCCATGAAGCTGGGATCCAGACCTCTGAGGAGGACCAATGGCTGGCTGGTATTTGAGGGAAGAAGGAGACAATTAACCTGGTTCTCCAAGTGTTGAACAAAATTGCAAACAGTATTCAGCTGCTGCCACAAGGAGGCTCTGCTGTCACTGGGGTGATTGAAGCATCCTAGAGTGATGCTCACAAGATCCACAAGTAGCCAAGGAGCTCTCCCCTAGAGGGACACAGGAAGGGGCAAGTTTCTTCCACCTTGTCCGACTTTGAAGTCTCTGGTGATCCTAGTGGCAGATCCTAACAGAGAGAATCTTGGCAAAGCAGAATGTGGTTTGCAGGGTCTCAGCCCCAGCAGCACGAAACCGAGCATAGAAGAGCAAGTTTAGAACTGAGAGACACAGAGTAAGTAACTAGCACATTTGGCTATTGTTTTACACTTCCTAAATCCAAAGTTACTCATTATAACCCCATCATCTGGTATAATGGTACCTAAGCATTTGCATAGTATGCTGCTACTACTCTATTTGTATGTGTTAATCTCTTACTATTGTCTTTTATGTCACTATTACATTGATTTAAGATTATTCTTGGAGGGAGTTAGCAATTTCATTTCAGAATAACAAAAGAGACATTAACAAATATTTATTATAAAAACGAGTTTCAAATATGATAGAACTGAGAGCCACTAAGTTGATTCAGACAGTATAATATATACTTAGACTTTAGACTACTGGCTCCTAGCCAAATCAATGGCAATGCCATCTGATCTCAGTTTCAAGGCTTGTAAACACAAAGGATCTCATGTGCTGTTAGATTCTGACTTCATTGAGGAAGGCATCTCGCAGTTGGCATACACTGATCTTTTTTTGGAATGGACAGGCATTAATGGAAATGTGAATCTCAGCAGTCATTCTGGCTGTCCTCAGCTTTGTAGCCCTACTTCTGAAAGCAAAAAAGGCACGTAGAGGACGTGGCCTACTTGACCACTGCCATCTGTGCCCGTTCAGTGGCTCAACTCTGAGTGACCATTACAGCCAGAGCCTGGGCTTTTAGTGAAAATTAAACTTAAACACAATGGTTACCAGTGGTTGAGCTTCTACAGCAGTAAACTACTCTGATAAAGGTTGTAAACACAACATTTCTAGGTAGTAAATATCATCTTCATTTTATAGATATGGCGATTGACTGCAGAGGCCTGGAACTTACCTAAGACACAGCTAGTGAGAGAACTCACTCTGCCTCTTTTCTATAACCTAAAAACCATTTCCACTCTGCCTTCGAATAGTAACACAGGAGATAAAGTCATTGATTTTAGGGGATTATTTTTGCAAGTAGTACAATTATGCGACAAATTAATTGACATTGATTACTTGAAAAATTCAATAAGCCTGTAATAGAAATGTCTGAC